>NW_027473348.1:322500-922500 GCF_050947335.1 Megachile rotundata | reverse complement strand
TCACGATCACACAATCACAATCACACAGTCACACAGTCGCACAGTCACACAATCACACAATCACACAGTCACAATCGCACAATCACGATCACACAATCACGATCACACAGTCACAATCCCACAATCACGATCACACAATTACGATCACACAGTCACGATCACACAATCACAACCACACAATCAGAATCACACAATCACAATATCACAATCACAGTCACAGAGTCACAATCACACAATCACACAATCACACAATCACAATCAAAATCACACAATCACAGTCACACAATCACAATCACACAACCACAATCACACAATCACAATCACACAATCACAATCACACAATCACAATCACACAATCACAATCACACAATCACACAATCCCGACCACACAATCACGATCACACAATCACAATCACACAATCACAATCACAATCACACAGTCCCACTCACACAATCACAATCACACAATCACAATCACAATCCCACAATCACAATCACACAATCACAGTCACACAATCACAATCACACAATCACAATCACTCAATCACACAGTCACAATCCCATAATCACAATCCCACAATAACGATCACATAATCACGATCACACAGTCACAATCCCACAATCACAGTCACACAATCACAGTCACACAATCACAATCACACAATCACAGTCACACAATCACAATCACACAATCACAATCACACAATCACAATCACACAATCACAATCACACAATCACAATCACACAATCACAATCACACAATCATATAGTCACAAACCCACAATCACGATCACACAATCACAATCACACAATCACAACCACACAATCACGACCACACAACCACCAACACACAATCACAATCCCGCAGTCACAATCACACAATCACAAACACAATCACGATCACACAATCACGATCACACAGTCACTATCACACAATCACACAATCACAATCACAATCACAATCACAAACACAATCGCACAATCACAATCGCACAATCACAATCACAATCACAATCACACAATCACAATCACACAATCACCATCACACAATCACCATCACGTAATCACAATCACGCAACCACAATCACGCAATTACAATCACGCAATCACAATCACGCAATCACAGTACAATCACGCAATCACAATCCCACAATCACGATCACACAATCACGATCACACAATCGCGATCGCACAATCACGATCACACAATCACGATCACACAATCACAATCACTCAATCACACAGTCACAATCCCATAATCACAATCCCACAATCACGATCACACAATCACGATCACACAGTCACAATCCCACAATCACAGTCACAAAATCACAGTCACACAATCACAGTCACACAATCACAGTCACACAATCACAATCACAATCACAATCACACAATCACAATCACACAATCACAATCACACAATCACAATCACACAATCACAATCACACAATCACAATCACACAATCACAATCACACAATCACAATCACACAATCACAATCACACAATCACAATCACACAATCACAATCACACAATCACAATCACACAATCACAATCACACAATCACAATCACACAATCACAATCACACAATCACAATCACACAATCACACAATCACGATCACACAATCACAATCACACAGTCACACAGTCACAATCACAATCACAATCGCACAATCACGATCACACAATCACGATCACACAGTCACGATCGCACAATCACAATCACGCAATCACAATCACACAATCACAATAACACAATCACAATCACGATCACACAATCACACAGTCACAATCCCACAATCACGATCACACAATCACGATCACACAGTCACGATCACACAATCACAATCACACAATCAGAATCACACAATCACAATAACACAATCACACAATCACGATCACACAATCACGATCACACAATCACGATCACACAATCACGATCACACAATCACTATCACACAATCACGATCACACAATCACACAATCACACAATCACAATCCCACAATCACAATCACACAATCACAGTCACACAATCACAATCACACAACCACAATCACACAATCACACTGCCACAATCACAATCACAATCACACAATCACAAAGTCACAATCCCACAATTGCGATCACACAATCACGATCACACAATCACGATCGCACAATCACAATCACGCAATCACAATCACGCAATCAAAATCACGCAATCACGATCGCGCAATCACGATCGCGCAATCACGATCGCGCAATCACGATCGCGCAATCACGATCGCGCAATCACGGTCGCGCAATCACGATCGCGCAATCACGATCGCGCAATCACGGTCGCGCAATCACGATCGCGCAATCACGATCGCGCAATCACGATCGCGCAATCACGATCGCGCAATCACGATCGCGCAATCACGATCGCGCAATCACGATCGCGCAATCACGATCGCGCAATCACGATCGCGCAATCACGATCGCGCAATCACGATCGCGCAATCACGATCGCGCAATCACGATCGCGCAATCACGATCGCGCAATCACGATCGCCCAATCACGATCGCCCAATCACGATCGCCCAATCACGATCGCCCAATCACGATCGCCCAATCACGATCGCCCAATCACGATCGCCCAATCACGATCGCCCAATCACGATCGCCCAATCACGATCGCCCAATCACGATCGCCCAATCACGATCGCACAATCACGATCGCACAATCACGATCGCACAATCACGATCGCACAATCACGATCGCACAATCACGATCGCACAATCACGATCGCACAATCACGATCGCACAATCACGATCGCACAATCACGATAGCACAATCACCATCACACAATCACAATCACACAATCACAATCACCATCACATAATCACAATCACAGAATCACAATCACGATCACACAATCACACAGTCACAATCCCACAATCACGATCACACAATCACGATCACACAGTCACGATCACACAATCACGATCACACAATCACGATCGCACAATCACGATCACACAATCACAGTCACACAATCACAATCACACAACCAAAATCACAATCACGATCACACAAACACGATCGCACAATCACGATCACACAATCACGGCGACACAATCACGATCACACAATCGCGATCACACAATCACGATCACACAATCACGATCACAGAATCACGATCCCACAATCACGATCACACAATCACAATCACACCATCGCAATCACACCATCACACAGTCACAATCCCACAATCACAATCCCACAATCACGATCACACAATCACGATCACACAGTCACAATCCCACAATCACAGTCACACAATCACAGTCACACAATCACAATCACACAATCACACAGTCACAAACCCACAATCACGATCACACACACACGACCACACAGTCACGATCACACAGTCACGATCACACAATCACAATCACACAATCACAATCACACAATCACAATCACACAATCACAATCACACAATCACAGTCACACAATCACAATCACACAATCACAATCACACAATCACAATCACACAATCACACAATCACACAATCACACAATCACACAATCACACAATCACACAATCACACAATCACACAATCACAATCACACAATCACAATCACACAATCACAATCACACAATCACAATCACACAATCACAATCACACAATCACAATCACACAATCACAATGACACAATCACAATAGCACAATCACAATAGCACAATCACAATAGCACAATCACACAATCACGACCACACAATCACGATCACACAATCACAATCACATAGTCACACAATCACAATCACAATCACACAATCACAATCACACAAACACACAGTCACAATCGCACAATCACAATCACAAAATCACGATCACACAATCACGATCACACAATCACAATCACACAGTCACACAATCACAATCACAATCACAATCACAATCACAATCACAATCACAATCACAATCACAATCACAATCACACAATCACAATCACACAATTACAATCACACAATCACAATCACGATCACACAATCACGATCGCACTGTCACGATCACACAATCACACAATCACACTCCCACAACTACAGTCACACAATCACGATCACACAATCACAATCACACAGTCACACAGTCGCACAGTCACAGAATCACACAATCACACAGTCACAATCGCACAATCACGATCACACAATCACGATCACACAGTCACAATCCCACAATCACGATCACACAATTACGATCACACAGTCACGATCACACAATCACAACCACACAATCAGAATCACACAATCACAATATCACAATCACAGTCACAGAGTCACAATCACACAATCACACAATCACAATGACACAATCACAATCACACAATCACAGTCACACAATCACAGTCACACAATCACAATCACAAAATCACAATAACACAATCACAATCACACAATCACACAATCACAATCACACAATGACGATCACACAATCACGATCACACAATCACAATCACACAATCACAATCACAATCACACAGTCCCACTCACACAATCACAATCACACAATCACAATCACAATCCCACAATCACAATCACACAATCACAGTCACACAATCACAATCACACAATCACAATCACTCAATCACACAGTCACAATCCCATAATCACAATCCCACAATAACGATCACACAATCACGATCACACAGTCACAATCCCACAATCACAGTCACACAATCACAGTCACACAATCACAATCACACAATCACAATCACACAATCACAATCACACAATCACAATCACACAATCACAATCACACAATCACAATCACACAATCACAATCACACAATCATATAGTCACAAACCCACAATCACGATCACACAATCACGATCACACAATCACAATCACACAATCACAATCACACAATCACGACCACACAACCACCAACACACAATCACAATCCCGCAGTCACAATCACACAATCACAAACACAATCACGATCACACAATCACGATCACACAGTCACTATCACACAATCACACAATCACAATCACAATCACAATCACAAACACAATCGCACAATCACAATCGCACAATCACAATCACAATCACAATCACACAATCACCATCACACAATCACCATCACGTAATCACAATCACGCAACCACAATCACGCAATTACAATCACGCAATCACAATCACGCAATCACAGTACAATCACGCAATCACAATCCCACAATCACGATCACACAATCACGATCACACAATCGCGATCGCACAATCACGATCACACAATCACGATCACACAATCACAATCACTCAATCACACAGTCACAATCCCATAATCACAATCCCACAATCACGATCACACAATCACGATCACAAAGTCACAATCCCACAATCACAGTCACAAAATCACAGTCACACAATCACAGTCACACAATCACAGTCACACAATCACAATCACAATCGCAATCACACAATCACAATCACACAATCACAATCACACAATCACAATCACACAATCACAATCACACAATCACAATCACACAATCACAATCACACAATCACAATCACACAATCACAATCACACAATCACAATCACACAATCACAATCACACAATCACAATCACACAATCACACAATCCCGACCACACAATTACGATCACACAATCACAATCACACAGTCACACAGTCACAATCACAATCACAATCGCACAATCACGATCACACAATCACGATCACACAGTCACGATCGCACAATCACAATCACGCAATCACAATCACACAATCACAATAACACAATCACAATCACGATCACACAATCACACAGTCACAATCCCACAATCACGATCACACAATCACGATCACACAGTCACGATCACACAATCACAATCACACAATCAGAATCACACAATCACAATAACACAATCACACAATCACGATCACACAATCACGATCACACAATCACGATCACACAATCACGATCACACAATCACTATCACACAATCACGATCACACAATCACACAATCACAATCCCACAATCACAATCACACAATCACAGTCACACAATCACAATCACACAACCACAATCACACAATCACACTGCCACAATCACAATCACAATCACACAATCACAAAGTCACAATCCCACAATTGCGATCACACAATCACGATCACACAATCACGATCGCACAATCACAATCACGCAATCACAATCACGCAATCACAATCACGCAATCACAATCACGCAATCAAAATCACGCAATCACAATCACGCAATCACAATCACGCAATCACAATCACGCAATCACAATCACGCAATCACAATCACGCAATCACAATCACGCAATCACAATCACGCAACCACAATCACGCAATCTCAATCCCGCAATCACAATCGCGCAATCACGGTCGCGCAATCACGATCGCGCAATCACGATCGCGCAATCACGATCGCGCAATCACGATCGCGCAATCACGATCGCGCAATCACGATCGCGCAATCACGATCGCGCAATCACGATCGCGCAATCACGATCGCGCAATCACGATCGCCCAATCACGATCGCCCAATCACGATCGCACAATCACGATCGCACAATCACGATCGCACAATCACGATCGCACAATCACGATCGCACAATCACGATCGCACAATCACGATCGCACAATCACCATCACACAATCACAATCACACAATCACAATCACCATCACATAATCACAATCACAGAATCACAATCACGATCACACAATCACACAGTCACAATCCCACAATCACGATCACACAATCACGATCACACAGTCACGATCACACAATCACAATCACGCAATCAGGATCACACAATCACAATAACACGATCACACAATCACGATCACACAATCACGATCACACAATCACGATCACACAATCACGATCACACAATCACAATCGCGCAATCACAATCGCGCAATCACAATCGCGCAATCACAATCGCGCAATCACAATCGCGCAATCACAATCGCGCAATCACAATCGCGCAATCACAATCGCGCAATCACAATCGCGCAATCACAATCGCGCAATCACAATCGCGCAATCAAAATCGCGCAATCACAATCGCGCAATCACAATCGCGCAATCACAATCGCGCAATCACAATCGCGCAATCACAATCGCGCAATCACAATCGCGCAATCACACAATCACGATCACACATTCACGATCACACAATCACGATCACACAATCACGATCACACAATCACGATCGCACAATCACGATCACACAATCACAGTCACACAATCACAATCACACAACCAAAATCACAATCACGATCACACAAACACGATCGCACAATCACGATCACACAATCACGGCGACACAATCACGATCACACAATCGCGATCACACAATCACGATCACACAATCACGATCACAGAATCACGATCCCACAATCACGATCACACAATCGCAATCACACCATCGCAATCACACCATCACACAGTCACAATCCCACAATCACAATCCCACAATCACGATCACACAATCACGATCACACAGTCACAATCCCACAATCACAGTCACACAATCACAGTCACACAATCACAATCACACAATCACACAGTCACAAACCCACAATCACGATCACACACACACGACCACACAGTCACGATCACACAGTCACGATCACACAATCACAATCACACAATCACAATCACACAATCACAATCACACAATCACAATCACACAATCACAGTCACACAATCACAATCACACAATCACAATCACACAATCACAATCACACAATCACACAATCACACAATCACACAATCACACAATCACACAATCACACAATCACACAATCACACAATCACACAATCACACAATCACAATCACACAATCACAATCACACAATCACAATCACACAATCATAATCACACAATCACAATCACACAATCACAATCACACAATCACAATAGCACAATCACAGTCACAGAGTCACAATCACACAATCACACAATCACAATCAAAATCACACAATCACAGTCACACAATCACAATCACACAACCACAATCACACAATCACAATCACACAATCACAATCACACAATCACAATCACACAATCACAATCACACAATCACACAATCCCGACCACACAATCACGATCACACAATCACAATCACACAATCACAATCACAATCACACAGTCCCACTCACACAATCACAATCACACAATCACAATCACAATCCCACAATCACAATCACACAATCACAGTCACACAATCACAATCACACAATCACAATCACTCAATCACACAGTCACAATCCCATAATCACAATCCCACAATAACGATCACATAATCACGATCACACAGTCACAATCCCACAATCACAGTCACACAATCACAGTCACACAATCACAATCACACAATCACAGTCACACAATCACAATCACACAATCACAATCACACAATCACAATCACACAATCACAATCACACAATCACAATCACACAATCACAATCACACAATCATATAGTCACAAACCCACAATCACGATCACACAATCACAATCACACAATCACAACCACACAATCACGACCACACAACCACCAACACACAATCACAATCCCGCAGTCACAATCACACAATCACAAACACAATCACGATCACACAATCACGATCACACAGTCACTATCACACAATCACACAATCACAATCACAATCACAATCACAAACACAATCGCACAATCACAATCGCACAATCACAATCACAATCACAATCACACAATCACCATCACACAATCACCATCACGTAATCACAATCACGCAACCACAATCACGCAATTACAATCACGCAATCACAATCACGCAATCACAGTACAATCACGCAATCACAATCCCACAATCACGATCACACAATCACGATCACACAATCGCGATCGCACAATCACGATCACACAATCACGATCACACAATCACAATCACTCAATCACACAGTCACAATCCCATAATCACAATCCCACAATCACGATCACACAATCACGATCACACAGTCACAATCCCACAATCACAGTCACAAAATCACAGTCACACAATCACAGTCACACAATCACAGTCACACAATCACAATCACAATCACAATCACACAATCACAATCACACAATCACAATCACACAATCACAATCACACAATCACAATCACACAATCACAATCACACAATCACAATCACACAATCACAATCACACAATCACAATCACACAATCACAATCACACAATCACAATCACACAATCACAATCACACAATCACACAATCACGATCACACAATCACAATCACACAGTCACACAGTCACAATCACAATCACAATCGCACAATCACGATCACACAATCACGATCACACAGTCACGATCGCACAATCACAATCACGCAATCACAATCACACAATCACAATAACACAATCACAATCACGATCACACAATCACACAGTCACAATACCACAATCACGATCACACAATCACGATCACACAGTCACGATCACACAATCACAATCACACAATCAGAATCACACAATCACAATAACACAATCACACAATCACGATCACACAATCACGATCACACAATCACGATCACACAATCACGATCACACAATCACTATCACACAATCACGATCACACAATCACGATCACACAATCACACAATCACACAATCACAATCCCACAATCACAATCACACAATCACAGTCACACAATCACAATCACACAACCACAATCACACAATCACACTGCCACAATCACAATCACAATCACACAATCACAAAGTCACAATCCCACAATTGCGATCACACAATCACGATCACACAATCACGATCGCACAATCACAATCACGCAATCACAATCACGCAATCAAAATCACGCAATCACGATCGCGCAATCACGATCGCGCAATCACGATCGCGCAATCACGATCGCGCAATCGCGGTCGCGCAATCACGATCGCGCAATCACGATCGCGCAATCACGGTCGCGCAATCACGATCGCGCAATCACGATCGCGCAATCACGATCGCGCAATCACGATCGCGCAATCACGATCGCGCAATCACGATCGCGCAATCACGATCGCCCAATCACGATCGCCCAATCACAATCCCACAATCACGATCACACAATCACGATCACACAGTCACAATCCCACAATCACAGTCACAAAATCACAGTCACACAATCACAGTCACACAATCACAGTCACACAATCACAGTCACACAATCACAGTCACACAATCACAATCACAATCACAATCACACAATCACAATCACACAATCACAATCACACAATCACAATCACAAAATCACAATCACACAATCACAATCACACAATCACAATCACACAATCACAATCACACAATCACAATCACACAATCACAATCACACAATCACAATCACACAATCACACAATCCCGACCACACAATCACGATCACACAATCACAATCACACAGTCACACAGTCACAATCACAATCACAATCGCACAATCACGATCACACAATCACGATCACACAGTCACGATCGCACAATCACAATCACGCAATCACAATCACACAATCACAATAACACAATCACAATCACGATCACACAATCACACAGTCACAATCCCACAATCACGATCACACAATCACGATCACACAGTCACGATCACACAATCACAATCACACAATCAGAATCACACAATCACAATAACACAATCACACAATCACGATCACACAATCACGATCACACAATCACGATCACACAATCACGATCACACAATCACTATCACACAATCACGATCACACAATCACACAATCACAATCCCACAATTACAATCACACAATCACAGTCACACAATCACAATCACACAACCACAATCACACAATCACACTGCCACAATCACAATCACAATCACACAATCACAAAGTCACAATCCCACAATTGCGATCACACAATCACGATCACACAATCACGATCGCACAATCACAATCACACAATCACAATCACACAATCACAATCACGCAATCACAATCATGCAATCACAATCACGCAATCACAATCACGCAATCACAATCACGCAATCACAATCACGCAATCACAATCACGCAATCACAATCACGCAATCACAATCACGCAATCACAATCACGCAATCACAATCACGCAATCACAATCACGCAATCACAATCACGCAATCACAATCACGCAACCACAATCACGCAATCTCAATCCCGCAATCACAATCGCGCAATCACAATCGCGCAATCACGGTCGCGCAATCACGATCGCGCAATCACGATCGCCCAATCACGATCGCACAATCACGATCGCACAATCACGATCGCACAATCACGATCGCACAATCACGATCGCACAATCACGATCGCACAATCACGATCGCACAATCACGATCGCACAATCACGATCTCACAATCACGATCGCACAATCACGATCGCACAATCACGATCGCACAATCACGATCGCACAATCACGATCACACAATCACAATCACACAATCACAATCACCATCACATAATCACAATCACAGAATCACAATCACGATCACACAATCACACAGTCACAATCCCACAATCACGATCACACAATCACGATCACACAGTCACGATCACACAATCACAATCACACAATCAGGATCACACAATCACAATAACACAATCACACAATCACGATCACACAATCGCGATCACACAATCACGATCACACAATCACGATCACACAATCACAGTCACACAATCACAATCGCGCAATCACAATCGCGCAATCACAATCGCGCAATCACAATCGCGCAATCACAATCGCGCAATCACAATCGCGCAATCACAATCGCGCAATCACAATCGCGCAATCACAATCGCGCAATCACAATCGCGCAATCACAATCGCGCAATCACAATCGCGCAATCACAATCGCGCAATCACAATCGCGCAATCACACAATCACGATCACACATTCACGATCACACAATCACGATCACACAATCACGATCACACAATCACGATCGCACAATCACGATCACACAATCACAGTCACACAATCACAATCACACAACCAAAATCACAATCACGATCACACAAATACGATCGCACAATCACGACCACACAATCACGGCGACACAATCACGATCACACAATCGCGATCACACAATCACGATCACACAATCACGATCACAGAATCACGATCCCACAATCACGATCACACAATCACAATCACACCATCGCAATCACACCATCACACAGTCACAATCCCACAATCACAATCCCACAATCACGATCACACAATCACGATCACACAGTCACACTGCCACAATCACAGTCACACAATCACAGTCACACAATCGCAATCACACAATCACACAGTCACAAACCCACAATCACGATCACACACACACGACCACACAGTCACGATCACACAGTCACGATCACACAATCACAATCACACAATCACAATCACACAATCACAATCACACAATCACAATCACACAATCACAGTCACACAATCACAATCACACAATCACAATCACACAATCACAATCACACAATCACACAATCACACAATCACACAATCACACAATCACACAATCACACAATCACACAATCACACAATCACAATCACACAATCACAATCACACAATCACAATCACACAATCACAATCACACAATCACAATCACACAATCACAATCACACAATCACAATCACACAATCACAATAGCACAATCACAATAGCACAATCACACAATCACGACCACACAATCACGATCACACAATCACAATCACATATTCACACAATCACAATCACAATCACACAATCACAATCACACAAACACACAGTCACAATCGCACAATCACGATCACAAAATCACGATCACACAATCACGATCACACAATCACAATCACACAGTCACACAATCACAATCACAATCACAATCACAATCACAATCACAATCACAATCACAATCACAATCACAATCACAATCACACAATCACAATCACACAATCACAATCACACAATCACAATCACACAATCACAATCACGATCACACAATCACGATCGCACAGTCACGATCACACAATCACACAATCACACTCCCACAACTACAGTCACACAATCACGATCACACAATCACAATCACACAGTCACACAGTCGCACAGTCACACAATCACACAATCACACAGTCACAATCCCACAATCACAGTCACACAATCACAGTCACACAATCACAATCACACAATCACAATCACACAATCACAATCACACAATCACAATCACACAATCACAATCACACAATCACAATCACACAATCACAATCACACAATCACAATCACACAATCACAATCACACAATCACAATCACACAATCACAATCACACAATCACAATCACACAATCACAATCACACAATCATATAGTCACAAACCCACAATCACGATCACACAATCACGATCACACAATCACAATCACACAATCACAATCACACAATCACGACCACACAACCACCAACACACAATCACAATCCCGCAGTCACAATCACACAATCACAAACACAATCACGATCACACAATCACAATCACACAATCACAATCACACAATCACAGTCACACAATCACAATCACACAACCAAAATCACAATCACGATTACACAAACACGATCTCACAATCATGATCACACAATCACGGCCACACAATCACGATCACACAATCACGATCACACAATCACGATCACACAATCACGATCACACAATCACAATCACACCATCACAATCACACCATCACACAGTCACAATCCCACAATCACAATCCCAAAATCACGATCACACAATCACGATCACACAGTAATAATCCCACAATCACAGTCACACAATCACAGCCACACAATCACAGTCACACAATCACAGTCACACAATCACAATCACACAATCACAATCACACAATCACACAGTCACAAACCCACAATCACGATCACACAAACACGATCACACAGTCACGATCACAAAATCACAATCACACAATCACAATCACACAATCACAATCACACAATCACAATCACACAATCACAATCACACAATCACAATCACACAATCACAATCACACAATCACAATCACACAATCACAATCACACAATCACAATCATACAATCACAATCACAATCCCATAATCACACCCACACAATCACACAATCACAATCACGATCACACAATGACATAGTCACAATCCCACAATCACGATCACACAATCACGATCACACAATCAGGATCACACAATCACGATCACACAATCACGATCGCACAATCACGATCACACAATCACAGTCACACAATCACGATCACACAATCACGATCGCACAATCACGATCACACAATCACAGTCACACAATCACGATCACACAATCACGGCCACACAATCACGATCACACAATCACGATCACACAATCACGATCACACAATCACGATCACACAATCACAATCACACCATCACAATCACACCATCACACAGTCACAATCCCACAATCACAATCCCAAAATCACGATCACACAATCACGATCACACAGTCACAATCCCACAATCACAGTCACACAATCACAGTCACACAATCACAATCACACAATCACAATCACACAATCACGATCACACAATCACGATCACACAATCACGATCACACAATCACGATCACACAATCACGATCACACAATCACGATCACACAATCACGATCACACAATCACAATCACACAATCACAATCACACAATCACAATCACCATCACATAATCACAATCACAGAATCACAATCACGATCACACAATCACACAGTCACAATCCCACAATCACGATCACACAATCACGATCACACAGTCACGATCACACAATCACAATCACACAATCAGGATCACACAATCACAATAACACAATCACACAATCACGATCACACAATCACGATCACACAATCACGATCACACAATCACGATCACACAATCACGATCACACAATCACGATCACACAATCACGATCACACAATCACGATCACACAATCACAATCACACAATCACAATCACACAATCACAATCACCATCACATAATCACAATCACAGAATCACAATCACGATCACACAATCACACAGTCACAATCCCACAATCACGATCACACAATCACGATCACACAGTCACGATCACACAATCACAATCACACAATCAGGATCACACAATCACAATAACACAATCACACAATCACGATCACACAATCACGATCACACAATCACGATCACACAATCACAGTCACACAATCACAATCGCGCAATCACAATCGCGCAATCACAATCGCGCAATCACAATCGCGCAATCACAATCGCGCAATCACAATCGCGCAATCACAATCGCGCAATCACAATCGCGCAATCACAATCGCGCAATCACAATCGCGCAATCACAATCGCGCAATCACAATCGCGCAATCACAATCGCGCAATCACAATCGCGCAATCACACAATCACGATCACACATTCACGATCACACAATCACGATCACACAATCACGATCACACAATCACGATCGCACAATCACGATCACACAATGACAGTCACACAATCACAATCACACAACCAAAATCACAATCACGATCACACAAACACGATCGCACAATCACGATCACACAATCACGGCGACACAATCACGATCACACAATCGCGATCACACAATCACGATCACACAATCACGATCACAGAATCACGATCCCACAATCACGATCACACAATCACAATCACACCATCGCAATCACACCATCACACAGTCACAATCCCACAATCACAATCCCACAATCACGATCACACAATCACGATCACACAGTCACAATCCCACAATCACAGTCACACAATCACAGTCACACAATCACAATCACACAATCACACAGTCACAAACCCACAATCACGATCACACACACACGACCACACAGTCACGATCACACAGTCACGATCACACAATCACAATCACACAATCACAATCACACAATCACAATCACACAATCACAATCACACAATCACAGTCACACAATCACAATCACACAATCACAATCACACAATCACAATCACACAATCACACAATCACACAATCACACAATCACACAATCACACAATCACACAATCACACAATCACACAATCACACAATCACACAATCACACAATCACAATCACACAATCACAATCACACAATCACAATCACACAATCACAATCACACAATCACAATCACACAATCACAATCACACAATCACAATCACACAATCACAATAGCACAATCACAATAGCACAATCACACAATCACGACCACACAATCACGATCACACAATCACAATCACATAGTCACACAATCACAATCACAATCACACAATCACAATCACACAAACACACAGTCACAAACGCACAATCACGATCACAAAATCACGATCACACAGTCACAATCCCACAATCACGATCACACAATTACGATCACACAGTCACGATCACACAATCACAACCACACAATCAGAATCACACAATCACAATATCACAATCACAGTCACAGAGTCACAATCACACAATCACACAATCACAATGACACAATCACAATCACACAATCACAGTCACACAATCACAGTCACACAATCACAATCACAAAATCACAATAACACAATCACAATCACACAATCACACAATCACAATCACACAATGACGATCACACAATCACGATCACACAATCACAATCACACAATCACAATCACAATCACACAGTCCCACTCACACAATCACAATCACACAATCACAATCACAATCCCACAATCACAATCACACAATCACAGTCACACAATCACAATCACACAATCACAATCACTCAATCACACAGTCACAATCCCATAATCACAATCACACAATCACAGTCACACAATCACAATCACACAACCACAATCACACAATCACACTGCCACAATCACAATCACAATCACACAATCACAAAGTCACAATCCCACAATTGCGATCACACAATCACAATCACACAATCACAATCACACAATCACAATCACACAATCATATAGTCACAAACCCACAATCACAATCACACAATCACGATCACACAATCACGATCACACAATCACGATCACACAATCACGATCACACAATCACTATCACACAATCACGATCACACAATCACACAATCACACAATCACAATCCCACAATCACAATCACACAATCACAGTCACACAATCACAATCACACAACCACAATCACACAATCACACTGCCACAATCACAATCACAATCACACAATCACAAAGTCACAATCCCACAATTGCGATCACACAATCACGATCGCACAATCACGATCGCACAATCACAATCACGCAATCACAATCACGCAATCAAAATCACGCAATCACGATCGCGCAATCACGATCGCGCAATCACGATCGCGCAATCACGATCGCGCAATCACGATCGCGCAATCACGATCGCGCAATCACGGTCGCGCAATCACGATCGCGCAATCACGATCGCACAATCACGATCGCACAATCACGATCGCACAATCACGATCACACAATCACGATCACACAAACACAATCACTCAATCACACAGTCACAATCCCATAATCACAATACCACAATCACGATCACACAATCACGATCACACAGTCACAATCCCACAATCACAGTCACAAAATCACAGTCACACAATCACAGTCACACAATCACAGTCACACAATCACAGTCACACAATCACAATCACAATCACAATCACACAATCACAATCACACAATCACAATCACACAATCACAATCACACAATCACAATCACACAATCACAATCACACAATCACAATCACACAATCACAATCACACAATCACAATCACACAATCACAATCACACAATCACACAATCCCGACCACACAATCACGATCACACAATCACAATCACACAGTCACACAGTCACAATCACAATCACAATCGCACAATCACGATCACACAATCACGATCACACAGTCACGATCGCACAATCACAATCACGCAATCACAATCACACAATCACAATAACACAATCACAATCACGATCACACAATCACACAGTCACAATCCCACAATCACGATCACACAATCACGATCACACAGTCACGATCACACAATCACAATCACACAATCAGAATCACACAATCACAATAACACAATCACACAATCACGATCACACAATCACGATCACACAATCACGATCACACAATCACGATCACACAATCACTATCACACAATCACGATCACACAATCACACAATCACAATCCCACAATCACAATCACACAATCACAGTCACACAATCACAATCACACAACCACAATCACACAATCACACTGCCACAATCACAATCACAATCACACAATCACAAAGTCACAATCCCACAATTGCGATCACACAATCACGATCACACAATCACGATCGCACAATCACAATCACACAATCACAATCACGCAATCACAATCACGCAATCACAATCACGCAATCACAATCACGCAATCACAATCACGCAATCACAATCACGCAATCACAATCACGCAATCACAATCACGCAATCACAATCACGCAATCACAATCACGCAATCACAATCACGCAATCACAATCACGCAATCACAATCACGCAATCACAATCACGCAATCACAATCACGCAATCACAATCACGCAATCACAATCACGCAATCACAATCACGCAACCACAATCACGCAATCTCAATCCCGCAATCACAATCGCGCAATCACAATCGCGCAATCACGGTCGCGCAATCACGATCGCGCAATCACGATCGCGCAATCACGATCGCCCAATCACGATCGCACAATCACGATCGCACAATCACGATCGCACAATCACGATCGCACAATCACGATCGCACAATCACGATCGCACAATCACGATCGCACAATCACGATCGCACAATCACGATCTCACAATCACGATCGCACAATCACGATCGCACAATCACGATCGCACAATCACGATCGCACAATCACGATCACACAATCACAATCACACAATCACAATCACCATCACATAATCACAATCACAGAATCACAATCACGATCACACAATCACACAGTCACAATCCCACAATCACGATCACACAATCACGATCACACAGTCACGATCACACAATCACAATCACACAATCAGGATCACACAATCACAATAACACAATCACACAATCACGATCACACAATCGCGATCACACAATCACGATCACACAATCACGATCACACAATCACAGTCGCGCAATCACAATCGCGCAATCACAATCGCGCAATCACAATCGCGCAATCACAATCGCGCAATCACAATCGCGCAATCACAATCGCGCAATCACAATCGCGCAATCACAATCGCGCAATCACAATCGCGCAATCACAATCGCGCAATCACAATCGCGCAATCACAATCGCGCAATCACAATCGCGCAATCACAATCGCGCAATCACAATCGCGCAATCACACAATCACGATCACACATTCACGATCACACAATCACGATCACACAATCACGATCACACAATCACGATCGCACAATCACGATCACACAATCACAGTCACACAATCACAATCACACAACCAAAATCACAATCACGATCACACAAATACGATCGCACAATCACGACCACACAATCACGGCGACACAATCACGATCACACAATCGCGATCACACAATCACGATCACACAATCACGATCACAGAATCACGATCCCACAATCACGATCACACAATCACAATCACACCATCGCAATCACACCATCACACAGTCACAATCCCACAATCACAATCCCACAATCACGATCACACAATCACGATCACACAGTCACACTCCCACAATCACAGTCACACAATCACAGTCACACAATCACAATCACACAATCACACAGTCACAAACCCACAATCACGATCACACACACACGACCACACAGTCACGATCACACAGTCACGATCACACAATCACAATCACACAATCACAATCACACAATCACAATCACACAATCACACAATCACACAATCACACAATCACACAATCACAATCACACAATCACAATCACACAATCACAATCACACAATCACAATCACACAATCACAATCACACAATCACAATCACACAATCACAATCACACAATCACAATAGCACAATCACAATAGCACAATCACACAATCACGACCACACAATCACGATCACACAATCACAATCACATAGTCACACAATCACAATCACAATCACACAATCACAATCACACAAACACACAGTCACAAACGCACAATCACGATCACAAAATCACGATCACACAGTCACAATCCCACAATCACGATCACACAATTACGATCACACAGTCACGATCACACAATCACAACCACACAATCAGAATCACACAATCACAATATCACAATCACAGTCACAGAGTCACAATCACACAATCACACAATCACAATGACACAATCACAATCACACAATCACAGTCACACAATCACAGTCACACAATCACAATCACAAAATCACAATAACACAATCACAATCACACAATCACACAATCACAATCACACAATGACGATCACACAATCACGATCACACAATCACAATCACACAATCACAATCACAATCACACAGTCCCACTCACACAATCACTATCACACAATCACAATCACAATCCCACAATCACAATCACACAATCACAGTCACACAATCACAATCACACAATCACAATCACTCAATCACACAGTCACAATCCCATAATCACAATCACACAATCACAGTCACACAATCACAATCACACAACCACAATCACACAATCACACTGCCACAATCACAATCACAATCACACAATCACAAAGTCACAATCCCACAATTGCGATCACACAATCACAATCACACAATCACAATCACACAATCACAATCACACAATCATATAGTCACAAACCCACAATCACGATCACACAATCACGATCACACAATCACAATCACACAATCACAACCACACAATCACGACCACACAACCACCAACACACAATCACAATCCCGCAGTCACAATCACACAATCACAAACACAATCACGATCACACAATCACGATCACACAGTCACTATCACACAATCACACAATCACAATCACAATCACAATCACAAACACAATCGCACAATCACAATCGCACAATCACAATCACAATCACAATCACACAATCACCATCACACAATCACCATCACGTAATCACAATCACGCAACCACAATCACGCAATTACAATCACGCAATCACAATCACGCAATCACAGTACAATCACGCAATCACAATCCCACAATCACGATCACACAATCACGATCACACAATCGCGATCGCACAATCACGATCACACAATCACGATCACACAATCACAATCACTCAATCACACAGTCACAATCCCATAATCACAATCCCACAATCACGATCACACAATCACGATCACACAGTCACAATCCCACAATCACAGTCACAAAATCACAGTCACACAATCACAGTCACACAATCACAGTCACACAATCACAATCACAATCACAATCACACAATCACAATCACACAATCACAATCACACAATCACAATCACACAATCACAATCACACAATCACAATCACACAATCACAATCACACAATCACAATCACACAATCACAATCACACAATCACAATCACACAATCACACAATCCCGACCACACAATCACGATCACACAATCACAATCACACAGTCACACAGTCACAATCACAATCACAATCGCACAATCACGATCACACAATCACGATCACACAGTCACGATCGCACAATCACAATCACGCAATCACAATCACACAATCACAATAACACAATCACAATCACGATCACACAATCACACAGTCACAATCCCACAATCACGATCACACAATCACGATCACACAGTCACGATCACACAATCACAATCACACAATCAGAATCACACAATCACAATAACACAATCACACAATCACTATCACACAATCACGATCACACAATCACACAATCACACAATCACAATCCCACAATCACAATCACACAATCACAGTCACACAATCACAATCACACAACCACAATCACACAATCACACTGCCACAATCACAATCACAATCACACAATCACAAAGTCACAATCCCACAATTGCGATCACACAATCACGATCGCACAATCACGATCGCACAATCACAATCACGCAATCACAATCACGCAATCAAAATCACGCAATCACGATCGCGCAATCACGATCGCGCAATCACGATCGCGCAATCACGATCGCGCAATCACGATCGCGCAATCACGATCGCGCAATCACGATCGCGCAATCACGATCGCGCAATCACGGTCGCGCAATCACGATCGCGCAATCACGATCGCGCAATCACGATCGCGCAATCACGATCGCGCAATCACGATCGCGCAATCACGATCGCGCAATCACGATCGCGCAATCACGATCGCCCAATCACGATCGCCCAATCACGATCGCCCAATCACGATCGCACAATCACGATCGCACAATCACGATCGCACAATCACGATCACACAATCACGATCACACAATCACAATCACTCAATCACACAGTCACAATCCCATAATCACAATACCACAATCACGATCACACAATCACGATCACACAGTCACAATCCCACAATCACAGTCACAAAATCACAGTCACACAATCACAGTCACACAATCACAGTCACACAATCACAGTCACACAATCACAATCACAATCACAATCACACAATCACAATCACACAATCACAATCACACAATCACAATCACACAATCACAATCACACAATCACAATCACACAATCACAATCACACAATCACAATCACACAATCACAATCACACAATCACAATCACACAATCACAATCACACAATCACACAATCCCGACCACACAATCACGATCACACAATCACAATCACACAGTCACACAGTCACAATCACAATCACAATCGCACAATCACGATCACACAATCACGATCACACAGTCACGATCGCACAATCACAATCACGCAATCACAATCACACAATCACAATAACACAATCACAATCACGATCACACAATCACACAGTCACAATCCCACAATCACGATCACACAATCACGATCACACAGTCACGATCACACAATCACAATCACACAATCAGAATCACACAATCACAATAACACAATCACACAATCACGATCACACAATCACGATCACACAATCACGATCACACAATCACGATCACACAATCACTATCACACAATCACGATCACACAATCACACAATCACAATCCCACAATCACAATCACACAATCACAGTCACACAATCACAATCACACAACCACAATCACACAATCACACTGCCACAATCACAATCACAATCACACAATCACAAAGTCACAATCCCACAATTGCGATCACACAATCACGATCACACAATCACGATCGCACAATCACAATCACACAATCACAATCACGCAATCACAATCACGCAATCACAATCACGCAATCACAATCACGCAATCACAATCACGCAATCACAATCACGCAATCACAATCACGCAATCACAATCACGCAATCACAATCACGCAATCACAATCACGCAATCACAATCACGCAATCACAATCACGCAATCACAATCACGCAATCACAATCACGCAATCACAATCACGCAATCACAATCACGCAATCACAATCACGCAATCACAATCACGCAATCACAATCACGCAACCACAATCACGCAATCTCAATCCCGCAATCACAATCGCGCAATCACAATCGCGCAATCACGGTCGCGCAATCACGATCGCGCAATCACGATCGCCCAATCACGATCGCACAATCACGATCGCACAATCACGATCGCACAATCACGATCGCACAATCACGATCGCACAATCACGATCGCACAATCACGATCGCACAATCACGATCGCACAATCACGATCTCACAATCACGATCGCACAATCACGATCGCACAATCACGATCGCACAATCACGATCGCACAATCACGATCACACAATCACAATCACACAATCACAATCACCATCACATAATCACAATCACAGAATCACAATCACGATCACACAATCACACAGTCACAATCCCACAATCACGATCACACAATCACGATCACACAGTCACGATCACACAATCACAATCACACAATCAGGATCACACAATCACAATAACACAATCACACAATCACGATCACACAATCGCGATCACACAATCACGATCACACAATCACGATCACACAATCACAGTCGCACAATCACAATCGCGCAATCACAATCGCGCAATCACAATCGCGCAATCACAATCGCGCAATCACAATCGCGCAATCACAATCGCGCAATCACAATCGCGCAATCACAATCGCGCAATCACAATCGCGCAATCACAATCGCGCAATCCCAATCGCGCAATCACAATCGCGCAATCACAATCGCGCAATCACAATCGCGCAATCACACAATCACGATCACACATTCACGATCACACAATCACGATCACACAATCACGATCACACAATCACGATCGCACAATCACGATCACACAATCACAGTCACACAATCACAATCACACAACCAAAATCACAATCACGATCACACAAATACGATCGCACAATCACGACCACACAATCACGGCGACACAATCACGATCACACAATCGCGATCACACAATCACGATCACACAATCACGATCACAGAATCACGATCCCACAATCACGATCACACAATCACAATCACACCATCGCAATCACACCATCACACAGTCACAATCCCACAATCACAATCCCACAATCACGATCACACAATCACGATCACACAGTCACACTCCCACAATCACAGTCACACAATCACAGTCACACAATCACAATCACACAATCACACAGTCACAAACCCACAATCACGATCACACACACACGACCACACAGTCACGATCACACAGTCACGATCACACAATCACAATCACACAATCACAATCACACAATCACAATCACACAATCACAATCACACAATCACAGTCACACAATCACAATCACACAATCACAATCACACAATCACAATCACACAATCACACAATCACACAATCACACAATCACACAATCACACAATCACACAATCACACAATCACAATCACACAATCACAATCACACAATCACAATCACACAATCACAATCACACAATCACAATCACACAATCACAATCACACAATCACAATCACACAATCACAATAGCACAATCACAATAGCACAATCACACAATCACGACCACACAATCACGATCACACAATCACAATCACATAGTCACACAATCACAATCACAATCACACAATCACAATCACACAAACACACAGTCACAAACGCACAATCACGATCACAAAATCACGATCACACAGTCACAATCCCACAATCACGATCACACAATTACGATCACACAGTCACGATCACACAATCACAACCACACAATCAGAATCACACAATCACAATATCACAATCCCAGTCACAGAGTCACAATCACACAATCACACAATCACAATGACACAATCACAATCACACAATCACAGTCACACAATCACAGTCACACAATCACAATCACAAAATCACAATAACACAATCACAATCACACAATCACACAATCACAATCACACAATGACGATCACACAATCACGATCACACAATCACAATCACACAATCACAATCACAATCACACAGTCCCACTCACACAATCACAATCACACAATCACAATCACAATCCCACAATCACAATCACACAATCACAGTCACACAATCACAATCACACAATCACAATCACTCAATCACACAGTCACAATCCCATAATCACAATCACACAATCACAGTCACACAATCACAATCACACAACCACAATCACACAATCACACTGCCACAATCACAATCACAATCACACAATCACAAAGTCACAATCCCACAATTGCGATCACACAATCACAATCACACAATCACAATCACACAATCACAATCACACAATCATATAGTCACAAACCCACAATCACGATCACACAATCACGATCACACAATCACAATCACACAATCACAACCACACAATCACGACCACACAACCACCAACACACAATCACAATCCCGCAGTCACAATCACACAATCACAAACACAATCACGATCACACAATCACGATCACACAGTCACTATCACACAATCACACAATCACAATCACAATCACAATCACAAACACAATCGCACAATCACAATCGCACAATCACAATCACAATCACAATCACACAATCACCATCACACAATCACCATCACGTAATCACAATCACGCAACCACAATCACGCAATTACAATCACGCAATCACAATCACGCAATCACAGTACAATCACGCAATCACAATCCCACAATCACGATCACACAATCACGATCACACAATCGCGATCGCACAATCACGATCACACAATCACGATCACACAATCACAATCACTCAATCACACAGTCACAATCCCATAATCACAATCCCACAATCACGATCACACAATCACGATCACACAGTCACAATCCCACAATCACAGTCACAAAATCACAGTCACACAATCACAGTCACACAATCACAGTCACACAATCACAATCACAATCACAATCACACAATCACAATCACACAATCACAATCACACAATCACAATCACACAATCACAATCACACAATAACAATCACACAATCACAATCACACAATCACAATCACACAATCACAATCACACAATCACACAATCCCGACCACACAATCACGATCACACAATCACAATCACACAGTCACACAGTCACAATCACAATCACAATCGCACAATCACGATCACACAATCACGATCACACAGTCACGATCGCACAATCACAATCACGCAATCACAATCACACAATCACAATAACACAATCACAATCACGATCACACAATCACACAGTCACAATCCCACAATCACGATCACACAATCACGATCACACAGTCACGATCACACAATCACAATCACACAATCAGAATCACACAATCACAATAACACAATCACACAATCACGATCACACAATCACGATCACACAATCACGATCACACAATCACGATCACACAATCACTATCACGCAATCACGATCACACAATCACACAATCACACAATCACAATCCCACAATCACAATCACACAATCACAGTCACACAATCACAATCACACAACCACAATCACACAATCACACTGCCACAATCACAATCACAATCACACAATCACAAAGTCACAATCCCACAATTGCGATCACACAATCACGATCGCACAATCACGATCGCACAATCACAATCACGCAATCACAATCACGCAATCACGATCGCGCAATCACAATCACACAATCACAATAACACAATCACAATCACGATCACACAATCACACAGTCACAATCCCACAATCACGATCACACAATCACGATCACACAGTCACGATCACACAATCACAATCACACAATCAGAATCACACAATCACAATAACACAATCACACAATCACGATCACACAATCACGATCACACAATCACGATCACACAATCACGATCACACAATCACTATCACACAATCACGATCACACAATCACACAATCACAATCCCACAATCACAATCACACAATCACAGTCACACAATCACAATCACACAACCACAATCACACAATCACACTGCCACAATCACAATCACAATCACACAATCACAAAGTCACAATCCCACAATTGCGATCACACAATCACGATCACACAATCACGATCGCACAATCACAATCACACAATCACAATCACGCAATCACAATCACGCAATCACAATCACGCAATCACAATCACGCAATCACAATCACGCAATCACAATCACGCAATCACAATCACGCAATCACAATCACGCAATCACAATCACGCAATCACAATCACGCAATCACAATCACGCAATCACAATCACGCAATCACAATCACGCAATCACAATCACGCAATCACAATCACGCAATCACAATCACGCAATCACAATCACGCAATCACAATCACGCAACCACAATCACGCAATCTCAATCCCGCAATCACAATCGCGCAATCACAATCGCGCAATCACGGTCGCGCAATCACGATCGCGCAATCACGATCGCCCAATCACGATCGCACAATCACGATCGCACAATCACGATCGCACAATCACGATCGCACAATCACGATCGCACAATCACGATCGCACAATCACGATCGCACAATCACGATCGCACAATCACGATCTCACAATCACGATCGCACAATCACGATCGCACAATCACGATCGCACAATCACGATCGCACAATCACGATCACACAATCACAATCACACAATCACAATCACCATCACATAATCACAATCACAGAATCACAATCACGATCACACAATCACACAGTCACAATCCCACAATCACGATCACACAATCACGATCACACAGTCACGATCACACAATCACAATCACACAATCAGGATCACACAATCACAATAACACAATCACACAATCACGATCACACAATCGCGATCACACAATCACGATCACACAATCACGATCACACAATCACAGTCGCACAATCACAATCGCGCAATCACAATCGCGCAATCACAATCGCGCAATCACAATCGCGCAATCACAATCGCGCAATCACAATCGCGCAATCACAATCGCGCAATCACAATCGCGCAATCACAATCGCGCAATCACAATCGCGCAATCACAATCGCGCAATCACACAATCACGATCACACATTCACGATCACACAATCACGATCACACAATCACGATCACACAATCACGATCGCACAATCACGATCACACAATCACAGTCACACAATCACAATCACACAACCAAAATCACAATCACGATCACACAAATACGATCGCAAAATCACGACCACACAATCACGGCGACACAATCACGATCACACAATCGCGATCACACAATCACGATCACACAATCACGATCACAGAATCACGATCCCACAATCACGATCACACAATCACAATCACACCATCGCAATCACACCATCACACAGTCACAATCCCACAATCACAATCCCACAATAACGATCACACAATCACGATCACACAGTCACAATCCCACAATCACAGTCACACAATCACAGTCACACAATCACAGTCACACAATCACAATCACACAATCACAATCACACAATCACAATCACACAATCACAATCACACAATCACACTCCCACAATCACAGTCACACAATCACAGTCACACAATCACAATCACACAATCACACAGTCACAAACCCACAATCACGATCACACACACACGACCACACAGTCACGATCACACAGTCACGATCACACAATCACAATCACACAATCACAATCACACAATCACAATCACACAATCACAATCACACAATCACAGTCACACAATCACAATCACACAATCACAATCACACAATCACAATCACACAATCACACAATCACACAATCACACAATCACACAATCACACAATCACACAATCACAATCACACAATCACAATCACACAATCACAATCACACAATCACAATCACACAATCACAATCACACAATCACAATCACACAATCACAATCACACAATCACAATAGCACAATCACAATAGCACAATCACACAATCACGACCACACAATCACGATCACACAATCACAATCACATAGTCACACAATCACAATCACAATCACACAATCACAATCACACAAACACACAGTCACAATCGCACAATCACGATCACAAAATCACGATCACACAATCACGATCACACAATCACAATCACACAGTCACACAATCACAATCACAATCACAATCACAATCACAATCACAATCACAATCACAATCACAATCACAATCACACAATCACAATCACACAATCACAATCACACAATCACAATCTCACAATCACAATCACGATCACACAATCACGATCGCACAGTCACGATCACACAATCACACAATCACACTCCCACAACTACCGTCACACAATCACGATCACACAATCACAATCACACAGTCACACAGTCGCACAGTCACACAATCACACAATCACACAGTCACAATCGCACAATCACGATCACACAATCACGATCACACAGTCACAATCCCACAATCACGATCACACAATTACGATCACACAGTCACGATCACACAATCACAACCACACAATCAGAATCACACAATCACAATATCACAATCACAGTCACAGAGTCACAATCACACAATCACACAATCACAATGACACAACCACAATCACACAATCACAGTCACACAATCACAGTCACACAATCACAATCACAAAATCAAAATAACACAATCACAATCACACAATCACACAATCACAATCACACAATGACGATCACACAATCACGATCACACAATCACAATCACACAATCACAATCACAATCACACAGTCCCACTCACACAATCACAATCACACAATCACAATCACAATCCCACAATCACAATCACACAATCACAGTCACACAATCACAATCACACAATCACAATCACTCAATCACACAGTCACAATCCCATAATCACAATCCCACAATAACGATCACACAATCACGATCACACAGTCACAATCCCACAATCACAGTCACACAATCACAGTCACACAATCACAGTCACACAATCACAATCACACAATCACAATCACACAATCACAATCACACAATCACAATCACACAATCACAATCACACAATCACAATCACACAATCACAATCACACAATCACAATCACACAATCACAATCACACAATCATATAGTCACAAACCCACAATCACGATCACACAATCACGATCACACAATCACAATCACACAATCACAATCACACAATCACGACCACACAACCACCAACACACAATCACAATCCCGCAGTCACAATCACACAATCACAAACACAATCACGATCACACAATCACAATCACACAATCACAATCACACAATCACAGTCACACAATCACAATCACACAACCAAAATCACAATCACGATTACACAAACACGATCTCACAATCACGATCACACAATCACGGCCACACAATCACGATCACACAATCACGATCACACAATCACGATCACACAATCACGATCACACAATCACAATCACACCATCACAATCACACCATCACACAGTCACAATCCCACAATCACAATCCCAAAATCACGATCACACAATCACGATCACACAGTAATAATCCCACAATCACAGTCACACAATCACAGCCACACAATCACAGTCACACAATCACAGTCACACAATCACAATCACACAATCACAATCACACAATCACACAGTCACAAACCCACAATCACGATCACACAAACACGATCACACAGTCACGATCACAAAATCACAATCACACAATCACAATCACACAATCACAATCACACAATCACAATCACACAATCACAATCACACAATCACAATCACACAATCACAATCACACAATCACAATCACACAATCACAATCACACAATCACAATCACACAATCACAATCACACAATCACAATCACACAATCACAATCACACAATCACAATCACACAATCACAATCACACAATCACAATCACACAATCACAATCACACAATCACAATCACACAATCACAATCACACAATCACAATCACACAATCACAATCACACAATCACAATCACACAATCACAATCACACAATCACAATCACACAATCACAATCACACAATCACAATCACACAATCACAATCACACAATCACAATCACACAATCACAATCACACAATCACAATCACACAATCACAATCACACAATCACAATCACTATCACACAATCACAATCACACAATCACAATCACACAATCACAATCACACAATCACAATCACACAATCACAATCACACAATCACAATCATACAATCACAATCACAATCCCATAATCACACCCACACAATCACACAATCACAATCACGATCACACAATGACATAGTCACAATCCCACAATCACGATCACACAATCACGATCACACAATCAGGATCACACAATCACGATCACACAATCACGATCGCACAATCACGATCACACAATCACAGTCACACAATCACAATCACACAACCAAAGTCACAATCACGATTACACAAACACGATCGCACAATCACGATCACACAATCACGGCCACACAATCACGATCACACAATCACGATCACACAATCACGATCACACAATCACGATCACACAATCACAATCACACAATCACGATCACACAATCACGATCACACAATCACGATCACACAATCACGATCACACAATCACGATCACACAATCACGATCACACAATCACGATCACACAATCACAATCACACAATCACAATCACACAATCACAATCACCATCACATAATCACAATCACAGAATCACAATCACGATCACACAATCACACAGTCACAATCCCACAATCACGATCACACAATCACGATCACACAGTCACGATCACACAATGACAATCACACAATCAGGATCACACAATCACAATAATACAATCACACAATCACGATCACACAATCACGATCACACAATCACGATCACACAATCACAGTCGCGCAATCACAATCGCGCAATCACAATCGCGCAATCACAATCGCGCAATCACAATCGCGCAATCACAATCGCGCAATCACAATCGCGCAATCACAATCGCGCAATCACAATCGCGCAATCACAATCGCGCAATCACAATCGCGCAATCACAATCGCGCAATCACAATCGCGCAATCAAAATCGCGCAATCACAATCGCGCAATCACAATCGCGCAATCACAATCGCGCAATCACAATCGCGCAATCACAATCGCGCAATCACAATCGCGCAATCACACAATCACGATCACACATTCACGATCACACAATCACGATCACACAATCACGATCACACAATCACGATCGCACAATCACGATCACACAATCACAGTCACACAATCACAATCACACAACCAAAATCACAATCACGATCACACAAACACGATCGCACAATCACGATCACACAATCACGGCGACACAATCACGATCACACAATCGCGATCACACAATCACGATCACACAATCACGATCACAGAATCACGATCCTACAATCACGATCACACAATCACAATCACACCATCGCAATCACACCATCACACAGTCACAATCCCACAATCACAATCCCACAATCACGATCACACAATCACGATCACACAGTCACAATCCCACAATCACAGTCACACAATCACAGTCACACAATCACAATCACAGAATCACACAGTCACAAACCCACAATCACGATCACACACACACGACCACACAGTCACGATCACACAGTCACGATCACACAATCACAATCACACAATCACAATCACACAATCACAATCACACAATCACAATCACACAATCACAATCACACAATCACAGTCACACAATCACAATCACACAATCACAATCACACAATCACAATCCCACAATCACACAATCACACAATCACACAATCACACAATCACACAATCACACAATCACACAATCACACAATCACACAATCACACAATCACACAATCACACAATCACAATCACACAATCACAATCACACAATCACAATCACACAATCACAATCACACAATCACAATCACACAATCACAATCACACAATCACAATCACACAATCACAATAGCACAATCACAATAGCACAATCACACAATCACGACCACACAATCACGATCACACAATCACAATCACATAGTCACACAATCACAATCACAATCACACAATCACAATCACACAAACACACAGTCACAAACGCACAATCACGATCACAAAATCACGATCACACAGTCACAATCCCACAATCACGATCACACAATTACGATCACACAGTCACGATCACACAATCACAACCACACAATCAGAATCACACAATCACAATATCACAATCACAGTCACAGAGTCACAATCACACAATCACACAATCACAATGACACAATCACAATCACACAATCACAGTCACACAATCACAGTCACACAATCACAATCACAAAATCACAATAACACAATCACAATCACACAATCACACAATCACAATCACACAATGACGATCACACAATCACGATCACACAATCACAATCACACAATCACAATCACAATCACACAGTCCCACTCACACAATCACAATCACACAATCACAATCACAATCCCACAATCACAATCACACAATCACAGTCACACAATCACAATCACACAATCACAATCACTCAATCACACAGTCACAATCCCATAATCACAATCCCACAATAACGATCACACAATCACGATCACACAGTCACAATCCCACAATCACAGTCACACAATCACAGTCACACAATCACAATCACACAATCACAATCACACAATCACAATCACACAATCACAATCACACAATCACAATCACACAATCACAATCACACAATCATATAGTCACAAACCCACAATCACGATCACACAATCACGATCACACAATCACAATCACACAATCACAATCACACAATCACGACCACACAACCACCAACACACAATCACAATCCCGCAGTCACAATCACACAATCACAAACACAATCACGATCAAACAATCACGATCACACAGTCACTATCACACAATCACACAATCACAATCACAATCACAATCACAAACACAATCGCACAATCACAATCGCACAATCACAATCACAATCACAATCACACAATCACCATCACGTAATCACAATCATGCAACCACAATCACGCAATTACAATCACGCAATCACAATCACGCAATCACAGTACAATCACGCAATCACAATCCCACAATCACGATCACACAATCACGATCACACAATCGCGATCGCACAATCACGATCACACAATCACGATCACACAATCACAATCACTCAATCACACAGTCACAATCCCATAATCACAATCCCACAATCACGATCACACAATCACGATCACACAGTCACAATCCCACAATCACAGTCACAAAATCACAGTCACACAATCACAGTCACACAATCACAGTCACACAATCACAATCACAATCACAATCACACAATCACAATCACACAATCACAATCACACAATCACAATCACACAATCACAATCACACAATCACAATCACACAATCACAATCACACAATCACAATCACACAATCACAATCACACAATCACAATCACACAATCACAATCACACAATCACAATCACACAATCACACAATCCCGACCACTCAATCACGATCACACAATCACAATCACACAGTCACACAGTCACAATCACAATCACAATCGCACAATCACGATCACACAATCACGATCACACAGTCACGATCGCACAATCACAATCACGCAATCACAATCACACAATCACAATAACACAATCACAATCACGATCACACAATCACACAGTCACAATCCCACAATCACGATCACACAATCACGATCACACAGTCACGATCACACAATCACAATCACACAATCAGAATCACACAATCACAATAACACAATCACACAATCACGATCACACAATCACGATCACACAATCACGATCACACAATCACTATCACACAATCACGATCACACAATCACACAATCACACAATCACAATCCCACAATCACAATCACACAATCACAGTCACACAATCACACAATCACACAACCACAATCACACAATCACACTGCCACAATCACAATCACAATCACACAATCACAAAGTCACAATCCCACAATTGCGATCACACAATCACGATCACACAATCACGATCGCACAATCACAATCACACAATCACAATCACACAATCAAAATCACGCAATCACAATCACGCAATCACAATCACGCAATCACAATCACGCAATCACAATCACGCAATCACAATCACGCAATCACAATCACGCAATCACAATCACGCAATCACAATCACGCAATCACAATCACGCAATCACAATCACGCAATCACAATCACGCAATCACAATCACGCAATCACAATCACGCAATCACAATCACGCAATCACAATCACGCAATCACAATCACGCAATCACAATCACGCAATCACAATCACGCAATCACAATCACGCAATCACAATCACGCAATCACAATCACGCAATCACAATCACGCAACCACAATCACGCAATCTCAATCCCGCAATCACAATCGCGCAATCACGGTCGCGCAATCACGATCGCGCAATCACGATCGCGCAATCACGATCGCGCAATCACGATCGCGCAATCACGATCGCCCAATCACGATCGCCCAATCACGATCGCCCAATCACGATCGCACAATCACGATCGCACAATCACGATCGCACAATCACGATCGCACAATCACGATCGCACAATCACGATCACACAATCACGATCACACAATCACAATCACTCAATCACACAGTCACAATCCCATAATCACAATCCCACAATCACGATCACACAATCACGATCACACAGTCACAATCCCACAATCACAGTCACAAAATCACAGTCACACAATCACAGTCACACAATCACAGTCACACAATCACAGTCACACAATCACAATCACAATCACAATCACACAATCACAATCACACAATCACAATCACACAATCACAATCACACAATCACAATCACACAATCACAATCACACAATCACAATCACACAATCACAATCACACAATCACAATCACACAATCACAATCACACAATCACAATCACACAATCACAATCACACAATCACACAATCCCGACCACACAATCACGATCACACAATCACAATCACACAGTCACACAGTCACAATCACAATCACAATCGCACAATCACGATCACACAATCACGATCACACAGTCACGATCGCACAATCACAATCACGCAATCACAATCACACAATCACAATAACACAATCACAATCACGATCACACAATCACACAGTCACAATCCCACAATCACGATCACACAATCACGATCACACAGTCACGATCACACAATCACAATCACACAATCAGAATCACACAATCACAATAACACAATCACACAATCACGATCACACAATCACGATCACACAATCACGATCACACAATCACTATCACATAATCACGATCACACAATCACACAATCACAATCCCACAATCACAATCACACAATCACAGTCACACAATCACAATCACACAACCACAATCACACAATCACACTGCCACAATCACAATCACAATCACACAATCACAAAGTCACAATCCCACAATTGCGATCACACAATCACGATCACACAATCACGATCGCACAATCACAATCACGCAATCACAATCACGCAATCACAATCACGCAATCACAATCACGCAATCACAATCACGCAATCACAATCACGCAATCACAATCACGCAATCACAATCACGCAATCACAATCACGCAATCACAATCACGCAATCACAATCACGCAATCACAATCACGCAATCACAATCACGCAATCACAATCACGCAATCACAATCACGCAATCACAATCACGCAATCACAATCACGCAATCACAATCACGCAACCACAATCACGCAATCTCAATCCCGCAATCACAATCGCGCAATCACAATCGCGCAATCACGGTCGCGCAATCACGATCGCGCAATCACGATCGCCCAATCACGATCGCACAATCACGATCGCACAATCACGATCGCACAATCACGATCGCACAATCACGATCGCACAATCACGATCGCACAATCACGATCGCACAATCACGATCGCACAATCACGATCTCACAATCACGATCGCACAATCACGATCGCACAATCACGATCGCACAATCACGATCGCACAATCACGATCACACAATCACTATCACACAATCACAATCACCATCACATAATCACAATCACAGAATCACAATCACGATCACACAATCACACAGTCACAATCCCACAATCACGATCACACAATCACGATCACACAGTCACGATCACACAATCACAATCACACAATCAGGATCACACAATCACAATAACACAATCACACAATCACGATCACACAATCACGATCACACAATCACGATCACACAATCACAGTCACACAATCACAATTCGCAATCACAATCGCGCAATCACAATCGCGCAATCACAATCGCGCAATCACAATCGCGCAATCACAATCGCGCAATCACAATCGCGCAATCACAATCGCGCAATCACAATCGCGCAATCACAATCGCGCAATCAAAATCGCGCAATCACAATCGCGCAATCACAATCGCGCAATCACACAGTCACAAACCCACAATCACGATCACACACACACGACCACACAGTCACGATCACACAGTCACGATCACACAATCACAATCACACAATCACAATCACACAATCACAATCACACAATCACAATCACACAATCACAGTCACACAATCACAATCACACAATCACAATCACACAATCACAATCACACAATCACACAATCACACAATCACACAATCACACAATCACACAATCACACAATCACACAATCACACAATCACACAATCACACAATCACACAATCACACAATCACAATCACACAATCACAATCACACAATCACAATCACACAATCACAATCACACAATCACAATCACACAATCACAATCACACAATCACAATCACACAATCACAATAGCACAATCACAATAGCACAATCACACAATCACGACCACACAATCACGATCACACAATCACAATCACATAGTCACACAATCACAATCACAATCACACAATCACAATCACACAAACACACAGTCACAATCGCACAATCACGATCACAAAATCACGATCACACAATCACGATCACACAATCACAATCACACAGTCACACAATCACAATCACAATCACAATCACAATCACAATCACAATCACAATCACAATCACAATCACACAATCACAATCACACAATCACAATCACACAATCACAATCACGATCACACAATCACGATCGCACAGTCACGATCACACAATCACACAATCACACTCCCACAACTACAGTCACACAATCACGATCACACAATCACAATCACACAGTCACACAGTCGCACAGTCACACAATCACACAATCACACAGTCACAATCGCACAATCACGATCACACAATCACGATCACACAGTCACAATCCCACAATCACGATCACACAATTACGATCACACAGTCACGATCACACAATCACAACCACACAATCAGAATCACACAATCACAATATCACAATCACAGTCACAGAGTCACAATCACACAATCACACAATCACAATGACACAATCACAATCACACAATCACAGTCACACAATCACAGTCACACAATCACAATCACAAAATCACAATAACACAATCACAATCACACAATCACACAATCACAATCACACAATGACGATCACACAATCACGATCACACAATCAAAATCACACAATCACAATCACAATCACACAGTCCCACTCACACAATCACAATCACACAATCACAATCACAATCCCACAATCACAATCACACAATCACAGTCACACAATCACAATCACACAATCACAATCACTCAATCACACAGTCACAATCCCATAATCACAATCCCACAATAACGATCACACAATCACGATCACACAGTCACAATCCCACAATCACAGTCACACAATCACAGTCACACAATCACAATCACACAATCACAATCACACAATCACAATCACACAATCACAATCACACAATCACAATCACACAATCACAATCACACAATCATATAGTCACAAACCCACAATCACGATCACACAATCACGATCACACAATCACAATCACACAATCACAATCACGCAATCACGACCACACAACCACCAACACACAATCACAATCCCGCAGTCACAATCACACAATCACAAACACAATCACGATCACACAATCACGATCACACAGTCACTATCACACAATCACACAATCACAATCACAATCACAATCACAAACACAATCGCACAATCACAATCGCACAATCACAATCACAATCACAATCACACAATCACCATCACACAATCACCATCACGTAATCACAATCACGCAACCACAATCACGCAATTACAATCACGCAATCACAATCACGCAATCACAGTACAATCACGCAATCACAATCCCACAATCACGATCACACAATCACGATCACACAATCGCGATCGCACAATCACGATCACACAATCACGATCACACAATCACAATCACTCAATCACACAGTCACAATCCCATAATCACAATCCCACAATCACGATCACACAATCACGATCACACAGTCACAATCCCACAATCACAGTCACAAAATCACAGTCACACAATCACAGTCACACAATCACAGTCACACAATCACAATCACAATCACAATCACACAATCACAATCACACAATCACAATCACACAATCACACAATCACAATCACACAATCACAATCACACAATCACAATCACACAATCACAATCACACAATCACAATCACACAATCACACAATCCCGACCACACAATCACGATCACACAATCACAATCACACAGTCACACAGTCACAATCACAATCACAATCGCACAATCACGATCACACAATCACGATCACACAGTCACGATCGCACAATCACAATCACGCAATCACAATCACACAATCACAATAACACAATCACAATCACGACCACACAATCACACAGTCACAATCCCACAATCACGATCACACAATCACGATCACACAGTCACGATCACACAATCACAATCACACAATCAGAATCACACAATCACAATAACACAATCACACAATCACGATCACACAATCACGATCACACAATCACGATCACACAATCACGATCACACAATCACTATCACACAATCACGATCACACAATCACACAATCACAATCCCACAATCACAATCACACAATCACAGTCACACAATCACAATCACACAACCACAATCACACAATCACACTGCCACAATCACAATCACAATCACACAATCACAAAGTCACAATCCCACAATTGCGATCACACAATCACGATCACACAATCACGATCGCACAATCACAATCACGCAATCACAATCACGCAATCACAATCACGCAATCACAATCACGCAATCACAATCACGCAATCACAATCACGCAATCACAATCACGCAATCACAATCACGCAATCACAATCACGCAATCACAATCACGCAATCACAATCACGCAATCACAATCACGCAATCACAATCACGCAATCACAATCACGCAATCACAATCACGCAATCACAATCACGCAATCACAATCACGCAATCACAATCACGCAATCACAATCACGCAACCACAATCACGCAACCACAATCACGCAATCTCAATCCCGCAATCACAATCGCGCAATCACAATCGCGCAATCACGGTCGCGCAATCACGATCGCGCAACCACGATCGCGCAATCACGATCGCGCAATCACGATCGCCCAATCACAATCGCGCAATCACAATCGCGCTATCACAATCGCGCAATCACAATCGCGCAATCACAATCGCGCAATCACAATCGCGCAATCACAATCGCGCAATCACAATCGCGCAATCACAATCGCGCAATCACAATCGCGCAATCACAATCGCGCAATCAAAATCGCGCAATCACAATCGCGCAATCACAATCGCGCAATCACAATCGCGCAATCACAATAACACAATCACACAATCACGATCACACATTCACGATCACACAACCACGATCACACAATCACGATCACACAATCACGATCACACAATCACGATCACACAATCACAGTCACACAATCACAGTCACACAATCACAATCACACAATCTCAATCACAATCACGATCACACAAACAGGATCACACAATTACGATCACACAATCACGACCACACAATCACGATCACACAATCACGATCACACAATCACGATCACACAAACAGGATCACACAATTACGATCACACAATCACGACCGCACAATCACGATCGCACAATCACGATCGCACAATCACTGTCGCACAATCACGATCGCACAATCACGATCGCACAATCACGATCGCACAATCACGATCGCACAATCACGATCGCACAATCACGATCGCACAATCACGATCGCACAATCACGATCGCACAAACACGATCGCACAATCACACAATCACACAATCACAATCGCGCTATCACAATCGCGCAATCACAATCGCGCAATCACAATCGCGCAATCACAATCGCGCAATCACAATCGCGCAATCACAATCGCGCAATCACAATCGCGCAATCACAATCGCGCAATCACAATCGCGCAATCACAATCGCGCAATCACAATCGCGCAATCACAATAACACAATCACACAATCACGATCACACATTCACGATCACACAATCACGATCACACAATCACGGTCACACAATCACGATCACACGATCACGATCACACAATCACGATCACACAATCACAGTCACACAATCACAGTCACACAATCACAATCACACAATCTCAATCACAATCACGATCACACAAACAGGATCACACAATTACGATCACACAATCACGACCACACAATCACGATCACACAATCACGATCACACAATCACGATCACACAATCACGATCACACAATCACGATCGCACAATCACGATCACACAATCACAGTCACACAATCACAATCACACAACCAAAATCACAATCACGATCACACAAACACGATCGCACAATCACGATCACACAATCACGGCCACACAATCACGATCACACAATCGCGATCACACAATCACGATCACACAATCACGATCACAGAATCACGATCCCACAATCACGATCACACAATCACTATCACACCATCGCAATCACACCATCACACAGTCACAATCCCACAATCACAATCCCACAATCACGATCACACAATCACGATCACACAGTCACAGTCACACAATCACAGTCACACAATCACAATCACACAATCACAATCACACAATCACACAGTCACAAACCCACAATCACGATCACACAAACACGATCACACAGTCACGATCACACAATCACAATCACACAATCACAATCACACAATCACAATCACACAATCACAATCACACAATCACAATCACACAATCACAATCACACAATCACAATCACACAATCACAATCACACAATCACAATCACACAATCACAATCACACAATCACAATCACACAATCACAGTCACACAATCACAATCACACAACCAAAATCACAATCACGATTACACAAACACGATCTCACAATCACGATCACACAATCACGGCCACACAATCACGATCACACAATCACGATCACACAATCACGATCACACAATCACGATCACACAATCACAATCACACCATCACAATCACACCATCACACAGTCACAATCCCACAATCACAATCCCAAAATCACGATCACACAATCACGATCACACAGTAATAATCCCACAATCACAGTCACACAATCACAGTCACACAATCACAGTCACACAATCACAGTCACACAATCACAATCACACAATCACAATCACACAATCACACAGTCACAAACCCACAATCACGATCACACAAACACGATCACACAGTCACGATCACAAAATCACAATCACACAATCACAATCACACAATCACAATCACACAATCACAATCACACAATCACAATCACACAATCACAATCACACAATCACAATCACACAATCACAATCACACAATCACAATCACACAATCACAATCACACAATCACAATCACACAATCACAATCACACAATCACAATCACACAATCACAATCACACAATCACAATCACACAATCACAATCACACAATCACAATCACACAATCACAATCACACAATCACAATCACACAATCACAATCACACAATCACAATCACACAATCACAATCACACAATCACAATCACACAATCACAATCACACAATCACAATCACACAATCACAATCACACAATCACAATCACACAATCACAATCACACAATCACAATCACACAATCACAATCACACAATCACAATCACACAATCACAATCACACAATCACAATCACACAATCACAATCACACAATCACAATCACACAATCACAATCACACAATCACAATCACAATCACACAATCACAATCACACAATCACAATCACACAATCACAATCACACAATCACAATCACACAATCACAATCATACAATCACAATCACAATCCCATAATCACACCCACACAATCACACAATCACAATCACGATCACACAATGACATAGTCACAATCCCACAATCACGATCACACAATCACGATCACACAATCAGGATCACACAATCACGATCACACAATCACGATCGCACAATCACGATCACACAATCACAGTCACACAATCACAATCACACAACCAAAATCACAATCACGATTACACAAACACGATCGCACAATCACGATCACACAATCACGGCCACACAATCACGATCACACAATCACGATCACACAATCACGATCACACAATCACGATCACACAATCACAATCACACCATCACAATCACACCATCACACAGTCACAATCCCACAATCACAATCCCAAAATCACGATCACACAATCACGATCACACAGTCACAATCCCACAATCACAGTCACACAATCACAGTCACACAATCACAATCACACAATCACAATCACACAATCACGATCACACAATCACGATCACACAATCACGATCACACAATCACGATCACACAATCACGATCACACAATCACGATCACACAATCACGATCACACAATCACGATCACACAATCACGATCACACAATCACAATCACACAATCACAATCACACAATCACAATCACCATCACATAATCACAATCACAGAATCACAATCACGATCACACAATCACACAGTCACAATCCCACAATCACGATCACACAATCACGATCACACAGTCACGATCACACAATCACAATCACACAATCAGGATCACACAATCACAATAACACAATCACACAATCACGATCACACAATCACGATCACACAATCACGATCACACAATCACGATCACACAATCACAGTCACACAATCACAATCGCGCAATCACAATCGCGCAATCACAATCGCGCAATCACAATCGCGCAATCACAATCGCGCAATCACAATCGCGCAATCACAATCGCGCAATCAAAATCGCGCAATCACAATCGCGCAATCACAATCGCGCAATCACAATCGCGCAATCACACAATCACGATCACACATTCACGATCACACAATCACGATCACACAATCACGATCACACAATCACGATCGCACAATCACGATCACACAATCACAGTCACACAATCACAATCACACAACCAAAATCACAATCACGATCACACAAACACGATCGCACAATCACGATCACACAATCACGGCGACACAATCACGATCACACAATCGCGATCACACAATCACGATCACACAATCACGATCACAGAATCACGATCCCACAATCACGATCACACAATCACAATCACACCATCGCGATCACACCATCACACAGTCACAATCCCACAATCACAATCCCACAATCACGATCACACAATCACGATCACACAGTCACAATCCCACAATCACAGTCACACAATCACAGTCACACAATCACAATCACACAATCACACAGTCACAAACCCACAATCACGATCACACACACACGACCACACAGTCACGATCACACAGTCACGATCACACAATCACAATCACACAATCACAATCACACAATCACAATCACACAATCACAATCACACAATCACAGTCACACAATCACAATCACACAATCACAATCACACAATCACAATCACACAATCACACAATCACACAATCACACAATCACACAATCACACAATCACACAATCACACAATCACACAATCACAATCACACAATCACAATCACACAATCACAATCACACAATCACAATCACACAATCACAATCACACAATCACAATCACACAATCACAATCACACAATCACAATAGCACAATCACAATAGCACAATCACACAATCACGACCACACAATCACGATCACACAATCACAATCACATAGTCACACAATCACAATCACAATCACACAATCACAATCACACAAACACACAGTCACAAACGCACAATCACGATCACAAAATCACGATCACACAGTCACAATCCCACAATCACGATCACACAATTACGATCACACAGTCACGATCACACAATCACAACCACACAATCAGAATCACACAATCACAATATCACAATCACAGTCACAGAGTCACAATCACACAATCACACAATCACAATGACACAATCACAATCACACAATCACAGTCACACAATCACAGTCACACAATCACAATCACAAAATCACAATAACACAATCACAATCACACAATCACACAATCACAATCACACAATGACGATCACACAATCACGATCACACAATCACAATCACACAATCACAATCACAATCACACAGTCCCACTCACACAATCACAATCACACAATCACAATCACAATCCCACAATCACAATCACACAATCACAGTCACACAATCACAATCACACAATCACAATCACTCAATCACACAGTCACAATCCCATAATCACAATCCCACAATAACGATCACACAATCACGATCACACAGTCACAATCCCACAATCACAGTCACACAATCACAGTCACACAATCACAATCACACAATCACAATCACACAATCACAATCACACAATCACAATCACACAATCACAATCACACAATCACAATCACACAATCACAATCACACAATCACAATCACACAATCACAATCACACAATCACAATCACACAATCACAATCACACAATCATATAGTCACAAACCCACAATCACGATCACACAATCACGATCACACAATCACAATCACACAATCACAATCACACAATCACAATCACACAATCACGACCACACAACCACCAACACACAATCACAATCCCGCAGTCACAATCACACAATCACAAACACAATCACGATCACACAATCACGATCACACAGTCACTATCACACAATCACACAATCACAATCACAATCACAATCACAAACACAATCGCACAATCACAATCGCACAATCACAATCACAATCACAATCACAATCACACAATCACCATCACACAATCACCATCACGTAATCACAATCACGCAACCACAATCACGCAATTACAATCACGCAATCACAATCACGCAATCACAGTACAATCTCGCAATCACAATCCCACAATCACGATCACACAATCACGATCACACAATCGCGATCGCACAATCACGATCACACAATCACGATCACACAATCACAATCACTCAATCACACAGTCACAAACCCATAATCACAATCCCACAATCACGATCACACAATCACGATCACACAGTCACAATCCCACAATCACAGTCACAAAATCACAGTCACACAATCACAGTCACACAATCACAGTCACACAATCACAATCACAATCACAATCACACAATCACAATCACACAATCACAATCACACAATCACAATCACACAATCACAATCACACAATCACAATCACACAATCACACAATCCCGACCACACAATCACGATCACACAATCACAATCACACAGTCACACTGTCACAATCACAATCACAATCGCACAATCACGATCACACAATCACGATCACACAGTCACGATCGCACAATCACAATCACGCAATCACAATCACACAATCACAATAACACAATCACAATCACGATCACACAATCACACAGTCACAATCCCACAATCACGATCACACAATCACGATCACACAGTCACGATCACACAATCACAATCACACAATCAGAATCACACAATCACAATAACACAATCACACAATCACGATCACACAATCACGATCACACAATCACGATCACACAATCACTATCACACAATCACGATCACACAATCACACAATCACACAATCACAATCCCACAATCACAATCACACAATCACAGTCACACAATCACAATCACACAACCACAATCACACAATCACACTGCCACAATCACAATCACAATCACGCAATCACAAAGTCACAATCCCACAATTGCGATCACACAATCACGATCGCACAATCACGATCGCACAATCACAATCACACAATCAAAATCACACAATCACAATCACGCAATCACAATCACGCAATCACAATCACGCAATCACGATCACGCAATCACGATCACGCAACCACGATCCCGCAATCTCGATCCCGCAATCACGATCGCGCAATCACGGTCGCGCAATCACGATCGCGCAATCACGATCGCGCAATCACGATCGCGCAATCACGATCGCGCAATCACGATCGCGCAATCACGATCGCGCAATCACGATCGCGCAATCACGATCGCGCAATCACGATCGCGCAATCACGATCGCGCAATCACGATCGCGCAATCACGATCGCGCAATCACGATCGCGCAATCACGATCGCGCAATCACGATCGCGCAATCACGATCGCGCAATCACGATCGCGCAATCACGATCGCGCAATCACGATCGCCCAATCACGATCGCCCAATCACGATCGCCCAATCACGATCGCCCAATCACGATCGCCCAATCACGATCGCCCAATCACGATCGCCCAATCACGATCGCCCAATCACGATCGCCCAATCACGATCGCACAATCACGATCGCACAATCACGATCGCACAATCACGATCGCACAATCACGATCGCACAATCACGATCGCACAATCACGATCGCACAATCACGATCGCACAATCACGATCGCACAATCACGATCGCACAATCACCATCACACAATCACAATCACACAATCACAATCACCATCACATAATCACAATCACAGAATCACAATCACGATCACACAATCACACAGTCACAATCCCACAATCACGATCACACAATCACGATCACACAGTCACGATCACACAATCACGATCACACAATCACGATCGCACAATCACGATCACACAATCACAGTCACACAATCACAATCACACAACCAAAATCACAATCACGATCACACAAACACGATCGCACAATCACGATCACACAATCACGGCGACACAATCACGATCACACAATCGCGATCACACAATCACGATCACACAATCACGATCACAGAATCACGATCCCACAATCACGATCACACAATCACAATCACACCATCGCAATCACACCATCACACAGTCACAATCCCACAATCACAATCCCACAATCACGATCACACAATCACGATCACACAGTCACAATCCCACAATCACAGTCACACAATCACAGTCACACAATCACAATCACACAATCACACAGTCACAAACCCACAATCACGATCACACACACACGACCACACAGTCACGATCACACAGTCACGATCACACAATCACAATCACACAATCACAATCACACAATCACAATCACACAATCACAATCACACAATCACAGTCACACAATCACAATCACACAATCACAATCACACAATCACAATCACACAATCACACAATCACACAATCACACAATCACACAATCACACAATCACACAATCACACAATCACACAATCACAATCACACAATCACAATCACACAATCACAATCACACAATCACAATCACACAATCACAATCACACAATCACAATCACACAATCACAATCACACAATCACAATCACACAATCACAATGACACAATCACAATAGCACAATCACAATAGCACAATCACAATAGCACAATCACACAATCACGACCACACAATCACGATCACACAATCACAATCACATAGTCACACAATCACAATCACAATCACACAATCACAATCACACAAACACACAGTCACAATCGCACAATCACAATCACAAAATCACGATCACACAATCACGATCACACAATCACAATCACACAGTCACACAATCACAATCACAATCACAATCACAATCACAATCACAATCACAATCACAATCACAATCACAATCACACAATCACAATCACACAATTACAATCACACAATCACAATCACGATCACACAATCACGATCGCACTGTCACGATCACACAATCACACAATCACACTCCCACAACTACAGTCACACAATCACGATCACACAATCACAATCACACAGTCACACAGTCGCACAGTCACAGAATCACACAATCACACAGTCACAATCGCACAATCACGATCACACAATCACGATCACACAGTCACAATCCCACAATCACGATCACACAATTACGATCACACAGTCACGATCACACAATCACAACCACACAATCAGAATCACACAATCACAATATCACAATCACAGTCACAGAGTCACAATCACACAATCACACAATCACAATGACACAATCACAATCACACAATCACAGTCACACAATCACAGTCACACAATCACAATCACAAAATCACAATAACACAATCACAATCACACAATCACACAATCACAATCACACAATGACGATCACACAATCACGATCACACAATCACAATCACACAATCACAATCACAATCACACAGTCCCACTCACACAATCACAATCACACAATCACAATCACAATCCCACAATCACAATCACACAATCACAGTCACACAATCACAATCACACAATCACAATCACTCAATCACACAGTCACAATCCCATAATCACAATCCCACAATAACGATCACACAATCACGATCACACAGTCACAATCCCACAATCACAGTCACACAATCACAGTCACACAATCACAATCACACAATCACAATCACACAATCACAATCACACAATCACAATCACACAATCACAATCACACAATCACAATCACACAATCATATAGTCACAAACCCACAATCACGATCACACAATCACGATCACACAATCACAATCACACAATCACAATCACACAATCACGACCACACAACCACCAACACACAATCACAATCCCGCAGTCACAATCACACAATCACAAACACAATCACGATCACACAATCACGATCACACAGTCACTATCACACAATCACACAATCACAATCACAATCACAATCACAAACACAATCGCACAATCACAATCGCACAATCACAATCACAATCACAATCACACAATCACCATCACACAATCACCATCACGTAATCACAATCACGCAACCACAATCGCGCAATTACAATCACGCAATCACAATCACGCAATCACAGTACAATCACGCAATCACAATCCCACAATCACGATCACACAATCACGATCACACAATCGCGATCGCACAATCACGATCACACAATCACGATCACACAATCACAATCACTCAATCACACAGTCACAATCCCATAATCACAATCCCACAATCACGATCACACAATCACGATCACAAAGTCACAATCCCACAATCACAGTCACAAAATCACAGTCACACAATCACAGTCACACAATCACAATCACAATCGCAATCACACAATCACAATCACACAATCACAATCACACAATCACAATCACACAATCACAATCACACAATCACAATCACACAATCACAATCACACAATCACAATCACACAATCACAATCACACAATCACAATCACACAATCACAATCACACAATCACAATCACACAATCACACAATCCCGACCACACAATTACGATCACACAATCACAATCACACAGTCACACAGTCACAATCACAATCACAATCGCACAATCACGATCACACAATCACGATCACACAGTCACGATCGCACAATCACAATCACGCAATCACAATCACACAATCACAATAACACAATCACAATCACGATCACACAATCACACAGTCACAATCCCACAATCACGATCACACAATCACGATCACACAGTCACGATCACACAATCACAATCACACAATCAGAATCACACAATCACAATAACACAATCACACAATCACGATCACAAAATCACGATCACACAATCACGATCACACAATCACGATCACACAATCACTATCACACAATCACGATCACACAATCACACAATCACAATCCCACAATCACAATCACACAATCACAGTCACACAATCACAATCACACAACCACAATCACACAATCACACTGCCATAATCACAATCACAATCACACAATCACAAAGTCACAATCCCACAATTGCGATCACACAATCACGATCACACAATCACGATCGCACAATCACAATCACACAATCACAATCACGCAATCACAATCACGCAATCACAATCACGCAATCAAAATCACGCAATCACAATCACGCAATCACAATCACGCAATCACAATCACGCAATCACAATCACGCAATCACAATCACGCAATCACAATCACGCAACCACAATCACGCAATCTCAATCCCGCAATCACAATCGCGCAATCACGGTCGCGCAATCACGATCGCGCAATCACGATCGCGCAATCACGATCGCGCAATCACGATCGCGCAATCACGATCGCGCAATCACGATCGCGCAATCACGATCGCGCAATCACGATCGCCCAATCACGATCGCCCAATCACGATCGCACAATCACGATCGCACAATCACGATCGCACAATCACGATCGCACAATCACGATCGCACAATCACGATCGCACAATCACCATCACACAATCACAATCACACAATCACAATCACCATCACATAATCACAATCACAGAATCACAATCACGATCACACAATCACACAGTCACAATCCCACAATCACGATCACACAATCACGATCACACAGTCACGATCACACAATCACAATCACACAATCAGGATCACACAATCACAATAACACGATCACACAATCGCGATCACACAATCACGATCACACAATCACGATCACACAATCACGATCACACAATCACAGTCACACAATCACAATCGCGCAATCACAATCGCGCAATCACAATCGCGCAATCACAATCGCGCAATCACAATCGCGCAATCACAATCGCGCAATCACAATCGCGCAATCACAATCGCGCAATCACAATCGCGCAATCACAATCGCGCAATCACAATCGCGCAATCACAATCGCGCAATCAAAATCGCGCAATCACAATCGCGCAATCACAATCGCGCAATCACAATCGCGCAATCACAATCGCGCAATCACAATCGCGCAATCACAATCGCGCAATCACAATCGCGCAATCACAATCGCGCAATCACACAATCACGATCACACATTCACGATCACACAATCACGATCACACAATCACGATCACACAATCACGATCGCACAATCACGATCACACAATCACAGTCACACAATCACAATCACACAACCAAAATCACAATCACGATCACACAAACACGATCGCACAATCACGATCACACAATCACGGCGACACAATCACGATCACACAATCGCGATCACACAATCACGATCACACAATCACGATCACAGAATCACGATCCCACAATCACGATCACACAATCGCAATCACACCATCGCAATCACACCATCACACAGTCACAATCCCACAATCACAATCCCACAATCACGATCACACAATCACGATCACACAGTCACAATCCCACAATCACAGTCACACAATCACAGTCACACAATCACAATCACACAATCACACAGTCACAAACCCACAATCACGATCACACACACACGACCACACAGTCACGATCACACAGTCACGATCACACAATCACAATCACACAATCACAATCACACAATCACAATCACACAATCACAATCACACAATCACAGTCACACAATCACAATCACACAATCACAATCACACAATCACAATCACACAATCACACAATCACACAATCACACAATCACACAATCACACAATCACACAATCACACAATCACACAATCACACAATCACACAATCACACAATCACAATCACACAATCACAATCACACAATCACAATCACACAATCATAATCACACAATCACAATCACACAATCACAATCACACAATCACAATAGCACAATCACAATAGCACAATCACACAATCACGACCACACAATCACGATCACACAATCACAATCACATAGTCACACAATCACAATCACAATCACACAATCACAATCACACAAACACACAGTCACAATCGCACAATCACGATCACAAAATCACGATCACACAATCACGATCACACAATCACAATCACACAGTCACACAATCACAATCACAATCACAATCACAATCACAATCACAATCACAATCACACAATCACAATCACACAATCACAATCACAAAATCACAATCACGATCACACAATCACGATCGCACAGTCACGATCACACAATCACACAATCACACTCCCACAACTACAGTCACACAATCACGATCACACAATCACAATCACACAGTCACACAGTCGCACAGTCACACAATCACACAATCACACAGTCACAATCGCACAATCACGATCACACAATCACGATCACACAGTCACAATCCCACAATCACGATCACACAATTACGATCACACAGTCACGATCACACAATCACAACCACACAATCAGAATCACACAATCACAATATCACAATCACAGTCACAGAGTCACAATCACACAATCACACAATCACACAATCACAATCAAAATCACACAATCACAGTCACACAATCACAATCACACAACCACAATCACACAATCACAATCACACAATCACAATCACACAATCACAATCACACAATCACAATCACACAATCACACAATCCCGACCACACAATCACGATCACACAATCACAATCACACAATCACAATCACAATCACACAGTCCCACTCACACAATCACAATCACACAATCACAATCACAATCCCACAATCACAATCACACAATCACAGTCACACAATCACAATCACACAATCACAATCACTCAATCACACAGTCACAATCCCATAATCACAATCCCACAATAACGATCACATAATCACGATCACACAGTCACAATCCCACAATCACAGTCACACAATCACAGTCACACAATCACAATCACACAATCACAGTCACACAATCACAATCACACAATCACAATCACACAATCACAATCACACAATCACAATCACACAATCACAATCACACAATCACAATCACACAATCATATAGTCACAAACCCACAATCACGATCACACAATCACAATCACACAATCACAATCACACAATCACGACCACACAACCACCAACACACAATCACAATCCCGCAGTCACAATCACACAATCACAAACACAATCACGATCACACAATCACGATCACACAGTCACTATCACACAATCACACAATCACAATCACAATCACAATCACAAACACAATCGCACAATCACAATCGCACAATCACAATCACAATCACAATCACACAATCACCATCACACAATCACCATCACGTAATCATAATCACGCAACCACAATCACGCAATTACAATCACGCAATCACAATCACGCAATCACAGTATAATCACGCAATCACAATCCCACAATCACGATCACACAATCACGATCACACAGTCGCGATCGCACAATCACGATCACACAATCACGATCACACAATCACAATCACTCAATCACACAGTCACAATCCCATAATCACAATCCCACAATCACGATCACACAATCACGATCACACAGTCACAATCCCACAATCACAGTCACAAAATCACAGTCACACAATCACAGTCACACAATCACAGTCACACAATCACAATCACAATCACAATCACACAATCACAATCACACAATCACAATCACACAATCACAATCACACAATCACAATCACACAATCACAATCACACAATCACAATCACACAATCACAATCACACAATCACAATCACACAATCACAATCACACAATCACAATCACACAATCACACAATCCCGACCACACAATCACGATCACACAATCACAATCACACAGTCACACAGTCACAATCACAATCACAATCGCACAATCACGATCACACAATCACGATCACACAGTCACGATCGCACAATCACAATCACGCAATCACAATCACACAATCACAATAACACAATCACGATCACGATCACACAATCACACAGTCACAATCCCACAATCACGATCACACAATCACGATCACACAGTCACGATCACACAATCACAATCACACAATCAGAATCACACAATCACAATAACACAATCACACAATCACGATCACACAATCACGATCACACAATCACGATCACACAATCACGATCACACAATCACTATCACACAATCACGATCACACAATCACACAATCACAATCCCACAATCACAATCACACAATCACAGTCACACAATCACAATCACACAACCACAATCACACAATCACACTGCCACAATCACAATCACAATCACACAATCACAAAGTCACAATCCCACAATTGCGATCACACAATCACGATCACACAATCACGATCGCACAATCACAATCACGCAATCACAATCACGCAATCACAATCGCGCAATCACAATCGCGCAATCACAATCGCGCAATCACAATCGCGCAATCACAATCGCGCAATCACAATCGCGCAACCACAATCGCGCAATCTCGATCCCGCAATCACGATCGCGCAATCACGATCGCGCAATCACGGTCGCGCAATCACGATCGCGCAATCACGATCGCGCAATCACGATCGCGCAATCACGATCGCGCAATCACGATCGCGCAATCACGATCGCGCAATCACAATCGCGCAATCACAATCGCGCAATCACAATCGCGCAATCAAAATCGCGCAATCACAATCGCGCAATCACAATCGCGCAATCACAATAACACAATCACACATTCACGATCACACAACCACGATCACACAATCACGATCACACAATCACGATCACACAATCACGATCACACAATCACAGTCACACAATCACAGTCACACAATCACAATCACACAATCTCAATGACAATCACGATCACACAAACAGGATCACACAATTACGATCACACAATCACGACCACACAATCACGATCACACAATCACGATCACACAATCACGATCACACAAACAGGATCACACAATTACGATCACACAATCACGACCACACAATCACGATCGCACCATCACGATCGCACAATCACGGTCGCACAATCACGATCGCACAATCACGATCGCACAATCACGATCGCACAATCACGATCGCACAATCACGATCCCACAATCACGATCGCACAATCACGATCGCACAATCACGATCGCACAATCACGATCGCACAAACACGATCGCACAATCACACAATCACACAATCACAATCGCGCTATCACAATCGCGCAATCACAATCGCGCAATCACAATCGCGCAATCACAATCGCGCAATCACAATCGCGCAATCACAATCGCGCAATCACAATCGCGCAATCACAATCGCGCAATCACAATCGCGCAATCACAATCGCGCAATCATAATCGCGCAATCAAAATTGCGCAATCACAATCGCGCAATCACAATCGCGCAATCACAATAACACAATCACACAATCACGATCACACATTCACGATCACACAATCACGATCACACAATCACGATCACACAATCACGATCACACGATCACGATCACACAATCACGATCACACAATCACAGTCACACAATCACAGTCACACAATCACAATCACACAATCTCAATCACAATCACGATCACACAAACAGGATCACACAATTACGATCACACAATCACGACCACACAATCGCGATCACACAATCACGGCCACACAATCACGATCACATAATCGCGATCACACAATCACGATCACACAATCACGATCACAGAATCACGATCCCACAATCACGATCACACAATCACAATCACACCACCGCAATCACACCATCACACAGTCACAATCCCACAATCACAATCCCACAATCACGATCACACAATCACGATCACACAGTCACAATCCCACAATCACAGTCACACAATCACAGTCACACAATCACAATCACACAATCACACAGTCACAAACCCACAATCACGATCACACACACACGACCACACAGTCACGATCACACAGTCACGATCACACAATCACAATCACACAATCACAATCACACAATCACAATCACACAATCACAATCACACAATCACAATCACACAATCACAGTCACACAATCACAATAACACAATCACAATCACACATTCACAATCACACAATCACACAATCACACAATCACACAATCACACAATCACACAATCACAATCACACAATCACAATCACACAATCACAATCACACAATCACAATCACACAATCACAATCACACAATCACAATAGCACAATCACAATAGCACAATCACACAATCACAATCACACAATCACAATCACACAATCACAATCACACAATCACAATCACACAATCACAATCACACAATCACAATCACACAATCACAATCACACAATCACAATCACACAATCACAATCACGATCACACAATCACGATCGCACAGTCACGATCACACAATCACACAATCACACTCCCACAACTACAGTCACACAATCACGATCACACAATCACAATCACACAGTCACACAGTCGCACAGTCACACAATCACACAATCACACAGTCACAATCGCACAATCACGATCACACAATCACGATCACACAGTCACAATCCCACAATCACGATCACACAATTACGATCACACAGTCACGATCACACAATCACAACCACACAATCAGAATCACACAATCACAATATCACAATCACAGTCACAGAGTCACAATCACACAATCACAATGACACAATCACAATCACACAATCACAGTCACACAATCACAGTCACACAATCACAATCACACAATCACACAATCACAATCACACAATGACGATCACACAATCACGATCACACAATCACAATCACACAATCACAATCACAATCACACAGTCACACTCACACAATCACAATCACACAATCACAATCACAATCCCACAATCACAATCACACAATCACAGTCACACAATCACAATCACACAATCACAATCACTCAATCACACAGTCACAATCCCATAATCACAATCCCACAATAACGATCACACAATCACGATCACACAGTCACAATCCCACAATCACAGTCACACAATCACAGTCACACAATCACAATCACACAATCACAATCACACAATCACAATCACACAATCACAATCACACAATCACAATCACACAATCACAATCACACAATCATATAGTCACAAACCCATAATCACGATCACACAATCACGATCACACAATCACAATCACACAATCACAATCACACAATCACGACCACACAACCACCAACACACAATCACAATCCCGCAGTCACAATCACACAATCACAAACACAATCACGATCACACAATCACGATCACACAGTTACTATCACACAATCACAATCACACAATCACAATCACAAAATCACAATAACACAATCACAATCACAGAATCACACAATCACGATCACACAATCACGATCACACAATCACGACCACACAATCACAATCACACAATCACAATCACACAATCACAATCACACAATCACACAATCACACTCACACAATCACAATCACACAATCACACTCACACAATCACAATCACACAATCACAATCACAATCACAATCCCACAATCACAATCACACAATCACAGTCACACAATCACAATCACACAATCACAATCACTCAATCACACAATCACAATCACACAATCACAATAACACAATCACACAATAACGATCACACAATCACGATCACGCAATCACGATCACACAATCACAATCACACAGTCACACAATCACAATCACAATCACACAATCACGATCACACAATCACGATCGCACAGTCACGACCGCACAATCACACAATCACAATCCCACAATCACAATCAGAATCCCACAATCACAGTCACACAATCACAGTCACACAATCACAATCACACAATCACAATCACACAATCACACAATCACAATCACAATCACAAACACAATCGCACAATCACAATCGCACAATCACAATCACAATCACAATCACACAATCACCATCACACAATCACCATCACGTAATCACAATCACGCAACCACAATCACGCAATTGCAATCACGCAATCACAATCACGCAATCACAGTACAATCACGCAATCACAATCCCACAATCACGATCACACAATCACGATCACACAATCACTATCACACAATCACTATCACACAATCACGATCACACAATCACACAATCACAATCCCACAATCACAATCACACAATCACAGTCACACAATCACAATCACACAACCACAATCACACAATCACACTGCCACAATCACAATCACAATCACACAATCACAAAGTCACAGTCCCACAATTGCGATCACACAATCACGATCACACAATCACGATCGCACTATCACGATCACACAATCACGATCACTCAATGACGATCACACAATCACACAATCACAATCCCACAATCACAATCACACAATCACAATCACACAATCACAATCACACAATCACAATCACACAATCACAATCACACAATCACAATCACACAATCACAATCACACAATCACAATCACACAATCACAATCACACAATCACAATCACACAATCACAATCACAAAATCACAATCACACAATCACAATCACACAATCACAATCACACAATCACAATCACACAATCACAATCACACAATCACAATCACACAATCACAATCACACAATCACAATCACACAATCACAATCACACAATCACAATCACACAATCACAATCACACAATCACAATCACACAATCACAATCACACAATCACAATCACACAATCACAATCACACAATCACAATCACACAATCACAATCACACAATCACAATCACACAATCACAATCACGCAATCACAATCACGCAATCACAATCACGCAATCACAATCACGCAATCACAATCACGCAATCACAATCACGCAATCACAATCACGCAATCACAATCACACAATCACAATCACACAATCACAATCACACAATCACAATCACACAATCACAATCACACAATCACAATCACACAATCACAATCACACAATCACAATCACACAACCACAATCACACAATCACAATCACACAATCACAATCACACAATCACAATCACACAATCACAATCACACAATCCCAATCACACAATCGCAATCACACAATCGCAATCACACAATCGCAATCACACAATCGCAATCACACAATCGCAATCACACAATCGCAATCACACAATCGCAATCACACAATCGCAATCACACAATCGCAATCACACAATCGCAATCACACAATCGCAATCACACAGTCACAAACCCACAATCACAATCACACAAACACGATCACACAGTCACGATCACACAATCACAATCACACAATCACACAGTCACAATCCCACAATCACGATCACACAATCACGATCACACAGTCAGGATCACACAATCACAATCACACAATCACAATCACACATACACAATCACACAATCACACAATCACGATCACACAGTCACGATCACACAATCACAATCACACAATCAGAATCACACAATCACAATAACACAATCACACAATCACGATCACACAATCACGATCACACAATCACGATCACACAATCACGATCACACAATCACGACCACACAATCACGATCACACAATCACAATCACACAATCACAATCACACAATCACAATCACACAATCACAATCACACAATCACAATCACAATCACATAATCACAATCACAGAATCACAATCACGATCACACAATCAAACAGTCACAATCCCACAATCACGATCACACAATCACGATCACACAGTCACGATCACACAATCACAATCACACAATCAGGATCACACAATCACAATAACACAATCACACAATCACGATCACACAATCACGATCACACAATCACGATCACACAATCACAGTCACACAATCACAGTCACACAATCACAGTCACACAATCACAATCCCGCAATCACAATCGCGCAATCACAATCGCGCAATCACAATCGCGCAATCACAATCGCGCAATCACAATCGCGCAATCACAATCGCGCAATCACAATCGCGCAATCAAAATCGCGCAATCACAATCGCGCAATCACAATCGCGCAATCACAATCGCGCAATCACAATCGCGCAATCACAATAACACAATCACACAATCACGATCACACATTCACGATCACACAATCACGATCACACAATCACGATCACACAATCACGATCGCACAATCACGATCACACAATCACAGTCACACAATCACAATCACACAACCAAAATCACAATCACGATCACACAAACACGATCGCACAATCACGATCACACAATCACGGCCACACAATCACGATCACACAATCGCGATCACACAATCACGATCACACAATCACGATCACACAATCACGATCACACAATCACGATCACACAATCACAATCACACCATCACAATCACACCATCACACAGTCACAATCCCACAATCACAATCCCAAAATCACGATCACACAATCACGATCACACAGTAACAATCCCACAATCACAGTCACACAATCACAGTCACACAATCACAATCACACAATCACAATCACACAATCACACAGTCACAAACCCACAATCAGGATCACACAAACACGATCACACAGTCACGATCACACAATCACAATCACACAATCACAATCACACAATCACAATCACACAATCACAATCACACAATCACAATCACACAATCACAATCACACAATCACAATCACACAATCACAATCACACAATCACAATCACACAATCACAATCACACAATCACAATCACACAATCACAATCACACAATCACAATCACACAATCACAATCACACAATCACAATCACACAATCACAATCACACAATCACAATCACACAATCACAATCACACAATCACAATCACACAATCACAATCACACAATCACAATCACACAATCACAATCACACAATCACAATCACACAATCACAATCACACAATCACAATCACAATCACACAATCACAATCACACAATCACAATCACACAATCACAATCACACAATCACAATCACACAATCACAATCATACAATCACAATCACAATCCCATAATCACACCCACACAATCACACAATCACAATCACGATCACACAATGACATAGTCACAATCCCACAATCACGATCACACAATCACGATCACACAATCACGATCACACAATCACGATCACACAATCACGATCGCACAATCACGATCACACAATCACAGTCACACAATCACAATCACACAATCAAAATCACAATCACGATTACACAAACACGATCGCACAATCACGATCACACAATCACGGCCACACAATCACGATCACACAATCACGATCACACAATCACGATCACACAATCACGATCACACAATCACAATCACACCATCACAATCACACCATCACACAGTCACAATCCCACAATCACAATCCCAAAATCACGATCACACAATCACGATCACACAGTCACAATCCCACAATCACAGTCACACAATCACAGTCACACAATCACAATCACACAATCACAATCACACAATCACAATCACACAATCACAATCACACAATCACAATCACACAATCACAATCACACAATCACAATCACGATCACACAATCACGATCGCACAGTCACGATCACACAATCACACAATCACACTCCCACAACTACAGTCACACAATCACGATCACACAATCACAATCACACAGTCACACAGTCGCACAGTCACACAATCACACAATCACACAGTCACAATCGCACAATCACGATCACACAATCACGATCACACAGTCACAATCCCACAATCACGATCACACAATTACGATCACACGGTCACGATCACACAATCACAACCACACAATCAGAATCACACAATCACAATATCACAATCACAGTCACAGAGTCACAATCACACAATCACAATGACACAATCACAATCACACAATCACAATCACACAATCACACAATCACAATCACACAATGACGATCACACAATCACGATCACACAATCACAATCACACAATCACAATCACAATCACACAGTCACACTCACACAATCACAATCACGCAATCACAATCACAATCCCACAATCACAATCACACAATCACAGTCACACAATCACAATCACACAACCAAAATCACAATCACGATTACACAAACACGATCTCACAATCACGATCACACAATCACGGCCACACAATCACGATCACACAATCACGATCACACAATCACGATCACACAATCACGATCACACAATCACAATCACACCATCACAATCACACCATCACACAGTCACAATCCCACAATCACAATCCCAAAATCACGATCACACAATCACGATCACACAGTAATAATCCCACAATCACAGTCACACAATCACAGTCACACAATCACAGTCACACAATCACAGTCACACAATCACAATCACACAATCACAATCACACAATCACACAGTCACAAACCCACAATCACGATCACACAAACACGATCACACAGTCACGATCACACAATCACAATCACACAATCACAATCACACAATCACAATCACACAATCACAATCACACAATCACAATCACACAATCACAATCACACAATCACAATCACACAATCACAATCACACAATCACAATCACACAATCACAATCACACAATCACAATCACACAATCACAATCACACAATCACAATCACACAATCACAATCACACAATCACAATCACACAATCACAATCACACAATCACAATCACACAATCACAATCACACAATCACAATCACACAATCACAATCACACAATCACAATCACACAATCACAATCACACAATCACAATCACACAATCACAATCACACAATCACAATCACACAATCACAATCACACAATCACAATCACACAATCACAATCACACAATCACAATCACACAATCACAATCACACAATCACAATCACACAATCACAATCACACAATCACAATCACACAATCACAATCACACAATCACAATCACACAATCACAATCACACAATCACAATCACACAATCACAATCACACAATCACAATCACACAATCACAATCACACAATCACAATCACACAATCACAATCACACAATCACAATCACACAATCACAATCACACAATCACAATCACACAATCACAATCACACAATCACAATCACACAATCACAATCACAATCACACAATCACAATCACACAATCACAATCACACAATCACAATCACACAATCACAATCACACAATCACAATCACACAATCACAATCATACAATCACAATCACACAATCACAATCACACAATCACAATCACCATCACATAATCACAATCACAGAATCACAATCACGATCGCACAATCACGATCACACAATCACAGTCACACAATCACAATCACACAACCAAAATCACAATCACGATTACACAAACACGATCGCACAATCACGATCACACAATCACGGCCACACAATCACGATCACACAATCACGATCACACAATCACGATCACACAATCACGATCACACAATCACGATCACACAATCACGATCACACAATCACGATCGCACAATCACGATCACACAATCACAGTCACACAATCACAATCACACAACCAAAATCACAATCACGATTACACAAACACGATCGCACAATCACGGCCACACAATCACGATCACACAATCACGATCACACAATCACGATCACACAATCACAATCACACCATCACAATCACACCATCACACAGTCACAATCCCACAATCACAATCCCAAAATCACGATCACACAATCACGATCACACAGTCACAATCCCACAATCACAGTCACACAATCACAGTCACACAATCACAATCACACAATCACAATCACATAGTCACACAATCACAATCACAATCACACAATCACAATCACACAAACACACAGTCACAATCGCACAATCACGATCACAAAATCACGATCACACAATCACAATCACACAGTCACACAATCACAATCACAATCACAATCACAATCACAATCACAATCACAATCACAATCACACAATCACAATCACACAATCACAATCACACAATCACAATCACACAATCACAATCACACAATCACAATCACACAATCACAATCACGATCACACAATCACGATCGCGCAGTCACGATCACACAATCACACAATCACACTCCCACAACTACAGTCACACAATCACGATCACACAATCACAATCACACAGTCACACAGTCGCACAGTCACACAATCACACAATCACACAGTCACAATCGCACAATCACGATCACACAATCACGATCACACAGTCACAATCCCACAATCACGATCACACAATTACGATCACACAGTCACGATCACACAATCACAACCACACAATCAGAATCACACAATCACAATATCACAATTACAGTCACAGAGTCACAATCACACAATCACAATGACACAATCACAATGACACAATCACAGTCACACAATCACAGTCACACAATCACAATCACAAAATCACAATAACACAATCACAATCACACAATCACACAATCACAATCACACAATGACGATCACACAATCACGATCACACAATCACAATCACACAATCACAATCACAATCACACAGTCACACTCACACAATCACAATCACACAATCACAATCACAATCCCACAATCACAATCACACAATCACAGTCACACAATCACAATCACACAACCAAAATCACAATCACGATTACACAAGCACGATCGCACAATCACGATCACACAATCACGGCCACAAAATCACGATCACACAATCACGATCACACAATCACGATCACACAATCACAATCACACCATCACAATCACACCATCACACAGTCACAATCCCACAATCACAATCCCAAAATCACGATCACACAATCACGATCACACAGTAACAATCCCACAATCACGATCACACAATCACGATCACACAATCACGATCGCACAATCACGATCACACAATCACAGTCACACAATCACAATCACACAACCAAAATCACAATCACGATTACACAAACACGATCGCACAATCACGATCACACAATCACGGCCACACAATCACGATCACACAATCACGATCACACAATCACGATCACACAATCACAATCACACCATCACAATCACACCATCACAATCACACCATCACAATCACACCATCACACAGTCACAATCCCACAATCACAATCCCAAAATCACGATCACACAATCACGATCACACAGTCACAATCCCACAATCACAGTCACACAATCTCAGTCACACAATCACAATCACACAATCACAATCACACAATCACGATCACACAATCACGATCACACAATCACGATCACACAATCACGATCGCACAATCACGATCACACAATCACAGTCACACAATCACAATCACACAACCAAAATCACAATCACGATCACACAAACACGATCGCACAATCACGATCACACAATCACGGCCACACAATCACGATCACACAATCGCGATCACACAATCACGATCACACAATCACGATCACACAATCACGATCACACAATCACGATCACACAATCACAATCACACCATCACAATCACACCATCACACAGTCACAATCCCACAATCACAATCCCAAAATCACGATCACACAATCACGATCACACAGTAACAATCCCACAATCACAGTCACACAATCACAGTCACACAATCACAATCACACAATCACAATCACACAATCACACAGTCACAAACCCACAATCACGATCACACAAACACGATCACACAGTCACGATCACACAATCACAATCACACAATCACAATCACACAATCACAATCACACAATCACAATCACACAATCACAATCACACAATCACAATCACACAATCACAATCACACAATCACAATCACACAATCACAATCACACAATCACAATCACACAATCACAATCACACAATCACAATCACACAATCACAATCACACAATCACAATCACACAATCACAATCACACAATCACAATCACACAATCACAATCACACAATCACAATCACAATCACACAATCACAATCACACAATCACAATCACACAATCACAATCACACAATCACAATCACACAATCACAATCACACAATCACAATCATACAATCACAATCACAATCCCATAATCACACCCACACAATCACACAATCACAATCACGATCACACAATGACATAGTCACAATCCCACAATCACGATCACACAATCACGATCACACAATCACGATCACACAATCACGATCACACAATCACGATCGCACAATCACGATCACACAATCACAGTCACACAATCACAATCACACAATCAAAATCACAATCACGATTACACAAACACGATCGCACAATCACGATCACACAATCACGGCCACACAATCACGATCACACAATCACGATCACACAATCACGATCACACAATCACGATCACACAATCACAATCACACCATCACAATCACACCATCACACAGTCACAATCCCACAATCACAATCCCAAAATCACGATCACACAATCACGATCACACAGTCACAATCCCACAATCACAGTCACACAATCACAGTCACACAATCACAATCACACAATCACAATCACATAGTCACACAATCACAATCACAATCACACAATCACAATCACACAATCACAATCACACAAACACACAGTCACAATCGCACAATCACGATCACAAAATCACGATCACACAATCACGATCACACAATCACAATCACACAGTCACACAATCACAATCACAATCACAATCACAATCACAATCACACAATCACAATCACACAATCACAATCACACAATCACAATCACACAATCACAATCACACAATCACAATCACACAATCACAATCACACAATCACAATCACACAATCACAATCACACAATCACAATCACACAATCACAATCACACAATCACAATCACACAATCACAATCACACAATCACAATCACACAATCACAATCACACAATCACAATCACGATCACACAATCACGATCGCACAGTCACGATCACACAATCACACAATCACACTCCCACAACTACAGTCACACAATCACGATCACACAATCACAATCACACCATCACAATCACACCATCACACAGTCACAATCCCACAATCACAATCCCAAAATCACGATCACACAATCACGATCACACAGTAACAATCCCACAATCACAGTCACACAATCACAATCACACAACCAAAATCACAATCACGATCACACAAACACGATCGCACAATCACGATCACACAATCACGGCGACACAATCACGATCACACAATCGCGATCACACAATCACGATCACACAATCACGATCACAGAATCACGATCCCACAATCACGATCACACAATCACAATCACACCATCGCAATCACACCATCACACAGTCACAATCCCACAATCACATTCCCACAATCACGATCACACAATCACGATCACACAGTCACAATCCCACAATCACAGTCACACAATCACAGTCACACAATCACAATCACACAATCACACAGTCACAAACCCACAATCACGATCACACACACACGACCACACAGTCACGATCACACAGTCACGATCACACAATCACAATCACACAATCACAATCACACAATCACAATCACACAATCACAATCACACAATCACAGTCACACAATCACAATCACACAATCACAATCACACAATCACAATCACACAATCACACAATCACACAATCACACAATCACACAATCACACAATCACACAATCACACAATCACACAATCACAATCACACAATCACAATCACACAATCACAATCACACAATCACAATCACACAATCACAATCACACAATCACAATAGCACAATCATAATAGCACAATCACACAATCACGACCACACAATCACGATCACACAATCACAATCACATAGTCACACAATCACAACCACAATCACACAATCACAATCACACAAACACACAGTCACAATCGCACAATCACGATCACAAAATCACGATCACACAATCACAATCACACAGTCACACAATCACAATCACAATCACAATCACAATCACAATCACAATCACAATCACAATCACACAATCACAATCACACAATCACAATCACACAATCACAATCACACAATCACAATCACGATCACACAATCACGATCGCGCAGTCACGATCACACAATCACACAATCACACTCCCACAACTACAGTCACACAATCACGATCACACAATCACAATCACACAGTCACACAGTCGCACAGTCACACAATCACACAATCACACAGTCACAAGTGCACAATCACGATCACACAATCACGATCACACAGTCACAATCCCACAATCACGATCACACAATTACGATCACACAGTCACGATCACACAATCACAACCACACAATCAGAATCACACAATCACAATATCACAATCACAGTCACAGAGTCACAATCACACAATCACAATAACACAATCACAATCACACAATCACAGTCACACAATCACAGTCACACAATCACAATCACAAAATCACAATAACACAATCACAATCACACAATCCCACAATCACAATCACACAATCACAGTCACACAATCACAATCACACAACCAAAATCACAATCACGATTACACAAACACGATCGCACAATCACGATCACACAATCACGGCCACACAATCACGATCACACAATCACGATCACACAATCACGATCACACAATCACGATCGCACAATCACAATCACACCATCACAATCACACCATCACACAGTCACAATCCCACAATCACAATCCCAAAATCACGATCACACAATCACGATCACACAGTAACAATCCCACAATCACAGTCACACAATCACAGTCACACAATCACAGTCACACAATCACAATCACACAATCACAATCACACAATCACACAGTCACAAACCCACAATCACGATCACACAAACACGATCACACAGTCACGATCACACAATCACAATCACACAATCACAATCACACAATCACAATCACACAATCACAATCACACAATCACAATCACACAATCACAATCACACAATCACAATCACACAATCACAATCACACAATCACAATCACACAATCACAATCACACAATCACAATCACACAATCACAATCACACAATCACAATCACACAATCACAATCACACAATCACAATCACACAATCACAATCACACAATCACAATCACACAATCACAATCACAATCACACAATCACAATCACACAATCACAATCACACAATCACAATCACACAATCACAATCACACAATCACAATCACACAATCACAATCACACAATCACAATCACACAATCACAATCACACAATCACAATCACACAATCACAATCACAATCACACAATCACAATCACACAATCACAATCACACAATCACAATCACACAATCACAATCACACAATCACAATCACACAATCACAATCATACAATCACAATCACAATCCCATAATCACACCCACACAATCACACAATCACAATCACGATCACACAATGACATAGTCACAATCCCACAATCACGATCACACAATCACGATCACACAATCACGATCACACAATCACGATCACACAATCACGATCGCACAATCACGATCACACAATCACAGTCACACAATCACAATCACACAATCAAAATCACAATCACGATTACACAAACACGATCGCACAATCACGATCACACAATCACGGCCACACAATCACGATCACACAATCACGATCACACAATCACGATCACACAATCACGATCACACAATCACAATCACACCATCACAATCACACCATCACACAGTCACAATCCCACAATCACAATCCCAAAATCACGATCACACAATCACGATCACACAGTCACAATCCCACAATCACAGTCACACAATCACAGTCACACAATCACAATCACACAATCACAATCACATAGTCACACAATCACAATCACAATCACACAATCACAATCACACAAACACACAGTCACAATCGCACAATCACGATCACAAAATCACGATCACACAATCACGATCACACAATCACAATCACACAGTCACACAATCACAATCACAATCACAATCACAATCACAATCACAATCACAATCACACAATCACAATCACACAATCACAATCACACAATCACAATCACACAATCACAATCACACAATCACAATCACACAATCACAATCACACAATCACAATCACACAATCACAATCACACAATCACAATCACACAATCACAATCACACAATCACAATCACACAATCACAATCACGATCACACAATCACGATCGCACAGTCACGATCACACAATCACACAATCACACTCCCACAACTACAGTCACACAATCACGATCACACAATCACAATCACACAGTCACACAGTCGCACAGTCACACAATCACACAATCACACAGTCACAATCGCACAATCACGATCACACAATCACGATCACACAGTCACAATCCCACAATCACGATCACACAATTACGATCACACGGTCACGATCACACAATCACAACCACACAATCAGAATCACACAATCACAATATCACAATCACAGTCACAGAGTCACAATCACACAATCACAATGACACAATCACAATCACACAATCACAATCACACAATCACACAATCACAATCACACAATGACGATCACACAATCACGATCACACAATCACAACCACACAATCACAATCACAATCACACAGTCACACTCACACAATCACAATCACGCAATCACAATCACAATCCCACAATCACAATCACACAATCACAGTCACACAATCACAATCACACAACCAAAATCACAATCACGATTACACAAACACGATCTCACAATCACGATCACACAATCACGGCCACACAATCACGATCACACAATCACGATCACACAATCACGATCACACAATCACGATCACACAATCACAATCACACCATCACAATCACACCATCACACAGTCACAATCCCACAATCACAATCCCAAAATCACGATCACACAATCACGATCACACAGTAATAATCCCACAATCACAGTCACACAATCACAGTCACACAATCACAGTCACACAATCACAGTCACACAATCACAATCACACAATCACGATCACACAATCACGATCACACAATCACGATCACACAATCACGATCACACAATCACGATCACACAATCACGATCACACAATCACGATCACACAATCACAATCACACAATCACAATCACACAATCACAATCACCATCACATAATCACAGTCACACAATCACAATCACACAATCAAAATCACAATCACGATTACACAAACACGATCGCACAATCACGATCACACAATCACGGCCACACAATCACGATCACACAATCACGATCACACAATCACGATCACACAATCACGATCACACAATCACAATCACACCATCACAATCACACCATCACACAGTCACAATCCCACAATCACAATCCCAAAATCACGATCACACAATCACGATCACACAGTCACAATCCCACAATCACAGTCACACAATCACAGTCACACAATCACAATCACACAATCACAATCACATAGTCACACAATCACAATCACAATCACACAATCACAATCACACAAACACACAGTCACAATCGCACAATCACGATCACAAAATCACGATCACACAATCACGATCACACAATCACAATCACACAGTCACACAATCACAATCACAATCACAATCACAATCACAATCACAATCACAATCACACAATCACAATCACACAATCACAATCACACAATCACAATCACACAATCACAATCACACAATCACAATCACACAATCACAATCACACAATCACAATCACACAATCACAATCACACAATCACAATCACACAATCACAATCACACAATCACAATCACACAATCACAATCACACAATCACAATCACACAATCACAATCACGATCACACAATCACGATCGCACAGTCACGATCACACAATCACACAATCACACTCCCACAACTACAGTCACACAATCACGATCACACAATCACAATCACACAGTCACACAGTCGCACAGTCACACAATCACACAATCACACAGTCACAATCGCACAATCACGATCACACAATCACGATCACACAGTCACAATCCCACAATCACGATCACACAATTACGATCACACGGTCACGATCACACAATCACAACCACACAATCAGAATCACACAATCACAATATCACAATCACAGTCACAGAGTCACAATCACACAATCACAATGACACAATCACAATCACACAATCACAATCACACAATCACACAATCACAATCACACAATGACGATCACACAATCACGATCACACAATCACAACCACACAATCACAATCACAATCACACAGTCACACTCACACAATCACAATCACGCAATCACAATCACAATCCCACAATCACAATCACACAATCACAGTCACACAATCACAATCACACAACCAAAATCACAATCACGATTACACAAACACGATCTCACAATCACGATCACACAATCACGGCCACACAATCACGATCACACAATCACGATCACACAATCACGATCACACAATCACGATCACACAATCACAATCACACCATCACAATCACACCATCACACAGTCACAATCCCACAATCACAATCCCAAAATCACGATCACACAATCACGATCACACAGTAATAATCCCACAATCACAGTCACACAATCACAGTCACACAATCACAGTCACACAATCACAGTCACACAATCACAATCACACAATCACGATCACACAATCACGATCACACAATCACGATCACACAATCACGATCACACAATCACGATCACACAATCACGATCACACAATCACGATCACACAATCACAATCACACAATCACAATCACACAATCACAATCACCATCACATAATCACAATCACAGAATCACAATCACGATCACACAATCACACAGTCACAATCCCACAATCACGATCACACAATCACGATCACACAGTCACGATCACACAATCACAATCACACAATCAGGATCACACAATCACAATAACACAATCACACTATCACGATCACACAATCACGATCACACAATCACGATCACACAATCACAGTCGCGCAATCACAATCGCGCAATCACAATCGCGCAATCACAATCGCGCAATCACAATCGCGCAATCACAATCGCGCAATCACAATCGCGCAATCACAATCGCGCAATCACAATCGCGCAATCACAATCGCGCAATCAAAATCGCGCAATCACAATCGCGCAATCACAATCGCGCAATCGCAATCGCGCAATCACAATCGCGCAATCACAATCGCGCAATCACACAATCACGATCACACATTCACGATCACACAATCACGATCACACAATCACGATCACACAATCACGATCGCACAATCACGATCACACAATCACAGTCACACAATCACAATCACACAACCAAAATCACAATCACGATCACACAAACACGATCGCACAATCACGATCACACAATCACGGCGACACAATCACGATCACACAATCGCGATCACACAATCACGATCACACAATCACGATCACAGAATCACGATCCCACAATCACGATCACACAATCACAATCACACCATCGCAATCACACCATCACACAGTCACAATCCCACAATCACATTCCCACAATCACGATCACACAATCAGGATCACACAGTCACAATCCCACAATCACAGTCACACAATCACAGTCACACAATCACAATCACACAATCACACAGTCACAAACCCACAATCACGATCACACACACACGACCACACAGTCACGATCACACAGTCACGATCACACAATCACAATCACACAATCACAATCACACAATCACAATCACACAATCACAATCACACAATCACAGTCACACAATCACAATCACACAATCACAATCACACAATCACAATCACACAATCACACAATCACACAATCACACAATCACACAATCACACAATCACACAATCACACAATCACACAATCACACAATCACAATCACACAATCACAATCACACAATCACAATCACACAATCACAATCACACAATCACAATCACACAATCACAATAGCACAATCACAATAGCACAATCACACAATCACGACCACACAATCACGATCACACAATCACAATCACATAGTCACACAATCACAATCACAATCACACAATCACAATCACACAAACACACAGTCACAATCGCACAATCACGATCACAAAATCACGATCACACAATCACAATCACACAGTCACACAATCACAATCACAATCACAATCACAATCACAATCACAATCACAATCACAATCACAATCACAATCACAATCACACAATCACAATCACACAATCACAATCACACAATCACAATCACACAATCACAATCACGATCACACAATCACGATCGCGCAGTCACGATCACACAATCACACAATCACACTCCCACAACTACAGTCACACAATCACGATCACACAATCACAATCACACAGTCACACAGTCGCACAGTCACACAATCACACAATCACACAGTCACAAGTGCACAATCACGATCACACAATCACGATCACACAGTCACAATCCCACAATCACGATCACACAATTACGATCACACAGTCACGATCACACAATCACAACCACACAATCAGAATCACACAATCACAATATCACAATCACAGTCACAGAGTCACAATCACACAATCACAATAACACAATCACAATCACACAATCACAGTCACACAATCACAGTCACACAATCACAATCACAAAATCACAATAACACAATCACAATCACACAATCCCACAATCACAATCACACAATCACAGTCACACAATCACAATCACACAACCAAAATCACAATCACGATTACACAAACACGATCGCACAATCACGATCACACAATCACGGCCACACAATCACGATCACACAATCACGATCACACAATCACGATCACACAATCACGATCGCACAATCACAATCACACCATCACAATCACACCATCACACAGTCACAATCCCACAATCACAATCCCAAAATCACGATCACACAATCACGATCACACAGTAACAATCCCACAATCACAGTCACACAATCACAGTCACACAATCACAGTCACACAATCACAATCACACAATCACAATCACACAATCACACAGTCACAAACCCACAATCACGATCACACAAACACGATCACACAGTCACGATCACACAATCACAATCACACAATCACAATCACACAATCACAATCACACAATCACAATCACACAATCACAATCACAATCACACAATCACAATCACACAATCACAATCACACAATCACAATCACACAATCACAATCACACAATCACAATCACACAATCACAATCACACAATCACAATCATACAATCACAATCACAATCCCATAATCACACCCACACAATCACACAATCACAATTACGATCACACAATGACATAGTCACAATCCCACAATCACGATCACACAATCACGATCACACAATCACGATCACACAATCACGATCACACAATCACGATCGCACAATCACGATCACACAATCACAGTCACACAATCACAATCACACAACCAAAATCACAATCACGATTACACAAACACGATCGCACAATCACGGCCACACAATCACGATCACACAATCACGATCACACAATCACGATCACACAATCACAATCACACCATCACAATCACACCATCACACAGTCACAATCCCACAATCACAATCCCAAAATCACGATCACACAATCACGATCACACAGTCACAATCCCACAATCACAGTCACACAATCACAGTCACACAATCACAATCACACAATCACAATCACATAGTCACACAATCACAATCACAATCACACAATCACAATCACACAAACACACAGTCACAATCGCACAATCACGATCACAAAATCACGATCACACAATCACAATCACACAGTCACACAATCACAATCACAATCACAATCACAATCACAATCACAATCACAATCACAATCACAATCACAATCACACAATCACAATCACACAATCACAATCACACAATCACAATCACACAATCACAATCACACAATCACAATCACGATCACACAATCACGATCGCGCAGTCACGATCACACAATCACACAATCACACTCCCACAACTACAGTCACACAATCACGATCACACAATCACAATCACACAGTCACACAGTCGCACAGTCACACAATCACACAATCACACAGTCACAATCGCACAATCACGATCACACAATCACGATCACACAGTCACAATCCCACAATCACGATCACACAATTACGATCACACAGTCACGATCACACAATCACAACCACACAATCAGAATCACACAATCACAATATCACAATTACAGTCACAGAGTCACAATCACACAATCACAATGACACAATCACAATGACACAATCACAGTCACACAATCACAGTCACACAATCACAATCACAAAATCACAATAACACAATCACAATCACACAATCACACAATCACAATCACACAATGACGATCACACAATCACGATCACACAATCACAATCACACAATCACAATCACAATCACACAGTCACACTCACACAATCACAATCACACAATCACAATCACAATCCCACAATCACAATCACACAATCACAGTCACACAATCACAATCACACAACCAAAATCACAATCACGATTACACAAGCACGATCGCACAATCACGATCACACAATCACGGCCACAAAATCACGATCACACAATCACGATCACACAATCACGATCACACAATCACAATCACACCATCACAATCACACCATCACACAGTCACAATCCCACAATCACAATCCCAAAATCACGATCACACAATCACGATCACACAGTAACAATCCCACAATCACGATCACACAATCACGATCACACAATCACGATCGCACAATCACGATCACACAATCACAGTCACACAATCACAATCACACAACCAAAATCACAATCACGATTACACAAACACGATCGCACAATCACGATCACACAATCACGGCCACACAATCACGATCACACAATCACGATCACACAATCACGATCACACAATCACAATCACACCATCACAATCACACCATCACAATCACACCATCACACAGTCACAATCCCACAATCACAATCCCAAAATCACGATCACACAATCACGATCACACAGTCACAATCCCACAATCACAGTCACACAATCTCAGTCACACAATCACAATCACACAATCACAATCACACAATCACGATCACACAATCACGATCACACAGTCACTATCACACAATCACAATCACACATTCACAATCACAAAATCACAATAACACAATCACAATCACACAATCACACAATCACGATCACAAAATCACGATCACACAATCACGATCACACTATCACAATCACACAATCACACTCACACAATCACAATCACACAATCACAATCACAATCCCACAATCACAATCCCACAATCACGATCACACAATCACGATCACACAATCACAATCACACAATCACAATCACACAATCACAATCACACAATCACAATCACACAATCACAATCACACAATCACGACCACACAACCACCAACACACAATCACAATCCCACAGTCACAATCACACAATCACAAACACAATCACGATCACACAATCACGATCACACAGTCACTATCACACAATCACAGTCACACAATCACAATCACAAAATCACAATAACACAATCACAATCACACAATCACAATCACAATCCCACAATCACAATCACACAATCACAGTCACACAATCACAATCACACAATCACAATCACTCAATCACACAATCACAATCACACAATCACAATCACACAATCACAATAACACAATCACACAATAACGATCACACAATCACGATCACGCAATCACGATCACACAATCACAATCACACAGTCACACAATCACAATCACAATCACAATCACAAACACAATCGCACAATCACAATCGCACAATCACAATCACAATCACAATCACACAATCACCATCACACAATCACCATCACGTAATCACAATCACGCAACCACAATCACGCAATTACAATCACGCAATCACAATCACGCAATCACAGTACAATCACGCAATCACAATCCCACAATCACAGTCACACAATCACAATCACACAATCACAATCACACAATCACAGTCACACAATCACAGTCACACAATCACAATCACACAATCTCAATCACAATCACGATCACACAAACAGGATCACACAATTACGATCACACAATCACGACCACACAATCACGATCACACAATCACGATCACACAATCACGATCACACAAACAGGATCACACAATTACGATCGCACAATCACGACCGCACAATCACGATCGCACAATCACGATCGCACAATCACGGTCGCACAATCACGATCGCACAATCACGATCGCACAATCACGATCGCACAATCACGATCGCACAATCACGATCGCACAATCACGATCGCACAATCACGATCGCACAAACACGATCGCACAATCACGATCACACAATCACACAATCACACAATCACAATCGCGCAATCACAATCGCACAATCACAATCGCGCAATCACAATCGCGCAATCAAAATCGCGCAATCACAATCGCGCAATCACAATCGCGCAATCACAATAACACAATCACACAATCACGATCACACATTCACGATCACACAATCACGATCACACAATCACGATCACACAATCACGATCGCACAATCACAATCACACCATCACAATCACACCATCACACAGTCACAATCCCACAATCACAATCCCAAAATCACGATCACACAATCACGATCACACAGTAACAATCCCACAATCACAGTCACACAATCACAGTCACACAATCACAGTCACACAATCACAGTCACACAATCACAATCACACAATCACAATCACACAATCACACAGTCACAAACCCACAATCACGATCACACAAACACGATCACACAGTCACGATCACACAATCACAATCACACAATCACAATCACACAATCACAATCACACAATCACAATCACACAATCACAATCACACAATCACAATCACACAATCACAATCACACAATCACAATCACACAATCACAATCACACAATCACAATCACACAATCACAATCACACAATCACAATCACACAATCACAATCACACAATCACAATCACACAATCACAATCACACAATCACAATCACACAATCACAATCACACAATCACAATCACACAATCACAATCACACAATCACAATCACACAATCACAATCACACAATCACAATCACACAATCACAATCACACAATCACAATCACACAATCACAATCACACAATCACAATCACAATCACACAATCACAATCACACAATCACAATCACACAATCACAATCACACAATCACAATCACACAATCACAATCACACAATCACAATCATACAATCACAATCACAATCCCATAATCACACCCACACAATCACACAATCACAATTACGATCACACAATGACATAGTCACAATCCCACAATCACGATCACACAATCACGATCACACAATCACGATCACACAATCACGATCACACAATCACGATCACACAGTCACTATCACACAATCACAATCACACATTCACAATCACAAAATCACAATAACACAATCACAATCACACAATCACACAATCACGATCACAAAATCACGATCACACAATCACGATCACACTATCACAATCACACAATCACACTCACACAATCACAATCACACAATCACACTCACACAATCACGACCACACAACCACCAACACACAATCACAATCCCACAGTCACAATCACACAATCACAAACACAATCACGATCACACAATCACGATCACACAGTCACTATCACACAATCACAGTCACACAATCACAATCACAAAATCACAATAACACAATCACAATCACACAATCACAATCACAATCCCACAATCACAATCACACAATCACAGTCACACAATCACAATCACACAATCACAATCACTCAATCACACAATCACAATCACACAATCACAATCACACAATCACAATAACACAATCACACAATAACGATCACACAATCACGATCACGCAATCACGATCACACAATCACAATCACACAGTCACACAATCACAATCACAATCACAATCACAAACACAATCGCACAATCACAATCGCACAATCACAATCACAATCACAATCACACAATCACCATCACACAATCACCATCACGTAATCACAATCACGCAACCACAATCACGCAATTACAATCACGCAATCACAATCACGCAATCACAGTACAATCACGCAATCACAATCCCACAATCACAGTCACACAATCACAATCACACAATCACAATCACACAATCACAGTCACACAATCACAGTCACACAATCACAATCACACAATCTCAATCACAATCACGATCACACAAACAGGATCACACAATTACGATCACACAATCACGACCACACAATCACGATCACACAATCACGATCACACAATCACGATCACACAAACAGGATCACACAATTACGATCGCACAATCACGACCGCACAATCACGATCGCACAATCACGATCGCACAATCACGGTCGCACAATCACGATCGCACAATCACGATCGCACAATCACGATCGCACAATCACGATCGCACAATCACGATCGCACAATCACGATCGCACAATCACGATCGCACAAACACGATCGCACAATCACGATCACACAATCACACAATCACACAATCACAATCGCGCAATCACAATCGCACAATCACAATCGCGCAATCACAATCGCGCAATCAAAATCGCGCAATCACAATCGCGCAATCACAATCGCGCAATCACAATAACACAATCACACAATCACGATCACACATTCACGATCACACAATCACGATCACACAATCACGATCACACAATCACGATCGCACAATCACAATCACACCATCACAATCACACCATCACACAGTCACAATCCCACAATCACAATCCCAAAATCACGATCACACAATCACGATCACACAGTAACAATCCCACAATCACAGTCACACAATCACAGTCACACAATCACAGTCACACAATCACAATCACACAATCACAATCACACAATCACACAGTCACAAACCCACAATCACGATCACACAAACACGATCACACAGTCACGATCACACAATCACAATCACACAATCACAATCACACAATCACAATCACACAATCACAATCACACAATCACAATCACACAATCACAATCACACAATCACAATCACACAATCACAATCACACAATCACAATCACACAATCACAATCACACAATCACAATCACACAATCACAATCACACAATCACAATCACACAATCACAATCACACAATCACAATCACACAATCACAATCACACAATCACAATCACACAATCACAATCACACAATCACAATCACACAATCACAATCACACAATCACAATCACACAATCACAATCACACAATCACAATCACAATCACACAATCACAATCACACAATCACAATCACAATCACACAATCACAATCACACAATCACAATCACACAATCACAATCACACAATCACAATCACACAATCACAATCACACAATCACAATCACACAATCACAATCATACAATCACAATCACAATCCCATAATCACACCCACACAATCACACAATCACAATTACGATCACACAATGACATAGTCACAATCCCACAATCACGATCACACAATCACGATCACACAATCACGATCACACAATCACGATCACACAATCACGATCACACAGTCACTATCACACAATCACAATCACACATTCACAATCACAAAATCACAATAACACAATCACAATCACACAATCACACAATCACGATCACAAAATCACGATCACACAATCACGATCACACTATCACAATCACACAATCACACTCACACAATCACAATCACACAATCACACTCACACAATCACAATCACACAATCACAATCACAATCCCACAATCACAATCCCACAATCACGATCACACAATCACGATCACACAATCACAATCACACAATCACAATCACACAATCACAATCACACAATCACAATCACACAATCACAATCACACAATCACAATCACACAATCACGACCACACAACCACCAACACACAATCACAATCCCACAGTCACAATCACACAATCACAAACACAATCACGATCACACAATCACGATCACACAGTCACTATCACACAATCACAGTCACACAATCACAATCACAAAATCACAATAACACAATCACAATCACACAATCACAATCACAATCCCACAATCACAATCACACAATCACAGTCACACAATCACAATCACACAATCACAATCACTCAATCACACAATCACAATCACACAATCACAATCACACAATCACAATAACACAATCACACAATAACGATCACACAATCACGATCACGCAATCACGATCACACAATCACAATCACACAGTCACACAATCACAATCACAATCACAATCACAAACACAATCGCACAATCACAATCGCACAATCACAATCACAATCACAATCACACAATCACCATCACACAATCACCATCACGTAATCACAATCACGCAACCACAATCACGCAATTACAATCACGCAATCACAATCACGCAATCACAGTACAATCACGCAATCACAATCCCACAATCACAGTCACACAATCACAATCACACAATCACAATCACACAATCACAATCACACAATCACGATCACACAAACACGATCGCACAATCACGATCACACAATCACACAATCACACAATCACAATCGCGCAATCACAATCGCGCAATCACAATCGCGCAATCACATTCGCGCAATCACAATCGCGCAATCACAATCGCACAATCACAATCGCGCAATCACAATCGCGCAATCAAAATCGCGCAATCACAATCGCGCAATCACAATCGCGCAATCACAATAACACAATCACACAATCACGATCACACATTCACGATCACACAATCACGATCACACAATCACGATCACACAATCATGATCACACAATCACGATCACACAATCACGATCACACAATCACAGTCACACAATCACAGTCACACAATCACAATCACACAATCTCAATCACAATCACGATCACGATCACACAAACAGGATCACACAATTACGATCACACAATCACGACCACACAATCACGATCACACAATCACGATCACACAATCACGATCACACAATTACGATCGCACAATCACGACCGCACAATCACGATCGCACAATCACGATCGCACAATCACGGTCGCACAATCACGATCGCACAATCACGATCGCACAATCACGATCGCACAATCACGATCGCACAATCACGATCGCACAATCACGATCGCACAATCACGATCGCACAAACACGATCGCACAATCACGATCACACAATCACACAATCACGCAATCACAATCGCGCAATCACAATCGCGCAATCACAATCGCGCAATCACAATCGCGCAATCACAATCGCGCAATCACAATCGCGCAATCACAATCGCGCAATCACAATCGCGCAATCACAATCGCGCAATCACAATCGCGCAATCACAATCGCGCAATCACAATCGCGCAATCACAATCGCGCAATCAAAATCGCGCAATCACAATCGCGCAATCACAATCGCGCAATCACAATCGCGCAATCACAATAACACAATCCCACAATCACGATCACACATTCACGATCACACATTCACGATCACACAATCACGATCACACAATCACGATCACACAATCACGATCACACAATCACAGTCACACAATCACAGTCACACAATCACAATCACACAATCTCAATCACAATCACGATCACACAAACAGGATCACACAATTACAATCACACAATCACGACCACACAATCACGATCACACAATCGCGATCACACAATCACGATCACACAATCACGATCACAGAATCACGATCCCACAATCACGATCACACAATCACAATCACACCATCGCAATCACACCATCACACAGTCACAATCCCACAATCACAATCCCACAATCACGATCACACAATCACGATCACACAGTCACAATCCCACAATCACAGTCACACAATCACAGTCACACAATCACAGTCACACAATCACAATCACACAATCACACAGTCACAAACCCACAATCACGATCACACACACACGACCACACAGTCACGATCACACAGTCACGATCACACAATCACAATCACACAATCACAATCACACAATCACAATCACACAATCACAATCACACAATCACAGTCACACAATCACAATCACACAATCACAATCACACAATCACAATCACACAATCACACAATCACACTATCACACAATCACACAATCACACAATCACACAATCACACAATCACACAATCACACAATGAGAATGACACAATCACAATCACACAACCACAATCACACAATCACAATCACACAATCACAATCACACAATCACAATCACACAATCACAATCACACAATCACAATCACACAATCACAATAGCACAATCAAAATAGCACAATCACACAATCACGACCACACAATCACGATCACACAATCACAATCACATAGTCACACAATCACAATCACAATCACACAATCACAATCACACAAACACACAGTCACAATCGCACAATCACGATCACAAAATCACGATCACACAATCACGATCACACAATCACAATCACACAGTCACACAATCACAATCACAATCACAATCACAATCACAATCACAATCACAATCACAATCACAATCACAATCACACAATCACAATCACACGATCACAATCACACAATCACAATCACACAATCACAATCACACAATCACAATCACACAATCACAATCACACAATCACAATCACGATCACACAATCACGATCGCACAGTCACGATCACACAATCACACAATCACACTCCCACAACTACAGTCACACAATCACGATCACACAATCACAATCACACAGTCACACAGTCGCACAGTCACACAATCACACAATCACACAGTCACAATCGCACAATCACGATCACACAATCACGATCACACAGTCACAATCCCACAATCACGATCACACAATTACGATCACACAGTCACGATCACACAATCACAACCACACAATCAGAATAACACAATCACAATATCACAATCACAGTCACAGAGTCACAATCACACAATCACAATGACACAATCACAAACACACAATCACAGTCACACAATCACAATCACAAAATCACAATAACACAATCACAGTCACACAATCACAATCACACAATCACGATCACACAATCACGATCACACAGTCACTATCACACAATCACAATCACACATTCACAATCACAAAATCACAATAACACAATCACAATCACACAATCACACAATCACGATCACAAAATCACGATCACACAATCACGATCACACTATCACAATCACACAATCACACTCACACAATCACAATCACACAATCACACTCACACAATCACAATCACACAATCACAATCACAATCCCACAATCACAATCACACAATCACAGTCACACAATCACAATCACACAATCACAACCACTCAATCACACAGTCACAATCCCATAATCACAATCCCACAATCACGATCACACAATCACGATCACACAATCACAATCACACAATCACAATCACACAATCACAATCACACAATCACAATCACACAATCACAATCACACAATCACGACCACACAACCACCAACACACAATCACAATCCCACAGTCACAATCACACAATCACAAACACAATCACGATCACACAATCACGATCACACAGTCACTATCACACAATCACAGTCACACAATCACAATCACAAAATCACAATAACACAATCACAATCACACAATCACAATCACAATCCCACAATCACAATCACACAATCACAATCACACAATCACAATCACTCAATCACACAATCACAATCACACAATCACAATCACACAATCACAATCACACAATCACAATAACACAATCACACAATAACGATCACACAATCACGATCACGCAATCACGATCACACAATCACAATCACACAGTCACACAATCACAATCACAATCACAATCACAAACACAATCGCGCAATCACAATCGCACAATCACAATCGCACAATCACAATCACAATCACAATCACACAATCACCATCACACAATCACCATCACGTAATCACAATCACGCAACCACAATCACGCAATTACAATCACGCAATCACAATCACGCAATCACAGTACAATCACGCAATCACAATCCCACAATCACAGTCACACAATCACAATCACACAATCACAATCACACAATCACAATCACACAATCACGATCACACAAACACGATCGCACAATCACGATCACACAATCACACAATCACACAATCACAATCGCGCAATCACAATCGCGCAATCACAATCGCGCAATCACAATCGCGCAATCACAATCGCGCAATCACAATCGCGCAATCACAATCGCGCAATCACAATCGCGCAATCACAATCGCGCAATCAAAATCGCGCAATCACAATCGCGCAATCACAATCGCGCAATCACAATAACACAATCACACAATCACGATCACACATTCACGATCACACATTCACGATCACACATTCACGATCACACAATCACGATCACACAATCACGATCACACAATCACAGTCACACAATCACAATCACACAATCACAGTCACACAATCACAGTCACACAATCACAATCACACAATCTCAATCACAATCACGATCACACAAACAGGATCACACAATTACAATCACACAATCACGACCACACAATCACGATCACACAATCGCGATCACACAATCACGATCACACAATCACGATCACAGAATCACGATCCCACAATCACGATCACACAATCACAATCACACCATCGCAATCACACCATCACACAGTCACAATCCCACAATCACAATCCCACAATCACGATCACACAATCACGATCACACAGTCACAATCCCACAATCACAGTCACACAATCACAATCACACAATCACAATCACACAATCACAATCACACAATCACAGTCACACAATCACAATCACACAATCACAATCACACAATCACAATCACACAATCACACAATCACACAATCACACAATCACACAATCACACAATCACACAATCACACAATCACACAATCACACAATCACACAATGAGAATGACACAATCACAATCACACAATCACAATCACACAATCACAATCACACAATCACAATCACACAATCACAATCACACAATCACAATCACACAATCACAATCACACAATCACAATCACACAATCACAATAGCACAATCAAAATAGCACAATCACACAATCACGACCACACAATCACGATCACACAATCACAATCACATAGTCACACAATCACAATCACAATCACACAATCACAATCACACAAACACACAGTCACAATCGCACAATCACGATCACAAAATCACGATCACACAATCACGATCACACAATCACAATCACACAGTCACACAATCACAATCACAATCACAATCACACAATCACAATAGCACAATCAAAATAGCACAATCACACAATCACGACCACACAATCACGATCACACAATCACAATCACATAGTCACACAATCACAATCACACAATCACACAATCACACAATCACACAATCACACAATCACACAATCACACAATCACACAATCACACAATCACACAATCACACAATCACACAATGAGAATGACACAATCACAATCACACAATCACAATCACACAATCACAATCACACAATCACAATCACACAATCACAATCACACAATCACAATCACACAATCACAATCACACAATCACAATCACACAATCACAATCACACAATCACAATAGCACAATCAAAATAGCACAATCACACAATCACGACCACACAATCACAATCACACAATCACAATCACACAATCACAATCACACAATCACAATCACACAATCACAATCACACAATCACAATCACACAATCACAATCACACAATCACAATCACACAATCACAATCACGATCACACAATCACGATCGCATAGTCACGATCACACAATCACACAATCACACTCCCACAACTACAGTCACACAATCACGATCACACAATCACAATCACACAGTCACACAGTCGCACAGTCACACAATCACACAATCACACAGTCACAATCGCACAATCACGATCACACAATCACGATCACACAGTCACAATCCCACAATCACGATCACACAATTACGATCACACAGTCACGATCACACAATCACAACCACACAATCAGAATAACACAATCACAATATCACAATCACAGTCACAGAGTCACAATCACACAATCACAATGACACAATCACAAACACACAATTACAGTCACACAATCACAGTCACACAATCACAATCACAAAATCACAATAACACAACCACAGTCACACAATCACACAATCACAATCACTCAATCACACAGTCACAATCCCATAATCACAATCCCACAATAACGATCACACAATCACGATCACACAGTCACAATCCCACAATCACAGTCACACAATCACAGTCACACAATCACAATCACACAATCACAATCACACAATCACAATCACACAATCACAATCACACAATCATATAGTCACAAACCCACAATCACGATCACACAATCACGAGCACACAATCAGAATCACACAATCACAATCACACAATCACGACCACACAACCACCAACACACAATCACAATCCCACAGTCACAATCACACAATCACAAACACAATCACGATCACACAATCACGATCACACAGTCACTATCACACAATCACAATCACACAATCACAATCACAAAATCACAATAACACAATCACAATCACACAATCACACAATCACCATCACACAATCACGATCACACAATCACGACCACACAATCACAATCACACAATCACAATCACACAATCACACAATCACACTCACACAATCACAATCACACAATCACACTCACACAATCACAATCACACAATCGCAATCACAATCCCACAATCACAATCACACAATCACAGTCACACAATCACAATCACACAATCACAATCACTCAATCACATAATCATAATCACACAATCACAATAACACAATCACACAATAACGATCACACAATCACAATCACACAGTCACACAATCACAATCACAATCACACAATCACGATCACACAATCACGATCACAAACACAATCGCACAATCACAATCGCACAATCACAATCACAATCACAATCACACAATCACCATCACACAATCACCATCACGTAATCACAATCACGCAACCACAATCACGCAATTACAATCACGCAATCACAATCACGCAATCACAGTACAATCACGCAATCACAATCCCACAATCACAGTCACACAATCACAATCACACAATCACAATCACACAATCACAGTCACACAATCACAGTCACACAATCACAATCACACAATCTCAATCACAATCACGATCACACAAACAGGATCACACAATTACGATCACACAATCACGACCACACAATCACGATCACACAATCACGATCACACAATCACGATCACACAAACAGGATCACACAATTACGATCGCACAATCACGACCGCACAATCACGATCGCACAATCACGATCGCACAATCACGGTCGCACAATCACGATCGCACAATCACGATCGCACAATCACGATCGCACAATCACGATCGCACAATCACGATCGCACAATCACGATCGCACAATCACGATCGCACAAACACGATCGCACAATCACGATCACACAATCACACAATCACACAATCACAATCGCGCAATCACAATCGCACAATCACAATCGCGCAATCACAATCGCGCAATCAAAATCGCGCAATCACAATCGCGCAATCACAATCGCGCAATCACAATAACACAATCACACAATCACGATCACACATTCACGATCACACAATCACGATCACACAATCACGATCACACAATCACGATCGCACAATCACAATCACACCATCACAATCACACCATCACACAGTCACAATCCCACAATCACAATCCCAAAATCACGATCACACAATCACGATCACACAGTAACAATCCCACAATCACAGTCACACAATCACAGTCACACAATCACAGTCACACAATCACAATCACACAATCACAATCACACAATCACACAGTCACAAACCCACAATCACGATCACACAAACACGATCACACAGTCACGATCACACAATCACAATCACACAATCACAATCACACAATCACAATCACACAATCACAATCACACAATCACAATCACACAATCACAATCACACAATCACAATCACACAATCACAATCACACAATCACAATCACACAATCACAATCACACAATCACAATCACACAATCACAATCACACAATCACAATCACACAATCACAATCACACAATCACAATCACACAATCACAATCACACAATCACAATCACACAATCACAATCACACAATCACAATCACACAATCACAATCACACAATCACAATCACACAATCACAATCACACAATCACAATCACACAATCACAATCACACAATCACAATCACAATCACACAATCACAATCACACAATCACAATCACACAATCACAATCACACAATCACAATCACACAATCACAATCACACAATCACAATCACACAATCACAATCACACAATCACAATCATACAATCACAATCACAATCCCATAATCACACCCACACAATCACACAATCACAATTACGATCACACAATGACATAGTCACAATCCCACAATCACGATCACACAATCACGATCACACAATCACGATCACACAATCACGATCACACAATCACGATCACACAGTCACTATCACACAATCACAATCACACATTCACAATCACAAAATCACAATAACACAATCACAATCACACAATCACACAATCACGATCACAAAATCACGATCACACAATCACGATCACACTATCACAATCACACAATCACACTCACACAATCACAATCACACAATCACACTCACACAATCACAATCACACAATCACAATCACAATCCCACAATCACAATCCCACAATCACGATCACACAATCACGATCACACAATCACAATCACACAATCACAATCACACAATCACAATCACACAATCACAATCACACAATCACAATCACACAATCACAATCACACAATCACGACCACACAACCACCAACACACAATCACAATCCCACAGTCACAATCACACAATCACAAACACAATCACGATCACACAATCACGATCACACAGTCACTATCACACAATCACAGTCACACAATCACAATCACAAAATCACAATAACACAATCACAATCACACAATCACAATCACAATCCCACAATCACAATCACACAATCACAGTCACACAATCACAATCACACAATCACAATCACTCAATCACACAATCACAATCACACAATCACAATCACACAATCACAATAACACAATCACACAATAACGATCACACAATCACGATCACGCAATCACGATCACACAATCACAATCACACAGTCACACAATCACAATCACAATCACAATCACAAACACAATCGCACAATCACAATCGCACAATCACAATCACAATCACAATCACACAATCACCATCACACAATCACCATCACGTAATCACAATCACGCAACCACAATCACGCAATTACAATCACGCAATCACAATCACGCAATCACAGTACAATCACGCAATCACAATCCCACAATCACAGTCACACAATCACAATCACACAATCACAATCACACAATCACAATCACACAATCACGATCACACAAACACGATCGCACAATCACGATCACACAATCACACAATCACACAATCACAATCGCGCAATCACAATCGCGCAATCACAATCGCGCAATCACATTCGCGCAATCACAATCGCGCAATCACAATCGCACAATCACAATCGCGCAATCACAATCGCGCAATCAAAATCGCGCAATCACAATCGCGCAATCACAATCGCGCAATCACAATAACACAATCACACAATCACGATCACACATTCACGATCACACAATCACGATCACACAATCACGATCACACAATCATGATCACACAATCACGATCACACAATCACGATCACACAATCACAGTCACACAATCACAGTCACACAATCACAATCACACAATCTCAATCACAATCACGATCACACAAACAGGATCACACAATTACGATCACACAATCACGACCACACAATCACGATCACACAATCACGATCACACAATCACGATCACACAAACAGGATCACACAATTACGATCGCACAATCACGACCGCACAATCACGATCGCACAATCACGATCGCACAATCACGGTCGCACAATCACGATCGCACAATCACGATCGCACAATCACGATCGCACAATCACGATCGCACAATCACGATCGCACAATCACGATCGCACAATCACGATCGCACAAACACGATCGCACAATCACGATCACACAATCACACAATCACACAATCACAATCGCGCAATCACAATCGCGCAATCACAATCGCGCAATCACAATCGCGCAATCACAATCGCGCAATCACAATCGCGCAATCACAATCGCGCAATCACAATCGCGCAATCACAATCGCGCAATCACAATCGCGCAATCACAATCGCGCAATCACAATCGCGCAATCAAAATCGCGCAATCACAATCGCGCAATCACAATCGCGCAATCACAATCGCGCAATCACAATAACACAATCACACAATCACGATCACACATTCACGATCACACATTCACGATCACACAATCACGATCACACAATCACGATCACACAATCACGATCACACAATCACAGTCACACAATCACAGTCACACAATCACAATCACACAATCTCAATCACAATCACGATCACACAAACATGATCACACAATTACAATCACACAATCACGACCACACAATCACGATCACACAATCGCGATCACACAATCACGATCACACAATCACGATCACAGAATCACGATCCCACAATCACGATCACACAATCACAATCACACCATCGCAATCACACCATCACACAGTCACAATCCCACAATCACAATCCCACAATCACGATCACACAATCACGATCACACAGTCACAATCCCACAATCACAGTCACACAATCACAGTCACACAATCACAGTCACACAATCACAATCACACAATCACACAGTCACAAACCCACAATCACGATCACACACACACGACCACACAGTCACGATCACACAGTCACGATCACACAATCACAATCACACAATCACAATCACACAATCACAATCACACAATCACAATCACACAATCACAGTCACACAATCACAATCACACAATCACAATCACACAATCACAATCACACAATCACACAATCACACTATCACACAATCACACAATCACACAATCACACAATCACACAATCACACAATCACACAATGAGAATGACACAATCACAATCACACAACCACAATCACACAATCACAATCACACAATCACAATCACACAATCACAATCACACAATCACAATCACACAATCACAATCACACAATCACAATAGCACAATCAAAATAGCACAATCACACAATCACGACCACACAATCACGATCACACAATCACAATCACATAGTCACACAATCACAATCACAATCACACAATCACAATCACACAAACACACAGTCACAATCGCACAATCACGATCACAAAATCACGATCACACAATCACGATCACACAATCACAATCACACAGTCACACAATCACAATCACAATCACAATCACAATCACAATCACAATCACAATCACAATCACAATCACAATCACACAATCACAATCACACGATCACAATCACACAATCACAATCACACAATCACAATCACACAATCACAATCACACAATCACAATCACACAATCACAATCACGATCACACAATCACGATCGCACAGTCACGATCACACAATCACACAATCACACTCCCACAACTACAGTCACACAATCACGATCACACAATCACAATCACACAGTCACACAGTCGCACAGTCACACAATCACACAATCACACAGTCACAATCGCACAATCACGATCACACAATCACGATCACACAGTCACAATCCCACAATCACGATCACACAATTACGATCACACAGTCACGATCACACAATCACAACCACACAATCAGAATAACACAATCACAATATCACAATCACAGTCACAGAGTCACAATCACACAATCACAATGACACAATCACAAACACACAATCACAGTCACACAATCACAATCACAAAATCACAATAACACAATCACAGTCACACAATCACAATCACACAATCACGATCACACAATCACGATCACACAGTCACTATCACACAATCACAATCACACATTCACAATCACAAAATCACAATAACACAATCACAATCACACAATCACACAATCACGATCACAAAATCACGATCACACAATCACGATCACACTATCACAATCACACAATCACACTCACACAATCACAATCACACAATCACACTCACACAATCACAATCACACAATCACAATCACAATCCCACAATCACAATCACACAATCACAGTCACACAATCACAATCACACAATCACAACCACTCAATCACACAGTCACAATCCCATAATCACAATCCCACAATCACGATCACACAATCACGATCACACAATCACAATCACACAATCACAATCACACAATCACAATCACACAATCACAATCACACAATCACAATCACACAATCACGACCACACAACCACCAACACACAATCACAATCCCACAGTCACAATCACACAATCACAAACACAATCACGATCACACAATCACGATCACACAGTCACTATCACACAATCACAGTCACACAATCACAATCACAAAATCACAATAACACAATCACAATCACACAATCACAATCACAATCCCACAATCACAATCACACAATCACAGTCACACAATCACAATCACACAATCACAATCACTCAATCACACAATCACAATCACACAATCACAATCACACAATCACAATAACACAATCACACAATAACGATCACACAATCACGATCACGCAATCACGATCACACAATCACAATCACACAGTCACACAATCACAATCACAATCACAATCACAAACACAATCGCGCAATCACAATCGCACAATCACAATCGCACAATCACAATCACAATCACAATCACACAATCACCATCACACAATCACCATCACGTAATCACAATCACGCAACCACAATCACGCAATTACAATCACGCAATCACAATCACGCAATCACAGTACAATCACGCAATCACAATCCCACAATCACAGTCACACAATCACAATCACACAATCACAATCACACAATCACAATCACACAATCACGATCACACAAACACGATCGCACAATCACGATCACACAATCACACAATCACACAATCACAATCGCGCAATCACAATCGCGCAATCACAATCGCGCAATCACAATCGCGCAATCACAATCGCGCAATCACAATCGCGCAATCACAATCGCGCAATCACAATCGCGCAATCAAAATCGCGCAATCACAATCGCGCAATCACAATCGCGCAATCACAATAACACAATCACACAATCACGATCACACATTCACGATCACACATTCACGATCACACATTCACGATCACACAATCACGATCACACAATCACGATCACACAATCACAGTCACACAATCACAATCACACAATCACAGTCACACAATCACAGTCACACAATCACAATCACACAATCTCAATCACAATCACGATCACACAAACAGGATCACACAATTACAATCACACAATCACGACCACACAATCACGATCACACAATCGCGATCACACAATCACGATCACACAATCACGATCACAGAATCACGATCCCACAATCACGATCACACAATCACAATCACACCATCGCAATCACACCATCACACAGTCACAATCCCACAATCACAATCCCACAATCACGATCACACAATCACGATCACACAGTCACAATCCCACAATCACAGTCACACAATCACAATCACACAATCACAATCACACAATCACAATCACACAATCACAGTCACACAATCACAATCACACAATCACAATCACACAATCACAATCACACAATCACACAATCACACAATCACACAATCACACAATCACACAATCACACAATCACACAATCACACAATCACACAATCACACAATCACACAATCACACAATGAGAATGACACAATCACAATCACACAATCACAATCACACAATCACAATCACACAATCACAATCACACAATCACAATCACACAATCACAATCACACAATCACAATCACACAATCACAATCACACAATCACAATAGCACAATCAAAATAGCACAATCACACAATCACGACCACACAATCACGATCACACAATCACAATCACATAGTCACACAATCACAATCACAATCACACAATCACAATCACACAAACACACAGTCACAATCGCACAATCACGATCACAAAATCACGATCACACAATCACGATCACACAATCACAATCACACAGTCACACAATCACAATCACAATCACAATCACACAATCACAATAGCACAATCAAAATAGCACAATCACACAATCACGACCACACAATCACGATCACACAATCACAATCACATAGTCACACAATCACAATCACACAATCACACAATCACACAATCACACAATCACACAATCACACAATCACACAATCACACAATCACACAATCACACAATCACACAATGAGAATGACACAATCACAATCACACAATCACAATCACACAATCACAATCACACAATCACAATCACACAATCACTATCACACAATCACAATCACACAATCACAATCACACAATCACAATCACACAATCACAATAGCACAATCAAAATAGCACAATCACACAATCACGACCACACAATCACAATCACACAATCACAATCACACAATCACAATCACACAATCACAATCACACAATCACAATCACACAATCACAATCACACAATCACAATCACAATCACACAATCACGATCACACAATCACGATCGCACAATCACGATCGCACAATCACGATCGCACAATCACGATCGCACAATCACGATCGCACAATCACGGTCGCACAATCACGATCGCACAATCACGATCGCACAATCACGATCGCACAATCACGATCGCACAATCACGATCGCACAATCACGATCGCACAATCACGATCGCACAATCAGGATCGCACAATCACGATCGCACAATCACGATCGCACAATCACGATCGCACAAACACGATCGCACAATCACGATCACACAATCACACAATCACACAATCACAATCGCGCAATCACAATCGCGCAATCACAATCGCGCAATCACAATCGCGCAATCACAATCGCGCAATCACAATCGCGCAATCACACTCGCGCAATCACACTCGCGCAATCACAATCGCGCAATCACAATCGCGCAATCACAATCGCGCAATCACAATCGCGCAATCACAATCGCGCAATCACAATCGCGCAATCACAATCGCGCAATCACAATCGCGCAATCAAAATCGCGCAATCACAATCGCGCAATCACAATCGCGCAATCACAATCGCGCAATCACAATCGCGCAATCACAATAACACAATCACACAATCACGATCACACATTCACGATCACACATTCACGATCACACAATCACGATCACACAATCACGATCACACAATCACGATCACACAATCACGATCACACAATCACAGTCACACAATCACAGTCACACAATCACAATCACACAATCTCAATCACAATCACGATCACACAAACAGGATCACACAATTACAATCACACAATCACGACCACACAATCACGATCACACAATCGCGATCACACAATCACGATCACACAATCACGATCACAGAATCACGATCCCACAATCACGATCACACAATCACAATCACACCATCGCAATCACACCATCACACAGTCACAATCCCACAATCACAATCCCACAATCACGATCACACAATCACGATCACACAGTCACAATCCCACAATCACAGTCACACAATCACAGTCACACAATCACAGTCACACAATCACAGTCACACAATCACAATCACACAATCACACAGTCACAAACCCACAATCACGATCACACACACACGACCACACAGTCACGATCACACAATCACAATCACACAATCACAATCACACAATCACAATCACACAATCACAATCACACAATCACAATCACACAATCACGACCACACAACCACCAACACACAATCACAATCCCACAGTCACAATCACACAATCACAAACACAATCACGATCACACAATCACGATCACACAGTCACTATCACACAATCACAGTCACACAATCACAATCACAAAATCACAATAACACAATCACAATCACACAATCACAATCACAATCCCACAATCACAATCACACAATCACAGTCACACAATCACAATCACACAATCACAATCACTCAATCACACAATCACAATCACACAATCACAATCACACAATCACAATAACACAATCACACAATAACGATCACACAATCACGATCACGCAATCACGATCACACAATCACAATCACACAGTCACACAATCACAATCACAATCACAATCACAAACACAATCGCGCAATCACAATCGCACAATCACAATCGCACAATCACAATCACAATCACAATCACACAATCACCATCACACAATCACCATCACGTAATCACAATCACGCAACCACAATCACGCAATTACAATCACGCAATCACAATCACGCAATCACAGTACAATCACGCAATCACAATCCCACAATCACAGTCACACAATCACAATCACACAATCACAATCACACAATCACGATCACACAAACACGATCGCACAATCACGGTCACACAATCACACAATCACACAATCACAATCGCGCAATCACAATCGCGCAATCACAATCGCGCAATCACAATCGCGCAATCACAATCGCGCAATCACAATCGCGCAATCACAATCGCGCAATCACAATCGCGCAATCAAAATCGCGCAATCACAATCGCGCAATCACAATCGCGCAATCACAATAACACAATCACACAATCACGATCACACATTCACGATCACACATTCACGATCACACATTCACGATCACACAATCACGATCACACAATCACGATCACACAATCACAGTCACACAATCACAATCACACAATCACAGTCACACAATCACAGTCACACAATCACAATCACACAATCTCAATCACAATCACGATCACACAAACAGGATCACACAATTACAATCACACAATCACGACCACACAATCACGATCACACAATCGCGATCACACAATCACGATCACACAATCACGATCACAGAATCACGATCCCACAATCACGATCACACAATCACAATCACACCATCGCAATCACACCATCACACAGTCACAATCCCACAATCACAATCCCACAATCACGATCACACAATCACGATCACACAGTCACAATCCCACAATCACAGTCACACAATCACAGTCACACAATCACAGTCACACAATCACAATCACACAATCACACAGTCACAAACCCACAATCACGATCACACACACACGACCACACAGTCACGATCACACAGTCACGATCACACAATCACAATCACACAATCACAATCACACAATCACAATCACACAATCACAATCACACAATCACAGTCACACAATCACAATCACACAATCACAATCACACAATCACAATCACACAATCACACAATCACACTATCACACAATCACACAATCACACAATCACACAATCACACAATCACACAATCACACAATGAGAATGACACAATCACAATCACACAACCACAATCACACAATCACAATCACACAATCACAATCACACAATCACAATCACACAATCACAATCACACAATCACAATCACACAATCACAATCACACAATCACAATCACACAATCACAATCACACAATCACAATAGCACAATCAAAATAGCACAATCACACAATCACGACCACACAATCACGATCACACAATCACAATCACATAGTCACACAATCACAATCACAATCACACAATCACAATCACACAAACACACAGTCACAATCGCACAATCACGATCACAAAATCACGATCACACAATCACGATCACACAAACACAATCACACAGTCACACAATCACAATCACAATCACAATCACAATCACAATCACAATCACAATCACAATCACAATCACAATCACAATCACAATCACACAATCACAATCACACAATCACAATCACACAATCACAATCACACAATCACAATCACACAATCACAATCACACAATCACAATCACACAATCACAATCACGATCACACAATCACGATCGCACAGTCACGATCACACAATCACACAATCACACTCCCACAACTACAGTCACACAATCACGATCACACAATCACAATCACACAGTCACACAGTCGCACAGTCACACAATCACACAGTCACAATCGCACAATCACGATCACACAATCACGATCACACAGTCACAATCCCACAATCACGATCACACAATTACGATCACACAGTCACGATCACACAATCACAACCACACAATCAGAATAACACAATCACAATATCACAATCACAGTCACAGAGTCACAATCACACAATCACAATGACACAATCACAAACACACAATCACAGTCACACAATCACAATCACAAAATCACAATAACACAATCACAGTCACACAATCACAATCACACAATCACGATCACACAATCACGATCACACAGTCACTATCACACAATCACAATCACACATTCACAATCACAAAATCACAATAACACAATCACAATCACACAATCACACAATCACGATCACAAAATCACGATCACACAATCACGATCACACAATCACAATCACACAATCACACTCACACAATCACAATCACACAATCACACTCACACAATCACAATCACACAATCACAATCACAATCCCACAATCACAATCACACAATCACAGTCACACAATCACAATCACACAATCACAACCACTCAATCACACAGTCACAATCCCATAATCACAATCCCACAATCACGATCACACAATCACGATCACACAATCACAATCACACAATCACAATCACACAATCACAATCACACAATCACAATCACACAATCACAATCACACAATCACGACCACACAACCACCAACACACAATCACAATCCCACAGTCACAATCACACAATCACAAACACAATCACGATCACACAATCACGATCACACAGTCACTATCACACAATCACAGTCACACAATCACAATCACAAAATCACAATAACACAATCACAATCACACAATCACAATCACAATCCCACAATCACAATCACACAATCACAGTCACACAATCACAATCACACAATCACAATCACTCAATCACACAATCACAATCACACAATCACAATCACACAATCACAATAACACAATCACACAATAACGATCACACAATCACGATCACGCAATCACGATCACACAATCACAATCACACAGTCACACAATCACAATCACAATCACAATCACAAACACAATCGCACAATCACAATCGCACAATCACAATCGCACAATCACAATCACAATCACAATCACACAATCACCATCACACAATCACCATCACGTAATCACAATCACGCAACCACAATCACGCAATTACAATCACGCAATCACAATCACGCAATCACAGTACAATCACGCAATCACAATCCCACAATCACAGTCACACAATCACAATCACACAATCACAATCACACAATCACAATCACACAATCACGATCACACAAACACGATCGCACAATCACGATCACACAATCACACAATCACACAATCACAATCGCGCAATCACAATCGCGCAATCACAATCGCGCAATCACAATCGCGCAATCACAATCGCGCAATCACAATCGCGCAATCACAATCGCGCAATCACAATCGCGCAATCACAATCGCGCAATCAAAATCGCGCAATCACAATCGCGCAATCACAATCGCGCAATCACAATAACACAATCACACAATCACGATCACACATTCACGATCACACATTCACGATCACACAATCACGATCACACAATCACGATCACACAATCACAGTCACACAATCACAATCACACAATCACAGTCACACAATCACAGTCACACAATCACAATCACACAATCTCAATCACAATCACGATCACACAAACAGGATCACACAATTACAATCACACAATCACGACCACACAATCACGATCACACAATCGCGATCACACAATCACGATCACACAATCACGATCACAGAATCACGATCCCACAATCACGATCACACAATCACAATCACACCATCGCAATCACACCATCACACAGTCACAATCCCACAATCACAATCCCACAATCACGATCACACAATCACGATCACACAGTCACAATCCCACAATCACAGTCACACAATCACAATCACACAATCACAATCACACAATCACAATCACACAATCACAGTCACACAATCACAATCACACAATCACAATCACACAATCACAATCACACAATCACACAATCACACAATCACACAGTCACACAATCACACAATCACACAATCACACAATCACACAATCACACAATGAGAATGACACAATCACAATCACACAATCACAATCACACAATCACAATCACACAATCACAATCACACAATCACAATCACACAATCACAATCACACAATCACAATAGCACAATCAAAATAGCACAATCACACAATCACGACCACACAATCACGATCACACAATCACGATCACACAATCACAATCACACAGTCACACAATCACAATCACAATCACACAATCACGATCACACAATCACGATCGCACAATCACGATCGCACAATCACGGTCGCACAATCACGGTCGCACAATCACGATCGCACAATCACGATCGCACAATCACGATCGCACAATCACGATCGCACAATCACGATCGCACAATCACGATCGCACAATCACGATCGCACAATCACGATCGCACAAACACGATCGCACAATCACGATCACACAATCACACAATCACACAATCACAATCGCGCAATCACAATCGCGCAATCACAATCGCGCAATCACAATCGCGCAATCACAATCGCGCAATCACAATCGCGCAATCACACTCGCGCAATCACACTCGCGCAATCACAATCGCGCAATCACAATCGCGCAATCACAATCGCGCAATCACAATCGCGCAATCACAATCGCGCAATCACAATCGCGCAATCACAATCGCGCAATCACAATCGCGCAATCACAATCGCGCAATCAAAATCGCGCAATCACAATCGCGCAATCACAATCGCGCAATCACAATCGCGCAATCACAATAACACAATCACACAATCACGATCACACATTCACGATCACACATTCACGATCACACAATCACGATCACACAATCACGATCACACAATCACGATCACACAATCACGATCACACAATCACGATCACACAATCACGATCACACAATCACAGTCACACAATCACAGTCACACAATCACAATCACACAATCTCAATCACAATCACGATCACACAAACAGGATCACACAATTACAATCACACAATCACGACCACACAATCACGATCACACAATCGCGATCACACAATCACGATCACACAATCACGATCACAGAATCACGATCCCACAATCACGATCACACAATCACAATCACACCATCGCAATCACACCATCACACGGTCACAATCCCACAATCACAATCCCACGATCACGATCACACAATCACGATCACACAGTCACAATCCCACAATCACAGTCACACAATCACAGTCACACAATCACAGTCACACAATCACAGTCACACAATCACAATCACACAATCACACAGTCACAAACCCACAATCACGATCACACACACACGACCACACAGTCACGATCACACAGTCACGATCACACAATCACAATCACACAATCACAATCACACAATCACAATCACACAATCACAATCACACAATCACAGTCACACAATCACAATCACACAATCACAATCACACAATCACAATCACACAATCACACAATCACACAATCACACAATCACACAATCACACAATCACACAATCACACAATCACACAATGAGAATGACACAATCACAATCACACAATCACAATCACACAATCACAATCACACAATCACAATCACACAATCACAATCACACAATCACAATCACACAATCACAATCACACAATCACAATCACACAATCACAATCACACAATCACAATCACACAATCACAATCACACAATCACAATCACACAATCACAATCACACAATCACAATAGCACAATCAAAATAGCACAATCACACAATCACGACCACACAATCACGATCACACAATCACAATCACATAGTCACACAATCACAATCACAATCACACAATCACAATCACACAAACACACAGTCACAATCGCACAATCACGATCACAAAATCACGATCACACAATCACGATCACACAATCACAATCACACAGTCACACAATCACAATCACAATCACAATCACAATCACAATCACAATCACAATCACAATCACAATCACAATCACAATCACACAATCACAATCACACAATCACACAATCACAATCACACAATCACAATCACACAATCACAATCACACAATCACAATCACACAATCACAATCACACAATCACAATCACGATCACACAATCACGATCGCACAGTCACGATCACACAATCACACAATCACACTCCCACAACTACAGTCACACAATCACGATCACACAATCACAATCACACAGTCACACAGTCGCACAGTCACACAATCACACAATCACACAGTCACAATCGCACAATCACGATCACACAATCACGATCACACAGTCACAATCCCACAATCACGATCACACAATTACGATCACACAGTCACGATCACACAATCACAACCACACAATCAGAATAACACAATCACAATATCACAATCACAGTCACAGAGTCACAATCACACAATCACAATGACACAATCACAGACACACAATCACAGTCACACAATCACAGTCACACAATCACAATCACAAAATCACAATAACACAATCACAGTCACACAATCACAATCACACAATCACAATCACTCAATCACACAGTCACAATCCCATAATCACAATCCCACAATAACGATCACACAATCACGATCACACAGTCACAATCCCACAATCACAGTCACACAATCACAGTCACACAATCACAATCACACAATCACAATCACACAATCACAATCACACAATCACAATCACACAATCATATAGTCACAAACCCACAATCACGATCACACAATCACGAGCACACAATCAGAATCACACAATCACAATCACACAATCACGACCACACAACCACCAACACACAATCACAATCCCACAGTCACAATCACACAATCACAAACACAATCACGATCACACAATCACGATCACACAATCACGATCACACAGTCACTATCACACAATCACAATCACACAATCACAATCACAAAATCACAATAACACAATCACAATCACACAATCACACAATCACCATCACACAATCACGATCACACAATCACGACCACACAATCACAATCACACAATCACAATCACACAATCACACAATCACACTCACACAATCACAATCACACAATCACACTCACACAATCACAATCACACAATCGCAATCACAATCCCACAATCACAATCACACAATCACAGTCACACAATCACAATCACACAATCACAATCACTCAATCACATAATCATAATCACACAATCACAATAACACAATCACACAATAACGATCACACAATCACGATCACGCAATCACGATCACACAATCACAATCACACAGTCACACAATCACAATCACAATCACACAATCACGATCACACAATCACGATCACACAATCACGATCACACAATCACGATCGCACAGTCACGATCACACAATCACACAATCACAATCCCACAATCACAACCACACAACCACAGTCACACAATCACAATCACAATCCCACAATCACAGTCACACAATCACAGTCACACAATCACAATCACACAATCACAATCACACAATCACACAATCACAATCACAATCACAAACACAATCGCACAATCACAATCGCACAATCACAATCACAATCACAATCACACAATCACCATCACACAATCACCATCACGTAATCACAATCACGCAACCACAATCACGCAATTACAATCACGCAATCACAATCACACAGTCACAATCACACAATCACAATCACACAATCACAATCACACAATCACAATCACACAATCACAATCGCACAATCACAATCACAATCACACAATCACCATCACACAATCACCATCACGTAATCACAATCACGCAACCACAATCACGCAATTACAATCACGCAATCACAATCACGCAATCACAGTACAATCACGCAATCACAATCCCACAATCACAATCACACAATCACGATCACACAATCGCGATCGCACAATCACGATCACACAATCACGATCACACAATCACAATCACTCAATCACACAGTCACAATCCCATAATCACAATCCCACAATCACGATCACACAATCACGATCACACAGTCACAATCCCACAATCACAGTCACACAATCACAGTCACACAATCACAGTCACACAATCACAGTCACACAATCACAGTCACACAATCACAGTCACACAATCACAATCACAATCACAATCACACAATCACAATCACACAATCACAATCACACAATCACAATCACACAATCACAATCACACAATCACAATCACACAATCACAATCACACAATCACAATCACACAATCACAATCACACAATCACAATCACACAATCACACAATCACGACCACACAATCACGATCACACAATCACAATCACACAGTCACACAGTCACAATCACACAGTCACACAATCACAATCACAATCGCACAATCACGATCACACAATCACGATCACACAGGGACGATCGCACAATCACAATCACGCAATCACAATCACACAATCACAATAACACAATCACAATCACGATCACACAATCACACAGTCACAATCCCACAATCACGATCACACAATCACGATCACACAGTCACGATCACACAATCACAATCACACAATCAGAATCACACAATCACAATAACACAATCACACAATCATGATCACACAATCACGATCACACAATCACGATCACACAATCACGATCACACAATCACTATCACACAATCACTATCACACAATCACGATCACACAATCACACAATCACAATCCCACAATCACAATCACACAATCACAGTCACACAATCACAATCACACAACCACAATCACACAATCACACTGCCACAATCACAATCACAATCACACAATCACAAAGTCACAATCCCACAATTGCGATCACACAATCACGATCACACAATCACGATCGCACAATCACGACCACACAATCACAATCACACAATCACAATCACACAATCACAATCACACAATCACAATCACACAATCACAATCACACAATCACAATCACACAATCACAATCACACAATCACAATCACACAATCACAATCACACAATCACAATCACACAATCACAATCACACAATCACAATCACACAATCACAATCACACAATCACAATCACACAATCACAATCACACAATCACAATCACACAATCACAATCACACAATCACAATCACACAATCACAATCACACAATCACAGTCACACAATCACAATCACACAATCACAATCACTCAATCACACAATCACAATCACACAATCACAATCACACAATCACAATAACACAATCACACAATAACGATCACACAATCACGATCACGCAATCACGATCACACAATCACAATCACACAGTCACACAATCACAATCACAATCACAATCACAAACACAATCGCACAATCACAATCGCACAATCACAATCGCACAATCACAATCACAATCACAATCACACAATCACCATCACACAATCACCATCACGTAATCACAATCACGCAACCACAATCACGCAATTACAATCACGCAATCACAATCACGCAATCACAGTACAATCACGCAATCACAATCCCACAATCACAGTCACACAATCACAATCACACAATCACAATCACACAATCACAATCACACAATCACGATCACACAAACACGATCGCACAATCACGATCACACAATCACACAATCACACAATCACAATCGCGCAATCACAATCGCGCAATCACAATCGCGCAATCACAATCGCGCAATCACAATCGCGCAATCACAATCGCGCAATCACAATCGCGCAATCACAATCGCGCAATCACAATCGCGCAATCAAAATCGCGCAATCACAATCGCGCAATCACAATCGCGCAATCACAATAACACAATCACACAATCACGATCACACATTCACGATCACACATTCACGATCACACAATCACGATCACACAATCACGATCACACAATCACAGTCACACAATCACAATCACACAATCACAGTCACACAATCACAGTCACACAATCACAATCACACAATCTCAATCACAATCACGATCACACAAACAGGATCACACAATTACAATCACACAATCACGACCACACAATCACGATCACACAATCGCGATCACACAATCACGATCACACAATCACGATCACAGAATCACGATCCCACAATCACGATCACACAATCACAATCACACCATCGCAATCACACCATCACACAGTCACAATCCCACAATCACAATCCCACAATCACGATCACACAATCACGATCACACAGTCACAATCCCACAATCACAGTCACACAATCACAATCACACAATCACAATCACACAATCACAATCACACAATCACAGTCACACAATCACAATCACACAATCACAATCACACAATCACAATCACACAATCACACAATCACACAATCACACAGTCACACAATCACACAATCACACAATCACACAATCACACAATCACACAATGAGAATGACACAATCACAATCACACAATCACAATCACACAATCACAATCACACAATCACAATCACACAATCACAATCACACAATCACAATCACACAATCACAATAGCACAATCAAAATAGCACAATCACACAATCACGACCACACAATCACGATCACACAATCACGATCACACAATCACAATCACACAGTCACACAATCACAATCACAATCACACAATCACGATCACACAATCACGATCGCACAATCACGATCGCACAATCACGGTCGCACAATCACGGTCGCACAATCACGATCGCACAATCACGATCGCACAATCACGATCGCACAATCACGATCGCACAATCACGATCGCACAATCACGATCGCACAATCACGATCGCACAATCACGATCGCACAAACACGATCGCACAATCACGATCACACAATCACACAATCACACAATCACAATCGCGCAATCACAATCGCGCAATCACAATCGCGCAATCACAATCGCGCAATCACAATCGCGCAATCACAATCGCGCAATCACACTCGCGCAATCACACTCGCGCAATCACAATCGCGCAATCACAATCGCGCAATCACAATCGCGCAATCACAATCGCGCAATCACAATCGCGCAATCACAATCGCGCAATCACAATCGCGCAATCACAATCGCGCAATCACAATCGCGCAATCAAAATCGCGCAATCACAATCGCGCAATCACAATCGCGCAATCACAATCGCGCAATCACAATAACACAATCACACAATCACGATCACACATTCACGATCACACATTCACGATCACACAATCACGATCACACAATCACGATCACACAATCACGATCACACAATCACGATCACACAATCACGATCACACAATCACGATCACACAATCACAGTCACACAATCACAGTCACACAATCACAATCACACAATCTCAATCACAATCACGATCACACAAACAGGATCACACAATTACAATCACACAATCACGACCACACAATCACGATCACACAATCGCGATCACACAATCACGATCACACAATCACGATCACAGAATCACGATCCCACAATCACGATCACACAATCACAATCACACCATCGCAATCACACCATCACACGGTCACAATCCCACAATCACAATCCCACGATCACGATCACACAATCACGATCACACAGTCACAATCCCACAATCACAGTCACACAATCACAGTCACACAATCACAGTCACACAATCACAGTCACACAATCACAATCACACAATCACACAGTCACAAACCCACAATCACGATCACACACACACGACCACACAGTCACGATCACACAGTCACGATCACACAATCACAATCACACAATCACAATCACACAATCACAATCACACAATCACAATCACACAATCACAGTCACACAATCACAATCACACAATCACAATCACACAATCACAATCACACAATCACACAATCACACAATCACACAATCACACAATCACACAATCACACAATCACACAATCACACAATGAGAATGACACAATCACAATCACACAATCACAATCACACAATCACAATCACACAATCACAATCACACAATCACAATCACACAATCACAATCACACAATCACAATCACACAATCACAATCACACAATCACAATCACACAATCACAATCACACAATCACAATCACACAATCACAATCACACAATCACAATCACACAATCACAATAGCACAATCAAAATAGCACAATCACACAATCACGACCACACAATCACGATCACACAATCACAATCACATAGTCACACAATCACAATCACAATCACACAATCACAATCACACAAACACACAGTCACAATCGCACAATCACGATCACAAAATCACGATCACACAATCACGATCACACAATCACAATCACACAGTCACACAATCACAATCACAATCACAATCACAATCACAATCACAATCACAATCACAATCACAATCACAATCACAATCACACAATCACAATCACACAATCACACAATCACAATCACACAATCACAATCACACAATCACAATCACACAATCACAATCACACAATCACAATCACACAATCACAATCACGATCACACAATCACGATCGCACAGTCACGATCACACAATCACACAATCACACTCCCACAACTACAGTCACACAATCACGATCACACAATCACAATCACACAGTCACACAGTCGCACAGTCACACAATCACACAATCACACAGTCACAATCGCACAATCACGATCACACAATCACGATCACACAGTCACAATCCCACAATCACGATCACACAATTACGATCACACAGTCACGATCACACAATCACAACCACACAATCAGAATAACACAATCACAATATCACAATCACAGTCACAGAGTCACAATCACACAATCACAATGACACAATCACAGACACACAATCACAGTCACACAATCACAGTCACACAATCACAATCACAAAATCACAATAACACAATCACAGTCACACAATCACAATCACACAATCACAATCACTCAATCACACAGTCACAATCCCATAATCACAATCCCACAATAACGATCACACAATCACGATCACACAGTCACAATCCCACAATCACAGTCACACAATCACAGTCACACAATCACAATCACACAATCACAATCACACAATCACAATCACACAATCACAATCACACAATCATATAGTCACAAACCCACAATCACGATCACACAATCACGAGCACACAATCAGAATCACACAATCACAATCACACAATCACGACCACACAACCACCAACACACAATCACAATCCCACAGTCACAATCACACAATCACAAACACAATCACGATCACACAATCACGATCACACAATCACGATCACACAGTCACTATCACACAATCACAATCACACAATCACAATCACAAAATCACAATAACACAATCACAATCACACAATCACACAATCACCATCACACAATCACGATCACACAATCACGACCACACAATCACAATCACACAATCACAATCACACAATCACACAATCACACTCACACAATCACAATCACACAATCACACTCACACAATCACAATCACACAATCGCAATCACAATCCCACAATCACAATCACACAATCACAGTCACACAATCACAATCACACAATCACAATCACTCAATCACATAATCATAATCACACAATCACAATAACACAATCACACAATAACGATCACACAATCACGATCACGCAATCACGATCACACAATCACAATCACACAGTCACACAATCACAATCACAATCACACAATCACGATCACACAATCACGATCACACAATCACGATCACACAATCACGATCGCACAGTCACGATCACACAATCACACAATCACAATCCCACAATCACAACCACACAACCACAGTCACACAATCACAATCACAATCCCACAATCACAGTCACACAATCACAGTCACACAATCACAATCACACAATCACAATCACACAATCACACAATCACAATCACAATCACAAACACAATCGCACAATCACAATCGCACAATCACAATCACAATCACAATCACACAATCACCATCACACAATCACCATCACGTAATCACAATCACGCAACCACAATCACGCAATTACAATCACGCAATCACAATCACACAGTCACAATCACACAATCACAATCACACAATCACAATCACACAATCACAATCACACAATCACAATCGCACAATCACAATCACAATCACACAATCACCATCACACAATCACCATCACGTAATCACAATCACGCAACCACAATCACGCAATTACAATCACGCAATCACAATCACGCAATCACAGTACAATCACGCAATCACAATCCCACAATCACAATCACACAATCACGATCACACAATCGCGATCGCACAATCACGATCACACAATCACGATCACACAATCACAATCACTCAATCACACAGTCACAATCCCATAATCACAATCCCACAATCACGATCACACAATCACGATCACACAGTCACAATCCCACAATCACAGTCACACAATCACAGTCACACAATCACAGTCACACAATCACAGTCACACAATCACAGTCACACAATCACAGTCACACAATCACAATCACAATCACAATCACACAATCACAATCACACAATCACAATCACACAATCACAATCACACAATCACAATCACACAATCACAATCACACAATCACAATCACACAATCACAATCACACAATCACAATCACACAATCACACAATCACGACCACACAATCACGATCACACAATCACAATCACACAGTCACACAGTCACAATCACACAGTCACACAATCACAATCACAATCGCACAATCACGATCACACAATCACGATCACACAGGGACGATCGCACAATCACAATCACGCAATCACAATCACACAATCACAATAACACAATCACAATCACGATCACACAATCACACAGTCACAATCCCACAATCACGATCACACAATCACGATCACACAGTCACGATCACACAATCACAATCACACAATCAGAATCACACAATCACAATAACACAATCACACAATCATGATCACACAATCACGATCACACAATCACGATCACACAATCACGATCACACAATCACTATCACACAATCACTATCACACAATCACGATCACACAATCACACAATCACAATCCCACAATCACAATCACACAATCACAGTCACACAATCACAATCACACAACCACAATCACACAATCACACTGCCACAATCACAATCACAATCACACAATCACAAAGTCACAATCCCACAATTGCGATCACACAATCACGATCACACAATCACGATCGCACAATCACGACCACACAATCACAATCACACAATCACAATCACACAATCACAATCACACAATCACAATCACACAATCACAATCACACAATCACAATCACACAATCACAATCACACAATCACAATCACACAATCACAATCACACAATCACAATCACACAATCACAATCACACAATCACAATCACACAATCACAATCACACAATCACAATCACACAATCACAATCACACAATCACAATCACACAATCACAATCACACAATCACAATCACACAATCACAATCACACAATCACAATCACACAATCACAATCACACAATCACAATCACACAATCACAATCACACAATCACAATCACACAATCACAATCACACAATCACAATCACACAATCACAATCACACAATCACAATCACACAATCACAATCACACAATCACAATCACACAATCACAATCACACAATCACAATCACACAATCACAATCACACAATCACAATCACACAATCACAATCACACAATCACAATCACACAATCACAATCACACAATCACAATCACACAATCACAATCACACAATCACAATCACACAATCACAATCACACAATCACAATCACACAATCACAATCACACAATCACAATCACACAATCACAATCACACAATCACAATCACACAATCACAATCACACAATCACAATCACACAATCACAATCACACAATCACAATCACACAATCACAATCACACAATCACAATCACACAATCACAATCACACAATCACAATCACACAATCACAATCACACAATCACAATCACACAATCACAATCACACAATCACAATCACACAATCACAATCACACAATCACAATCACACAATCACAATCACACAATCACAATCACACAATCACAATCACACAATCACAATCACACAATCACAATCACACAATCACAATCACACAATCACAATCACACAATCACAATCACACAATCACAATCACACAATCACAATCACACAATCACAATCACACAATCACAATCACACAATCACAATCACACAATCACAATCACACAATCACAATCACACAATCACAATCACACAATCACAATCACACAATCACAATCACACAATCACAATCACACAATCACAATCACACAATCACAATCACACAATCACAATCACACAATCACAATCACACAATCACAATCACACAATCACAATCACACAATCACAATCACACAATCACAATCACACAATCACAATCACACAATCACAATCACACAATCACAATCACACAATCACAATCACACAATCACAATCACACAATCACAATCACACAATCACAATCACACAATCACAATCACACAATCACAATCACACAATCACAATCACACAATCACAATCACACAATCACAATCACACAATCACAATCACACAATCACAATCACACAATCACAATCACACAATCACAATCACACAATCACAATCACACAATCACAATCACACAATCACAATCACACAATCACAATCACACAATCACAATCACACAATCACAATCACACAATCACAATCACACAATCACAATCACACAATCACAATCACACAATCACAATCACACAATCACAATCACACAATCACAATCACACAATCACAATCACACAATCACAATCACACAATCACAATCACACAATCACAATCACACAATCACAATCACACAATCACAATCACACAATCACAATCACACAATCACAATCACACAATCACAATCACACAATCACAATCACACAATCACAATCACACAATCACAATCACACAATCACAATCACACAATCACAATCACACAATCACAATCACACAATCACAATCACACAATCACAATCACACAATCACAGTCACACAATCACAGTCACACAATCACAGTCACACAATCACAATCACACAATCACACAGTCACAAACCCACAATCACGATCACACACACACGACCACACAGTCACGATCACACAGTCACGATCACACAATCACAATCACACAATCACAATCACACAATCACAATCACACAATCACAATCACGATCACACAATCACGATCGCACAGTCACGATCACACAACCACACAATCACACTCCCACAACTACAGTCACACAATCACGATCACACAATCACAATCACACAGTCACACAGTCGCACAGTCACACAATCACACAATCACACAGTCACAATCGCACAATCACGATCACACAATCACGATCACACAGTCACAGTCCCACAATCACGATCACACAATTACGATCACACAGTCACGATCACACAATCACAACCACACAATCAGAATAACACAATCACAATATCACAATCAGAATAACACAATCACAATATCACAATCACAGTCACAGAGTCACAATCACACAATCACAATGACACAATCACAACCACACAATCACAGTCACACAATCACAGTCACACAATCACAATCACAATCACAATCACACAGTCACACTCACACAATCACAATCACACAATCACAATCACAATCCCACAATCACAATCACACAATCACCGTCACACAATCACAATCACACAATCACAATCACACAATCACCATCACTCAATCACACAGTCACAATCCCATAATCACAATCCCACAATAACGATCACACAATCACGATCACACAGTCACAATCCCACAATCACAATCCCACAATCACAATCACACAATCACCGTCACACAATCACAATCACACAATCACAATCACTCAATCACACAGTCACAATCCCATAATCACAATCCCACAATAACGATCACACAATCACGATCACACAGTCACAATCCCACAATCACAGTCACACAATCACACAATCACACAATCACAATCACACAATCACAATCACACAATCACAATCACACAATCACAATCACACAATCACAATCACACAATCACAATCACACAATCACAATCACACAATCACAATCACACAATCACAATCACACAATCACAATCACACAATCATATAGTCACAAACCCACAATCACGATCACACAATCACGAGCACACAATCAGAATCACACAATCACAATCACACAATCACGACCACACAACCACCAACACACAATCACAATCCCACAGTCACAATCACACAATCACAAACACAATCACGATCACACAATCACGATCACACAGTCACTATCACACAATCACAATCACACAATCACAATCACACAATCACAATCACACAATCACAATCACACAGTCACACAGTCACAATCACACAGTCACACAATCACAATCACAATCGCACAATCACGATCACACAATCACGATCACACATGGACGATCGCACAATCACAATCACGCAATCACAATCACACAATCACAATAACACAATCACAATCACGATCACACAATCACACAGTCACAATCCCACAATCACGATCACACAATCACGATGACACAGTCACGATCACACAATCACAATCACACAATCAGAATCACACAATCACAATAACACAATCACACAATCACGATCACACAATCACGATCACACAATCACGATCACACAATCACGATCACACAATCACTATCACACAATCACTATCACACAATCACGATCACACAATCACACAATCACAATCCCACAATCACAATCACACAATCACAGTCACACAATCACAATCACACAACCACAATCACACAATCACACTGCCACAATCACAATCACAATCACACAATCACAAAGTCACAATCCCACAATTGCGACCACACAATCACGATCACACAATCACGATCGCACAATCACGATCACACAATCACAATCACACAATCACAATCACACAATCACAATCACACAATCACAATCACACAATCACAATCACACAATCACAATCACACAATCACAATCACACAATCACAATCACACAATCACAATCACACAATCACAATCACACAATCACAATCACACAATCACAATCACACAATCACAATCACGCAATCACAATCACGCAATCACAATCACGCAATCACAATCACGCAATCACAATCACGCAATCACAATCACACAATCACAATCACACAATCACAATCACACAATCACAATCACACAATCACAATCACACAATCACAATCACACAATCACAATCACACAATCACAATCACACAATCACAATCACACAATCACAATCACACAATCACAATCACACAATCACAATCACACAATCACAATCACACAATCACAATCACACAATCACAATCACACAATCACAATCACACAATCACAATCACACAATCACAATCAAGATCACACAATCACACAGTCACAATCCCACAATCACGATCACACAATCACGATCACACAGTCACGATCACACAATCACAATCACACAATCAGAATCACACAATCACAATAACACAATCACACAATCACGATCACACAATCACGATCACACAATCACGATCACACAATCACGATCACACAATCACTATCACACAATCACTATCACACAATCACGATCACACAATCACACAATCACAATCCCACAATCACAATCACACAATCACAGTCACACAATCACAATCACACAACCACAATCACACAATCACACTGCCACAATCACAATCACAATCACACAATCACAAAGTCACAATCCCACAATTGCGACCACACAATCACGATCACACAATCACGATCGCACAATCACGATCACACAATCACAATCACACAATCACAATCACACAATCACAATCACACAATCACAATCACACAATCACAATCACACAATCACAATCACACAATCACAATCACACAATCACAATCACACAATCACAATCACACAATCACAATCACACAATCACAATCACACAATCACAATCACACAATCACAATCACACAATCACAATCACACAATCACAATCACACAATCACAATCACACAATCACAATCACACAATCACAATCACACAATCACAATCACACAATCACAATCACACAATCACAATCACACAATCACAATCACACAATCACAATCACACAATCACAATCACACAATCACAATCACACAATCACAATCACACAATCACAATCACACAATCACAATCACACAATCACAATCACACAATCACAATCACACAATCACAATCACAAAATCACAATCACACAATCACAATCACACAATCACAATCACACAATCACAATCACACAATCACAATCACACAATCACAATCACACAATCACAATCACACAATCACAATCACACAATCACAATCACACAATCACAATCACACAATCACAATCACACAATCACAATCACACAATCACAATCACACAATCACAATCAAGATCACACAATCACACAGTCACAATCCCACAATCACGATCACACAATCACGATCACACAGTCACGATCACACAATCACAATCACACAATCAGAATCACACAATCACAATAACACAATCACACAATCACGATCACACAATCACGATCACACAATCACGATCACACAATCACGATCACACAATTACGATCACACAATCACTATCACACAATCACTATCACACAATCACGATCACACAATCACCCAATCACAATCCCACAATCACAATCACACAATCACAGTCACACAATCACAATCACACAACCACAATCACACAATCACACTGCCACAATCACAATCACAATCACACAATCACAAAGTCACAATCCCACAATTGCGATCACACAATCACGATCACACAATCACGATCGCACAATCACGATCACACAATCACGATCACACAATCACAATCACACAATCACAATCACACAATCACAATCGCACAATCACAATCGCACAATCACAATCGCACAATCACAATCGCACAATCACAATCGCGCAATCACAATCGCGCAATCACAATCGCGCAATCACAATCGCGCAATCACAATCGCGCAATCACAATCGCGCAATCACAATCGCGCAATCACAATCGCGCAATCACAATCGCGCAATCACAATCGCGCAATCACAATCGCGCAATCACAATCGCGCAATCACAATCGCGCAATCACAATCGCGCAATCACAATCGCGCAATCACAATCGCGCAATCACAATCGCGCAATCACAATCGCGCAATCACAATCGCGCAATCACAATCGCGCAATCACAATCGCGCAATCACAATCGCGCAATCACAATCGCGCAATCACAATCGCGCAATCACAATCGCGCAATCACAATCGCGCAATCACAATCGCGCAATCACAATCGCGCAATCACAATCGCGCAATCACAATCGCGCAATCACAATCGCGCAATCACAATCGCGCAATCACAATCGCGCAATCACAATCGCGCAATCACAATCGCGCAATCACAATCGCGCAATCACAATCGCGCAATCACAATCGCGCAATCACAATCGCGCAATCACAATCGCGCAATCACAATCGCGCAATCACAATCGCGCAATCACAATCGCGCAATCACAATCGCGCAATCACAATCGCGCAATCACAATCGCGCAATCACAATCGCGCAATCACAATCGCGCAATCACAATCGCGCAATCACAATCGCGCAATCACAATCGCGCAATCACAATCGCGCAATCACAATCGCGCAATCACAATCGCGCAATCACAATCGCGCAATCACAATCGCGCAATCACAATCGCGCAATCACAATCGCGCAATCACAATCGCGCAATCACAATCGCGCAATCACAATCGCGCAATCACAATCGCGCAATCACAATCGCGCAATCACAATCGCGCAATCACAATCGCGCAATCACAATCGCGCAATCACAATCGCGCAATCACAATCGCGCAATCACAATCGCGCAATCACAATCGCGCAATCACAATCGCGCAATCACAATCGCGCAATCACAATCGCGCAATCAAAATCGCGCAATCAAAATCGCGCAATCACAATCGCGCAATCACTATCGCGCAATCACAAGCGCGCAATCACAATCGCGCAATCACTATCGCGCAATCACAAGCGCGCAATCACAATCGCGCAATCACAATAACACAATCACAATAACACAATCACACAATCACGATCACACATTCACGATCACACAATCACGATCACACAATCACGATCACACAATCACGATCACACAATCACGATCACACAATCACGATCACACAATCACAGTCACACAATCACAGTCACACAATCACAATCACACAATCTCAATCACAATCACGATCACACAAACAGGATCACACAATTACGATCACACAATCACGACCACACAATCACGATCACACAATCACGATCACACAATCACGATCACACAATCACGATCGCACAATCACGATCACACAATCACAGTCACACAATCACAATCACACAACCAAAATCACAATCACGATCACACAAACACGATCGCACAATCACGATCACACAATCACGGCCACACAATCACGATCACACAATCACAGTCACACAATCACAGTCACACAATCACAATCACACAATCTCAATCACAATCACGATCACACAAACAGGATCACACAATTACGATCACACAATCACGACCACACAATCACGATCACGCAATCACGATCACACAATCACGATCACACAATCACGATCGCACAATCACGATCACACAATCACAGTCACACAATCACAATCACACAACCAAAATCACAATCACGATCACACAAACACGATCGCACAATCACAATCACACAATCACAATCACACAATCACAATCACACAATCACAATCACACAATCACAATCACAATCACACAATCACAATCACACAATCACAATCACACAATCACAATCACACAATCACAATCACACAATCACAATCACACAATCACAATCACACAATCACAATCACACAATCACAATCACACAATCACAATCACACAATCACAATCACACAATCACAATCACACAATCACAATCACACAATCACAATCACACAATCACAATCACACAATCACAATCACACAATCACAATCACACAATCACAATCACACAATCACAATCACACAATCACAATCACACAATCACAATCACACAATCACAATCACACAATCACAATCACACAGTCACAATCCCACAATCACGATCACACAATCACGACCACACAGTCACGATCACACAATCACAATCACACAATCAGAATCACACAATCACAATAACACAATCACACAATCACGATCACACAATCACGATCACACAATCACGATCACACAATCACGATCACACAATTACGATCACACAATCACTATCACACAATCACTATCACACAATCACGATCACACAATCACCCAATCACAATCCCACAATCACAATCACACAATCACAGTCACACAATCACAATCACACAACCACAATCACACAATCACACTGCCACAATCACAATCACAATCACACAATCACAAAGTCACAATCCCACAATTGCGATCACACAATCACGATCACACAATCACGATCGCACAATCACGATCACACAATCACGATCACACAATCACAATCACACAATCACGATCACACAATCACAATCACACAATCACAATCGCGCAATCACAATCGCGCAATCACAATCGCGCAATCACAATCGCGCAATCACAATCGCGCAATCACAATCGCGCAATCACAATCGCGCAATCACAATCGCGCAATCACAATCGCGCAATCACAATCGCGCAATCACAATCGCGCAATCACAATCGCGCAATCACAATCGCGCAATCACAATCGCGCAATCACAATCGCGCAATCACAATCGCGCAATCACAATCGCGCAATCACAATCGCGCAATCACAATCGCGCAATCACAATCGCGCAATCACAATCGCGCAATCACAATCGCGCAATCACAATCGCGCAATCACAATCGCGCAATCACAATCGCGCAATCACAATCGCGCAATCACAATCGCGCAATCACAATCGCGCAATCACAATCGCGCAATCACAATCGCGCAATCACAATCGCGCAATCACAATCGCGCAATCACAATCGCGCAATCACAATCGCGCAATCACAATCGCGCAATCACAATCGCGCAATCACAATCGCGCAATCACAATCGCGCAATCACAATCGCGCAATCACAATCGCGCAATCACAATCGCGCAATCACAATCGCGCAATCACAATCGCGCAATCACAATCGCGCAATCACAATCGCGCAATCACAATCGCGCAATCACAATCGCGCAATCACAATCGCGCAATCACAATCGCGCAATCACAATCGCGCAATCACAATCGCGCAATCACAATCGCGCAATCACAATCGCGCAATCACAATCGCGCAATCACAATCGCGCAATCACAATCGCGCAATCACAATCGCGCAATCACAATCGCGCAATCACAATCGCGCAATCACAATCGCGCAATCACAATCGCGCAATCACAATCGCGCAATCACAATCGCGCAATCACAATCGCGCAATCACAATCGCGCAATCAAAATCGCGCAATCACAATCGCGCAATCACTATCGCGCAATCACAAGCGCGCAATCACAATCGCGCAATCACTATCGCGCAATCACAAGCGCGCAATCACAGTCGCGCAATCACAATAACACAATCACAATAACACAATCACACAATCACGATCACACATTCACGATCGCACAATCACGATCACACAATCACGATCACACAATCACGATCACACAATCACGATCACACAATCACGATCACACAATCACAGTCACACAATCACAGTCACACAATCACAATCACACAATCACAATCACACAATCACAATCACTCAATCACAATCACACAATCATATAGTCACAAACCCACAATCACGAACACACAATCACGATCACACAATCACAATCACACAATCACAATCACACAATCACAATCACACAATCACAATCACAATCCCACAATCACAATCACACAATCACAGTCACACAATCACAGTCACACAATCACAATCACACAATCACAATCACTCAATAACACAATCACAATCACACAATCACAATAACACAATCACACAATAACGATCACACAATCACGATCACGCAATCACGATCACACAATCACAATCACACAGTCACACAATCACAATCACAATCACACAATCACGATCACACAATCACGATCGCACAGTCACGATCACACAATCACACAATCACAATCCCACAATCGCAACCACACAACCACAGTCACACAATCACAATCACAATCCCACAATCACAGTCACACAATCACAGTCACACAATCACAATCACACAATCACAATCACACAATCACACAATCACAATCACAATCACAAACACAATCGCACAATCACAATCGCACAATCACAATCACAATCACAATCACACAATCACCATCACACAATCACCATCACGATATCACAATCACGCAACCACAATCACGCAATTACAATCACGCAATCACAATCACACAATCACAATCATACAATCACAATCACAATCCCATAATCACACCCACACAATCACACAATCACAATCACGATCACACAATGACACAGTCACAATCCCACAATCACGATCACACAATCACGATCACACAATCACGATCACACAATCACAATCACACAATCACGATCACACAATCACAGTCACACAATCACAGTCACACAATCACAGTCACACAATCACAATCACAATCACGATCACACAAACAGGATCACACAATTACGATCACACAATCACGACCACACAATCACGATCACACAATCACGATCACACAATCACGATCACACAATCGCGATCGCACAATCACGATCACACAATCACAGTCACACAATCACAATTACACAACCAAAATCACAATCACGATCACACAAACACGATCGCACAATCACGATCACACAATCACGGCCACACAATCACGATCACACAATGACACAGTCACAATCCCACAATCACGATCACACAATCACGATCACACAATCACGATCACACAATCACGATCACACAATCACGATCACACAATCACAGTCACACAATCACAATCACACAATCTCAATCACAATCACGATCACACAAACAGGATCACACAATTACGATCACACAATCACGACCACACAATCACGATCGCACAATCACGATCGCACAATCACGGTCGCACAATCACGATCGCACAATCACGATCGCACAATCACGATCGCACAATCACGATCGCACAATCACGATCGCACAATCACGATCGCACAATCACGATCGCACAATCACGATCGCACAATCACGATCGCACAATCACGATCGCACAATCACGATCGCACAATCACGATCGCACAATCACGATCGCACAATCACGATCGCACAATCACGATCGCACAAACACGATCGCACAATCACGATCGCACAATCACGATCACACAATCACACAATCACGCAATCACAATCGCGCAATCACAATCGCGCAATCACAATAACACAATCACACAATCACGATCACACATTCACGATCACACAATCACGATCACACAATCACGATCACACAATCACGATCACACAATCACGATCACACAATCACGATCACACAATCACAGTCACACAATCACAGTCACACAATCACAATCACACAATCTCAATCACAATCACGATCACACAAACAGGATCACACAATTACGATCCCACAATCACGACCACACAATCACGATCACACAATCACGATCACACAATCACGATCACACAATCACGATCACACAATCACGATCGCACAATCACGATCACACAATCACAGTCACACAATCACAATCACACAACCAAAATCACAATCACGATCACACAAACACGATCGCACAATCACGATCACACAATCACGGCCACACAATCACGATCACACAATCGCGATCACACAATCACGATCACACAATCACGATCACAGAATCACGATCCCACAATCACGATCACACAATCACAATCACACCATCGCAATCACACCATCACACAGTCACAATCCCACAATCACAATCCCACAATCACGATCACACAATCACGATCACACAGTCACAATCCCACAATCACAGTCACACAATCACAGTCACACAATCACAATCACACAATCACACAGTCACAAACCCACAATCACGATCACACACACACGACCACTCAGTCACGATCACACAGTCACGATCACACAATCACAATCACACAATCACGATCGCACAATCACAATCACACAATCACAATCACACAATCACAATAGCACAATCAAAATAGCACAATCACACAATCACGACCACACAATCACAATCACACAATCACAATCACACAATCACAATCACACAATCACAATCACACAATCACAATCACACAATCACAATCACACAATCACAATCACAATCACACAATCACGATCACACAATCACGATCGCACAATCACGATCGCACAATCACGATCGCACAATCACGATCGCACAATCACGATCGCACAATCACGGTCGCACAATCACGATCGCACAATCACGATCGCACAATCACGATCGCACAATCACGATCGCACAATCACGATCGCACAATCACGATCGCACAATCACGATCGCACAATCAGGATCGCACAATCACGATCGCACAATCACGATCGCACAATCACGATCGCACAAACACGATCGCACAATCACGATCACACAATCACACAATCACACAATCACAATCGCGCAATCACAATCGCGCAATCACAATCGCGCAATCACAATCGCGCAATCACAATCGCGCAATCACACTCGCGCAATCACACTCGCGCAATCACAATCGCGCAATCACAATCGCGCAATCACAATCGCGCAATCACAATCGCGCAATCACAATCGCGCAATCACAATCGCGCAATCACAATCGCGCAATCACAATCGCGCAATCACAATCGCGCAATCAAAATCGCGCAATCACAATCGCGCAATCACAATCGCGCAATCACAATCGCGCAATCACAATCGCGCAATCACAATAACACAATCACACAATCACGATCACACATTCACGATCACACATTCACGATCACACAATCACGATCACACAATCACGATCACACAATCACGATCACACAATCACGATCACACAATCACAGTCACACAATCACAGTCACACAATCACAATCACACAATCTCAATCACAATCACGATCACACAAACAGGATCACACAATTACAATCACACAATCACGACCACACAATCACGATCACACAATCGCGATCACACAATCACGATCACACAATCACGATCACAGAATCACGATCCCACAATCACGATCACACAATCACAATCACACCATCGCAATCACACCATCACACAGTCACAATCCCACAATCAAAATCCCACAATCACGATCACACAATCACGATCACACAGTCACAATCCCACAATCACAGTCACACAATCACAGTCACACAATCACAGTCACACAATCACAGTCACACAATCACAATCACACAATCACACAGTCACAAACCCACAATCACGATCACACACACACGACCACACAGTCACGATCACACAATCACAATCACACAATCACAATCACACAATCACAATCACACAATCACAATCACACAATCACAATCACACAATCACGACCACACAACCACCAACACACAATCACAATCCCACAGTCACAATCACACAATCACAAACACAATCACGATCACACAATCACGATCACACAGTCACTATCACACAATCACAGTCACACAATCACAATCACAAAATCACAATAACACAATCACAATCACACAATCACAATCACAATCCCACAATCACAATCACACAATCACAGTCACACAATCACAATCACACAATCACAATCACTCAATCACACAATCACAATCACACAATCACAATCACACAATCACAATAACACAATCACACAATAACGATCACACAATCACGATCACGCAATCACGATCACACAATCACAATCACACAGTCACACAATCACAATCACAATCACAATCACAAACACAATCGCGCAATCACAATCGCACAATCACAATCGCACAATCACAATCACAATCACAATCACACAATCACCATCACACAATCACCATCACGTAATCACAATCACGCAACCACAATCACGCAATTACAATCACGCAATCACAATCACGCAATCACAGTACAATCACGCAATCACAATCCCACAATCACAGTCACACAATCACAATCACACAATCACAATCACACAATCACGATCACACAAACACGATCGCACAATCACGATCACACAATCACACAATCACACAATCACAATCGCGCAATCACAATCGCGCAATCACAATCGCGCAATCACAATCGCGCAATCACAATCGCGCAATCACAATCGCGCAATCACAATCGCGCAATCACAATCGCGCAATCACAATCGCGCAATCACAATAACACAATCACACAATCACGATCACACATTCACGATCACACATTCACGATCACACATTCACGATCACACAATCACGATCACACAATCACGATCACACAATCACAGTCACACAATCACAATCACACAATCACAGTCACACAATCACAGTCACACAATCACAATCACACAATCTCAATCACAATCACGATCACACAAACAGGATCACACAATTACAATCACACAATCACGACCACACAATCACGATCACACAATCGCGATCACACAATCACGATCACACAATCACGATCACAGAATCACGATCCCACAATCACGATCACACAATCACAATCACACCATCGCAATCACACCATCACACAGTCACAATCCCACAATCACAATCCCACAATCACGATCACACAATCACGATCACACAGTCACAATCCCACAATCACAGTCACACAATCACAGTCACACAATCACAGTCACACAATCACAATCACACAATCACACAGTCACAAACCCACAATCACGATCACACACACACGACCACACAGTCACGATCACACAGTCACGATCACACAATCACAATCACACAATCACAATCACACAATCACAATCACACAATCACAATCACACAATCACAGTCACACAATCACAATCACACAATCACAATCACACAATCACAATCACACAATCACACAATCACACTATCACACAATCACACAATCACACAATCACACAATCACACAATCACACAATCACACAATGAGAATGACACAATCACAATCACACAACCACAATCACACAATCACAATCACACAATCACAATCACACAATCACAATCACACAATCACAATCACACAATCACAATCACACAATCACAATCACACAATCACAATCACACAATCACAATCACACAATCACAATAGCACAATCAAAATAGCACAATCACACAATCACGACCACACAATCACGATCACACAATCACAATCACATAGTCACACAATCACAATCACAATCACACAATCACAATCACACAAACACACAGTCACAATCGCACAATCACGATCACAAAATCACGATCACACAATCACGATCACACAAACACAATCACACAGTCACACAATCACAATCACAATCACAATCACAATCACAATCACAATCACAATCACAATCACAATCACAATCACAATCACAATCACACAATCACAATCACACAATCACAATCACACAATCACAATCACACAATCACAATCACACAATCACAATCACACAATCACAATCACACAATCACAATCACACAATCACAATCACGATCACACAATCACGATCGCACAGTCACGATCACACAATCACACAATCACACTCCCACAACTACAGTCACACAATCACGATCACACAATCACAATCACACAGTCACACAGTCGCACAGTCACACAATCACACAGTCACAATCGCACAATCACGATCACACAATCACGATCACACAGTCACAATCCCACAATCACGATCACACAATTACGATCACACAGTCACGATCACACAATCACAACCACACAATCAGAATAACACAATCACAATATCACAATCACAGTCACAGAGTCACAATCACACAATCACAATGACACAATCACAAACACACAATCACAGTCACACAATCACAATCACAAAATCACAATAACACAATCACAGTCACACAATCACAATCACACAATCACGATCACACAATCACGATCACACAGTCACTATCACACAATCACAATCACACATTCACAATCACAAAATCACAATAACACAATCACAATCACACAATCACACAATCACGATCACAAAATCACGATCACACAATCACGATCACACAATCACAATCACACAATCACACTCACACAATCACAATCACACAATCACACTCACACAATCACAATCACACAATCACAATCACAATCCCACAATCACAATCACACAATCACAGTCACACAATCACAATCACACAATCACAACCACTCAATCACACAGTCACAATCCCATAATCACAATCCCACAATCACGATCACACAATCACGATCACACAATCACAATCACACAATCACAATCACACAATCACAATCACACAATCACAATCACACAATCACAATCACACAATCACGACCACACAACCACCAACACACAATCACAATCCCACAGTCACAATCACACAATCACAAACACAATCACGATCACACAATCACGATCACACAGTCACTATCACACAATCACAGTCACACAATCACAATCACAAAATCACAATAACACAATCACAATCACACAATCACAATCACAATCCCACAATCACAATCACACAATCACAGTCACACAATCACAATCACACAATCACAATCACTCAATCACACAATCACAATCACACAATCACAATCACACAATCACAATAACACAATCACACAATAACGATCACACAATCACGATCACGCAATCACGATCACACAATCACAATCACACAGTCACACAATCACAATCACAATCACAATCACAAACACAATCGCACAATCACAATCGCACAATCACAATCGCACAATCACAATCACAATCACAATCACACAATCACCATCACACAATCACCATCACGTAATCACAATCACGCAACCACAATCACGCAATTACAATCACGCAATCACAATCACGCAATCACAGTACAATCACGCAATCACAATCCCACAATCACAGTCACACAATCACAATCACACAATCACAATCACACAATCACAATCACACAATCACGATCACACAAACACGATCGCACAATCACGATCACACAATCACACAATCACACAATCACAATCGCGCAATCACAATCGCGCAATCACAATCGCGCAATCACAATCGCGCAATCACAATCGCGCAATCACAATCGCGCAATCACAATCGCGCAATCACAATCGCGCAATCACAATCGCGCAATCAAAATCGCGCAATCACAATCGCGCAATCACAATCGCGCAATCACAATAACACAATCACACAATCACGATCACACATTCACGATCACACATTCACGATCACACAATCACGATCACACAATCACGATCACACAATCACAGTCACACAATCACAATCACACAATCACAGTCACACAATCACAGTCACACAATCACAATCACACAATCTCAATCACAATCACGATCACACAAACAGGATCACACAATTACAATCACACAATCACGACCACACAATCACGATCACACAATCGCGATCACACAATCACGATCACACAATCACGATCACAGAATCACGATCCCACAATCACGATCACACAATCACAATCACACCATCGCAATCACACCATCACACAGTCACAATCCCACAATCACAATCCCACAATCACGATCACACAATCACGATCACACAGTCACAATCCCACAATCACAGTCACACAATCACAATCACACAATCACAATCACACAATCACAATCACACAATCACAGTCACACAATCACAATCACACAATCACAATCACACAATCACAATCACACAATCACACAATCACACAATCACACAGTCACACAATCACACAATCACACAATCACACAATCACACAATCACACAATGAGAATGACACAATCACAATCACACAATCACAATCACACAATCACAATCACACAATCACAATCACACAATCACAATCACACAATCACAATCACACAATCACAATAGCACAATCAAAATAGCACAATCACACAATCACGACCACACAATCACGATCACACAATCACGATCACACAATCACAATCACACAGTCACACAATCACAATCACAATCACACAATCACGATCACACAATCACGATCGCACAATCACGATCGCACAATCACGGTCGCACAATCACGGTCGCACAATCACGATCGCACAATCACGATCGCACAATCACGATCGCACAATCACGATCGCACAATCACGATCGCACAATCACGATCGCACAATCACGATCGCACAATCACGATCGCACAAACACGATCGCACAATCACGATCACACAATCACACAATCACACAATCACAATCGCGCAATCACAATCGCGCAATCACAATCGCGCAATCACAATCGCGCAATCACAATCGCGCAATCACAATCGCGCAATCACACTCGCGCAATCACACTCGCGCAATCACAATCGCGCAATCACAATCGCGCAATCACAATCGCGCAATCACAATCGCGCAATCACAATCGCGCAATCACAATCGCGCAATCACAATCGCGCAATCACAATCGCGCAATCAAAATCGCGCAATCACAATCGCGCAATCACAATCGCGCAATCACAATCGCGCAATCACAATAACACAATCACACAATCACGATCACACATTCACGATCACACATTCACGATCACACAATCACGATCACACAATCACGATCACACAATCACGATCACACAATCACGATCACACAATCACGATCACACAATCACGATCACACAATCACAGTCACACAATCACAGTCACACAATCACAATCACACAATCTCAATCACAATCACGATCACACAAACAGGATCACACAATTACAATCACACAATCACGACCACACAATCACGATCACACAATCGCGATCACACAATCACGATCACACAATCACGATCACAGAATCACGATCCCACAATCACGATCACACAATCACAATCACACCATCGCAATCACACCATCACACGGTCACAATCCCACAATCACAATCCCACGATCACGATCACACAATCACGATCACACAGTCACAATCCCACAATCACAGTCACACAATCACAGTCACACAATCACAGTCACACAATCACAGTCACACAATCACAATCACACAATCACACAGTCACAAACCCACAATCACGATCACACACACACGACCACACAGTCACGATCACACAGTCACGATCACACAATCACAATCACACAATCACAATCACACAATCACAATCACACAATCACAATCACACAATCACAGTCACACAATCACAATCACACAATCACAATCACACAATCACAATCACACAATCACACAATCACACAATCACACAATCACACAATCACACAATCACACAATCACACAATCACACAATCACACAATCACACAATGAGAATGACACAATCACAATCACACAATCACAATCACACAATCACAATCACACAATCACAATCACACAATCACAATCACACAATCACAATCACACAATCACAATCACACAATCACAATCACACAATCACAATCACACAATCACAATCACACAATCACAATCACACAATCACAATCACACAATCACAATCACACAATCACAATAGCACAATCAAAATAGCACAATCACACAATCACGACCACACAATCACGATCACACAATCACAATCACATAGTCACACAATCACAATCACAATCACACAATCACAATCACACAAACACACAGTCACAATCGCACAATCACGATCACAAAATCACGATCACACAATCACGATCACACAATCACAATCACACAGTCACACAATCACAATCACAATCACAATCACAATCACAATCACAATCACAATCACAATCACAATCACAATCACAATCACACAATCACAATCACACAATCACACAATCACAATCACACAATCACAATCACACAATCACAATCACACAATCACAATCACACAATCACAATCACACAATCACAATCACGATCACACAATCACGATCGCACAGTCACGATCACACAATCACACAATCACACTCCCACAACTACAGTCACACAATCACGATCACACAATCACAATCACACAGTCACACAGTCGCACAGTCACACAATCACACAATCACACAGTCACAATCGCACAATCACGATCACACAATCACGATCACACAGTCACAATCCCACAATCACGATCACACAATTACGATCACACAGTCACGATCACACAATCACAACCACACAATCAGAATAACACAATCACAATATCACAATCACAGTCACAGAGTCACAATCACACAATCACAATGACACAATCACAGACACACAATCACAGTCACACAATCACAGTCACACAATCACAATCACAAAATCACAATAACACAATCACAGTCACACAATCACAATCACACAATCACAATCACTCAATCACACAGTCACAATCCCATAATCACAATCCCACAATAACGATCACACAATCACGATCACACAGTCACAATCCCACAATCACAGTCACACAATCACAGTCACACAATCACAATCACACAATCACAATCACACAATCACAATCACACAATCACAATCACACAATCATATAGTCACAAACCCACAATCACGATCACACAATCACGAGCACACAATCAGAATCACACAATCACAATCACACAATCACGACCACACAACCACCAACACACAATCACAATCCCACAGTCACAATCACACAATCACAAACACAATCACGATCACACAATCACGATCACACAATCACGATCACACAGTCACTATCACACAATCACAATCACACAATCACAATCACAAAATCACAATAACACAATCACAATCACACAATCACACAATCACCATCACACAATCACGATCACACAATCACGACCACACAATCACAATCACACAATCACAATCACACAATCACACAATCACACTCACACAATCACAATCACACAATCACACTCACACAATCACAATCACACAATCGCAATCACAATCCCACAATCACAATCACACAATCACAGTCACACAATCACAATCACACAATCACAATCACTCAATCACATAATCATAATCACACAATCACAATAACACAATCACACAATAACGATCACACAATCACGATCACGCAATCACGATCACACAATCACAATCACACAGTCACACAATCACAATCACAATCACACAATCACGATCACACAATCACGATCACACAATCACGATCACACAATCACGATCGCACAGTCACGATCACACAATCACACAATCACAATCCCACAATCACAACCACACAACCACAGTCACACAATCACAATCACAATCCCACAATCACAGTCACACAATCACAGTCACACAATCACAATCACACAATCACAATCACACAATCACACAATCACAATCACAATCACAAACACAATCGCACAATCACAATCGCACAATCACAATCACAATCACAATCACACAATCACCATCACACAATCACCATCACGTAATCACAATCACGCAACCACAATCACGCAATTACAATCACGCAATCACAATCACACAGTCACAATCACACAATCACAATCACACAATCACAATCACACAATCACAATCACACAATCACAATCGCACAATCACAATCACAATCACACAATCACCATCACACAATCACCATCACGTAATCACAATCACGCAACCACAATCACGCAATTACAATCACGCAATCACAATCACGCAATCACAGTACAATCACGCAATCACAATCCCACAATCACAATCACACAATCACGATCACACAATCGCGATCGCACAATCACGATCACACAATCACGATCACACAATCACAATCACTCAATCACACAGTCACAATCCCATAATCACAATCCCACAATCACGATCACACAATCACGATCACACAGTCACAATCCCACAATCACAGTCACACAATCACAGTCACACAATCACAGTCACACAATCACAGTCACACAATCACAGTCACACAATCACAGTCACACAATCACAATCACAATCACAATCACACAATCACAATCACACAATCACAATCACACAATCACAATCACACAATCACAATCACACAATCACAATCACACAATCACAATCACACAATCACAATCACACAATCACAATCACACAATCACACAATCACGACCACACAATCACGATCACACAATCACAATCACACAGTCACACAGTCACAATCACACAGTCACACAATCACAATCACAATCGCACAATCACGATCACACAATCACGATCACACAGGGACGATCGCACAATCACAATCACGCAATCACAATCACACAATCACAATAACACAATCACAATCACGATCACACAATCACACAGTCACAATCCCACAATCACGATCACACAATCACGATCACACAGTCACGATCACACAATCACAATCACACAATCAGAATCACACAATCACAATAACACAATCACACAATCATAATCACACAATCACGATCACACAATCACGATCACACAATCACGATCACACAATCACTATCACACAATCACTATCACACAATCACGATCACACAATCACACAATCACAATCCCACAATCACAATCACACAATCACAGTCACACAATCACAATCACACAACCACAATCACACAATCACACTGCCACAATCACAATCACAATCACACAATCACAAAGTCACAATCCCACAATTGCGATCACACAATCACGATCACACAATCACGATCGCACAATCACGACCACACAATCACAATCACACAATCACAATCACACAATCACAATCACACAATCACAATCACACAATCACAATCACACAATCACAATCACACAATCACAATCACACAATCACAATCACACAATCACAATCACACAATCACAATCACACAATCACAATCACACAATCACAATCACACAATCACAATCACACAATCACAATCACACAATCACAATCACACAATCACAATCACACAATCACAATCACACAATCACAATCACACAATCACAATCACACAATCACAATCACACAATCACAATCACACAATCACAATCACACAATCACAATCACACAATCACAATCACACAATCACAATCACACAATCACAATCACACAATCACAATCACACAATCACAATCACACAATCACAATCACACAATCACAATCACACAATCACAATCACACAATCACAATCACACAATCACAATCACACAATCACAATCACACAATCACAATCACACAATCACAATCACACAATCACAATCACACAATCACAATCACACAATCACAATCACACAATCACAATCACACAATCACAATCACACAATCACAATCACACAATCACAATCACACAATCACAATCACACAATCACAATCACACAATCACAATCACACAATCACAATCACACAATCACAATCACACAATCACAATCACACAATCACAATCACACAATCACAATCACACAATCACAATCACACAATCACAATCACACAATCACAATCACACAATCACAATCACACAATCACAATCACACAATCACAATCACACAATCACAATCACACAATCACAATCACACAATCACAATCACACAATCACAATCACACAATCACAATCACACAATCACAATCACACAATCACAATCACACAATCACAATCACACAATCACAATCACACAATCACAATCACACAATCACAATCACACAATCACAATCACACAATCACAATCACACAATCACAATCACACAATCACAATCACACAATCACAATCACACAATCACAATCACACAATCACAATCACACAATCACAATCACACAATCACAATCACACAATCACAATCACACAATCACAATCACACAATCACAATCACACAATCACAATCACACAATCACAATCACACAATCACAATCACACTTTCACAATCACACAATCACAATCACACAATCACAATCACACAATCACAATCACACAATCACAATCACACAATCACAATCACACAATCACAATCACACAATCACAATCACACAATCACAATCACACAATCACAATCACACAATCACAGTCACACAATCACAGTCACACAATCACAGTCACACAATCACAATCACACAATCACACAGTCACAAACCCACAATCACGATCACACACACACGACCACACAGTCACGATCACACAGTCACGATCACACAATCACAATCACACAATCACAATCACACAATCACAATCACACAATCACAATCACGATCACACAATCACGATCGCACAGTCACGATCACACAACCACACAATCACACTCCCACAACTACAGTCACACAATCACGATCACACAATCACAATCACACAGTCACACAGTCGCACAGTCACACAATCACACAATCACACAGTCACAATCGCACAATCACGATCACACAATCACGATCACACAGTCACAGTCCCACAATCACGATCACACAATTACGATCACACAGTCACGATCACACAATCACAACCACACAATCAGAATAACACAATCACAATATCACAATCAGAATAACACAATCACAATATCACAATCACAGTCACAGAGTCACAATCACACAATCACAATGACACAATCACAACCACACAATCACAGTCACACAATCACAGTCACACAATCACAATCACAATCACAATCACACAGTCACACTCACACAATCACAATCACACAATCACAATCACAATCCCACAATCACAATCACACAATCACCGTCACACAATCACAATCACACAATCACAATCACACAATCACCATCACTCAATCACACAGTCACAATCCCATAATCACAATCCCACAATAACGATCACACAATCACGATCACACAGTCACAATCCCACAATCACAATCCCACAATCACAATCACACAATCACCGTCACACAATCACAATCACACAATCACAATCACTCAATCACACAGTCACAATCCCATAATCACAATCCCACAATAACGATCACACAATCACGATCACACAGTCACAATCCCACAATCACAGTCACACAATCACACAATCACACAATCACAATCACACAATCACAATCACACAATCACAATCACACAATCACAATCACACAATCACAATCACACAATCACAATCACACAATCACAATCACACAATCACAATCACACAATCACAATCACACAATCACAATCACACAATCATATAGTCACAAACCCACAATCACGATCACACAATCACGAGCACACAATCAGAATCACACAATCACAATCACACAATCACGACCACACAACCACCAACACACAATCACAATCCCACAGTCACAATCACACAATCACAAACACAATCACGATCACACAATCACGATCACACAGTCACTATCACACAATCACAATCACACAATCACAATCACACAATCACAATCACACAATCACAATCACACAGTCACACAGTCACAATCACACAGTCACACAATCACAATCACAATCGCACAATCACGATCACACAATCACGATCACACATGGACGATCGCACAATCACAATCACGCAATCACAATCACACAATCACAATAACACAATCACAATCACGATCACACAATCACACAGTCACAATCCCACAATCACGATCACACAATCACGATGACACAGTCACGATCACACAATCACAATCACACAATCAGAATCACACAATCACAATAACACAATCACACAATCACGATCACACAATCACGATCACACAATCACGATCACACAATCACGATCACACAATCACTATCACACAATCACTATCACACAATCACGATCACACAATCACACAATCACAATCCCACAATCACAATCACACAATCACAGTCACACAATCACAATCACACAACCACAATCACACAATCACACTGCCACAATCACAATCACAATCACACAATCACAAAGTCACAATCCCACAATTGCGACCACATAATCACGATCACACAATCACGATCGCACAATCACGATCACACAATCACAATCACACAATCACAATCACACAATCACAATCACACAATCACAATCACACAATCACAATCACACAATCACAATCACACAATCACAATCACACAATCACAATCACACAATCACAATCACACAATCACAATCACACAATCACAATCACACAATCACAATCACACAATCACAATCACGCAATCACAATCACGCAATCACAATCACGCAATCACAATCACGCAATCACAATCACACAATCACAATCACACAATCACAATCACACAATCACAATCACACAATCACAATCACACAATCACAATCACACAATCACAATCACACAATCACAATCACACAATCACAATCACACAATCACAATCACACAATCACAATCACACAATCACAATCACACAATCACAATCACACAATCACAATCACACAATCACAATCACACAATCACAATCACACAATCACAATCAAGATCACACAATCACACAGTCACAATCCCACAATCACGATCACACAATCACGATCACACAGTCACGATCACACAATCACAATCACACAATCAGAATCACACAATCACAATAACACAATCACACAATCACGATCACACAATCACGATCACACAATCACGATCACACAATCACGATCACACAATCACTATCACACAATCACTATCACACAATCACGATCACACAATCACACAATCACAATCCCACAATCACAATCACACAATCACAGTCACACAATCACAATCACACAACCACAATCACACAATCACACTGCCACAATCACAATCACAATCACACAATCACAAAGTCACAATCCCACAATTGCGACCACACAATCACGATCACACAATCACGATCGCACAATCACGATCACACAATCACAATCACACAATCACAATCACACAATCACAATCACACAATCACAATCACACAATCACAATCACACAATCACAATCACACAATCACAATCACACAATCACAATCACACAATCACAATCACACAATCACAATCACACAATCACAATCACACAATCACAATCACACAATCACAATCACACAATCACAATCACACAATCACAATCACACAATCACAATCACACAATCACAATCACACAATCACAATCACACAATCACAATCACACAATCACAATCACACAATCACAATCACACAATCACAATCACACAATCACAATCACACAATCACAATCACACAATCACAATCACACAATCACAATCACACAATCACAATCACACAATCACAATCACACAATCACAATCACACAATCACAATCACAAAATCACAATCACACAATCACAATCACACAATCACAATCACACAATCACAATCACACAATCACAATCACACAATCACAATCACACAATCACAATCACACAATCACAATCACACAATCACAATCACACAATCACAATCACACAATCACAATCACACAATCACAATCACACAATCACAATCACACAATCACAATCAAGATCACACAATCACACAGTCACAATCCCACAATCACGATCACACAATCACGATCACACAGTCACGATCACACAATCACAATCACACAATCAGAATCACACAATCACAATAACACAATCACACAATCACGATCACACAATCACGATCACACAATCACGATCACACAATCACGATCACACAATTACGATCACACAATCACTATCACACAATCACTATCACACAATCACGATCACACAATCACCCAATCACAATCCCACAATCACAATCACACAATCACAGTCACACAATCACAATCACACAACCACAATCACACAATCACACTGCCACAATCACAATCACAATCACACAATCACAAAGTCACAATCCCACAATTGCGATCACACAATCACGATCGCACAATCACGATCGCACAATCACGATCACACAATCACGATCACACAATCACAATCACACAATCACAATCGCACAATCACAATCGCACAATCACAATCGCGCAATCACAATCGCGCAATCACAATCGCGCAATCACAATCGCGCAATCACAATCGCGCAATCACAATCGCGCAATCACAATCGCGCAATCACAATCGCGCAATCACAATCGCGCAATCACAATCGCGCAATCACAATCGCGCAATCACAATCGCGCAATCACAATCGCGCAATCACAATCGCGCAATCACAATCGCGCAATCACAATCGCGCAATCACAATCGCGCAATCACAATCGCGCAATCACAATCGCGCAATCACAATCGCGCAATCACAATCGCGCAATCACAATCGCGCAATCACAATCGCGCAATCACAATCGCGCAATCACAATCGCGCAATCACAATCGCGCAATCACAATCGCGCAATCACAATCGCGCAATCACAATCGCGCAATCACAATCGCGCAATCACAATCGCGCAATCACAATCGCGCAATCACAATCGCGCAATCACAATCGCGCAATCACAATCGCGCAATCACAATCGCGCAATCACAATCGCGCAATCACAATCGCGCAATCACAATCGCGCAATCACAATCGCGCAATCACAATCGCGCAATCACAATCGCGCAATCACAATCGCGCAATCACAATCGCGCAATCACAATCGCGCAATCACAATCGCGCAATCACAATCGCGCAATCACAATCGCGCAATCACAATCGCGCAATCACAATCGCGCAATCACAATCGCGCAATCACAATCGCGCAATCACAATCGCGCAATCACAATCGCGCAATCACAATCGCGCAATCACAATCGCGCAATCACAATCGCGCAATCACAATCGCGCAATCACAATCGCGCAATCACAATCGCGCAATCACAATCGCGCAATCACAATCGCGCAATCACAATCGCGCAATCACAATCGCGCAATCACAATCGCGCAATCACAATCGCGCAATCACAATCGCGCAATCACAATCGCGCAATCACAATCGCGCAATCACAATCGCGCAATCACAATCGCGCAATCACAATCGCGCAATCACAATCGCGCAATCACAATCGCGCAATCAAAATCGCGCAATCAAAATCGCGCAATCACAATCGCGCAATCACTATCGCGCAATCACAAGCGCGCAATCACAATCGCGCAATCACTATCGCGCAATCACAAGCGCGCAATCACAATCGCGCAATCACAATAACACAATCACAATAACACAATCACACAATCACGATCACACATTCACGATCACACAATCACGATCACACAATCACGATCACACAATCACGATCACACAATCACGATCACACAATCACGATCACACAATCACAGTCACACAATCACAGTCACACAATCACAATCACACAATCTCAATCACAATCACGATCACACAAACAGGATCACACAATTACGATCACACAATCACGACCACACAATCACGATCACACAATCACGATCACACAATCACGATCACACAATCACGATCGCACAATCACGATCACACAATCACAGTCACACAATCACAATCACACAACCAAAATCACAATCACGATCACACAAACACGATCGCACAATCACGATCACACAATCACGGCCACACAATCACGATCACACAATCACAGTCACACAATCACAGTCACACAATCACAATCACACAATCTCAATCACAATCACGATCACACAAACAGGATCACACAATTACGATCACACAATCACGACCACACAATCACGATCACGCAATCACGATCACACAATCACGATCACACAATCACGATCGCACAATCACGATCACACAATCACAGTCACACAATCACAATCACACAACCAAAATCACAATCACGATCACACAAACACGATCGCACAATCACAATCACACAATCACAATCACACAATCACAATCACACAATCACAATCACACAATCACAATCACAATCACACAATCACAATCACACAATCACAATCACACAATCACAATCACACAATCACAATCACACAATCACAATCACACAATCACAATCACACAATCACAATCACACAATCACAATCACACAATCACAATCACACAATCACAATCACACAATCACAATCACACAATCACAATCACACAATCACAATCACACAATCACAATCACACAATCACAATCACACAATCACAATCACACAATCACAATCACACAATCACAATCACACAATCACAATCACACAATCACAATCAAGATCACACAATCACACAGTCACAATCCCACAATCACGATCACACAATCACGACCACACAGTCACGATCACACAATCACAATCACACAATCAGAATCACACAATCACAATAACACAATCACACAATCACGATCACACAATCACGATCACACAATCACGATCACACAATCACGATCACACAATTACGATCACACAATCACTATCACACAATCACTATCACACAATCACGATCACACAATCACCCAATCACAATCCCACAATCACAATCACACAATCACAGTCACACAATCACAATCACACAACCACAATCACACAATCACACTGCCACAATCACAATCACAATCACACAATCACAAAGTCACAATCCCACAATTGCGATCACACAATCACGATCACACAATCACGATCGCACAATCACGATCACACAATCACGATCACACAATCACAATCACACAATCACGATCACACAATCACAATCACACAATCACAATCGCGCAATCACAATCGCGCAATCACAATCGCGCAATCACAATCGCGCAATCACAATCGCGCAATCACAATCGCGCAATCACAATCGCGCAATCACAATCGCGCAATCACAATCGCGCAATCACAATCGCGCAATCACAATCGCGCAATCACAATCGCGCAATCACAATCGCGCAATCACAATCGCGCAATCACAATCGCGCAATCACAATCGCGCAATCACAATCGCGCAATCACAATCGCGCAATCACAATCGCGCAATCACAATCGCGCAATCACAATCGCGCAATCACAATCGCGCAATCACAATCGCGCAATCACAATCGCGCAATCACAATCGCGCAATCACAATCGCGCAATCACAATCGCGCAATCACAATCGCGCAATCACAATCGCGCAATCACAATCGCGCAATCACAATCGCGCAATCACAATCGCGCAATCACAATCGCGCAATCACAATCGCGCAATCACAATCGCGCAATCACAATCGCGCAATCACAATCGCGCAATCACAATCGCGCAATCACAATCGCGCAATCACAATCGCGCAATCACAATCGCGCAATCACAATCGCGCAATCACAATCGCGCAATCACAATCGCGCAATCACAATCGCGCAATCACAATCGCGCAATCACAATCGCGCAATCACAATCGCGCAATCACAATCGCGCAATCACAATCGCGCAATCACAATCGCGCAATCACAATCGCGCAATCACAATCGCGCAATCACAATCGCGCAATCACAATCGCGCAATCACAATCGCGCAATCACAATCGCGCAATCACAATCGCGCAATCACAATCGCGCAATCACAATCGCGCAATCACAATCGCGCAATCACAATCGCGCAATCACAATCGCGCAATCACAATCGCGCAATCACAATCGCGCAATCACAATCGCGCAATCACAATCGCGCAATCACAATCGCGCAATCACAATCGCGCAATCACAATCGCGCAATCACAATCGCGCAATCACAATCGCGCAATCACAATCGCGCAATCACAATCGCGCAATCACAATCGCGCAATCACAATCGCGCAATCACAATCGCGCAATCAAAATCGCGCAATCACAATCGCGCAATCACTATCGCGCAATCACAAGCGCGCAATCACAATCGCGCAATCACTATCGCGCAATCACAAGCGCGCAATCACAGTCGCGCAATCACAATAACACAATCACAATAACACAATCACACAATCACGATCACACATTCACGATCGCACAATCACGATCACACAATCACGATCACACAATCACGATCACACAATCACGATCACACAATCACGATCACACAATCACAGTCACACAATCACAGTCACACAATCACAATCACACAATCACAATCACACAATCACAATCACTCAATCACAATCACACAATCATATAGTCACAAACCCACAATCACGAACACACAATCACGATCACACAATCACAATCACACAATCACAATCACACAATCACAATCACACAATCACAATCACAATCCCACAATCACAATCACACAATCACAGTCACACAATCACAGTCACACAATCACAATCACACAATCACAATCACTCAATAACACAATCACAATCACACAATCACAATAACACAATCACACAATAACGATCACACAATCACGATCACGCAATCACGATCACACAATCACAATCACACAGTCACACAATCACAATCACAATCACACAATCACGATCACACAATCACGATCGCACAGTCACGATCACACAATCACACAATCACAATCCCACAATCGCAACCACACAACCACAGTCACACAATCACAATCACAATCCCACAATCACAGTCACACAATCACAGTCACACAATCACAATCACACAATCACAATCACACAATCACACAATCACAATCACAATCACAAACACAATCGCACAATCACAATCGCACAATCACAATCACAATCACAATCACACAATCACCATCACACAATCACCATCACGATATCACAATCACGCAACCACAATCACGCAATTACAATCACGCAATCACAATCACACAATCACAATCATACAATCACAATCACAATCCCATAATCACACCCACACAATCACACAATCACAATCACGATCACACAATGACACAGTCACAATCCCACAATCACGATCACACAATCACGATCACACAATCACGATCACACAATCACAATCACACAATCACGATCACACAATCACAGTCACACAATCACAGTCACACAATCACAGTCACACAATCACAATCACAATCACGATCACACAAACAGGATCACACAATTACGATCACACAATCACGACCACACAATCACGATCACACAATCACGATCACACAATCACGATCACACAATCGCGATCGCACAATCACGATCACACAATCACAGTCACACAATCACAATTACACAACCAAAATCACAATCACGATCACACAAACACGATCGCACAATCACGATCACACAATCACGGCCACACAATCACGATCACACAATGACACAGTCACAATCCCACAATCACGATCACACAATCACGATCACACAATCACGATCACACAATCACGATCACACAATCACGATCACACAATCACAGTCACACAATCACAATCACACAATCTCAATCACAATCACGATCACACAAACAGGATCACACAATTACGATCACACAATCACGACCACACAATCACGATCGCACAATCACGATCGCACAATCACGGTCGCACAATCACGATCGCACAATCACGATCGCACAATCACGATCGCACAATCACGATCGCACAATCACGATCGCACAATCACGATCGCACAATCACGATCGCACAATCACGATCGCACAATCACGATCGCACAATCACGATCGCACAATCACGATCGCACAATCACGATCGCACAATCACGATCGCACAATCACGATCGCACAATCACGATCGCACAATCACGATCGCACAAACACGATCGCACAATCACGATCGCACAATCACGATCACACAATCACACAATCACGCAATCACAATCGCGCAATCACAATCGCGCAATCACAATAACACAATCACACAATCACGATCACACATTCACGATCACACAATCACGATCACACAATCACGATCACACAATCACGATCACACAATCACGATCACACAATCACGATCACACAATCACAGTCACACAATCACAGTCACACAATCACAATCACACAATCTCAATCACAATCACGATCACACAAACAGGATCACACAATTACGATCCCACAATCACGACCACACAATCACGATCACACAATCACGATCACACAATCACGATCACACAATCACGATCACACAATCACGATCGCACAATCACGATCACACAATCACAGTCACACAATCACAATCACACAACCAAAATCACAATCACGATCACACAAACACGATCGCACAATCACGATCACACAATCACGGCCACACAATCACGATCACACAATCGCGATCACACAATCACGATCACACAATCACGATCACAGAATCACGATCCCACAATCACGATCACACAATCACAATCACACCATCGCAATCACACCATCACACAGTCACAATCCCACAATCACAATCCCACAATCACGATCACACAATCACGATCACACAGTCACAATCCCACAATCACAGTCACACAATCACAGTCACACAATCACAATCACACAATCACACAGTCACAAACCCACAATCACGATCACACACACACGACCACTCAGTCACGATCACACAGTCACGATCACACAATCACAATCACACAATCACGATCGCACAATCACAATCACACAATCACAATCACACAATCACAGTCACACAATCACAATCACACAATCACAGTCACACAATCACAATCACACAATCACAATCACACAATCACAATCACACAATCACACAATCACACAATCACAAAATCACACAATCACAATCACACAATCACAATCACAGAATCACAATCACACAATCACAATCACACAATCACAATAGCACAATCACGCAATCACGACCACACAACCACGGTCACACAATCACAATCACATAGTCACACAATCACAATCACAATCACACAATCACAATCACACAAACACACAGTCACAATCGCACAATCACGATCACAAAATCACGATAACACAATCACGATCACACAATCACAATCACACAGTCACACAATCACAATCACAATCACAATCACAATCACAATCACAATCACAATCACACAATCACAATCACACAATCACACAATCACAATCACGATCACACAATCACGATCGCACAGTCACGATCACACAATCACACAATCACACTCCCACAACTACAGTCACACAATCACGATCACACAATCACAATCACACAATCACAATAACACAATCACAATCACACAATCACACAATCACAATCACACAATGACGATCACACAATCACGATCACACAATCACAATCACACAATCACAATCACAATCACACAGTCACACTCACACAATCACAATCACACAATCACAATCACAATCCCACAATCACAATCACACAATCACAGTCACACAATCACAATCACACAATCACAATCACTCAATCACACAGTCACAATCCCATAATCACAATCCCACAATAACGATCACACAATCACGATCACACAGTCACAATCCCACAATCACAGTCACACAATCACAGTCACACAATCACAATCACACAATCTCAATCACAATCACGATCACACAAACAGGATCACACAATTACAATCACACAATCACGACCACACAATCACGATCACACAATCGCGATCACACAATCACGATCACACAATCACGATCACAGAATCACGATCCCACAATCACGATCACACAATCACAATCACACCATCGCAATCACACCATCACACAGTCACAATCCCACAATCACAATCCCACAATCACGATCACACAATCACGATCACACAGTCACAATCCCACAATCACAGTCACACAATCACAGTCACACAATCACAGTCACACAATCACAATCACACAATCACACAGTCACAAACCCACAATCACGATCACACACACACGACCACACAGTCACGATCACACAGTCACGATCACACAATCACAATCACACAATCACAATCACACAATCACAATCACACAATCACAATCACACAATCACAGTCACACAATCACAATCACACAATCACAATCACACAATCACAATCACACAATCACACAATCACACTATCACACAATCACACAATCACACAATCACACAATCACACAATCACACAATCACACAATGAGAATGACACAATCACAATCACACAACCACAATCACACAATCACAATCACACAATCACAATCACACAATCACAATCACACAATCACAATCACACAATCACAATCACACAATCACAATCACACAATCACAATCACACAATCACAATCACACAATCACAATAGCACAATCAAAATAGCACAATCACACAATCACGACCACACAATCACGATCACACAATCACAATCACATAGTCACACAATCACAATCACAATCACACAATCACAATCACACAAACACACAGTCACAATCGCACAATCACGATCACAAAATCACGATCACACAATCACGATCACACAAACACAATCACACAGTCACACAATCACAATCACAATCACAATCACAATCACAATCACAATCACAATCACAATCACAATCACAATCACAATCACAATCACAATCACAATCACAATCACAATCACACAATCACAATCACACAATCACAATCACACAATCACGATCACACAAACACGATCGCACAATCACGATCACACAATCACACAATCACACAATCACAATCGCGCAATCACAATCGCGCAATCACAATCGCGCAATCACAATCGCGCAATCACAATCGCGCAATCACAATCGCGCAATCACAATCGCGCAATCACAATCGCGCAATCACAATCGCGCAATCACAATCGCGCAATCACAATCGCGCAATCAAAATCGCGCAATCACAATCGCGCAATCACAATCGCGCAATCACAATAACACAATCACACAATCACGATCACACATTCACGATCACACATTCACGATCACACAATCACGATCACACAATCACGATCACACAATCACAGTCACACAATCACAATCACACAATCACAGTCACACAATCACAGTCACACAATCACAATCACACAATCTCAATCACAATCACGATCACACAAACAGGATCACACAATTACAATCACACAATCACGACCACACAATCACGATCACACAATCGCGATCACACAATCACGATCACACAATCACGATCACAGAATCACGATCCCACAATCACGATCACACAATCACAATCACACCATCGCAATCACACCATCACACAGTCACAATCCCACAATCACAATCCCACAATCACGATCACACAATCACGATCACACAGTCACAATCCCACAATCACAGTCACACAATCACAATCACACAATCACAATCACACAATCACAATCACACAATCACAGTCACACAATCACAATCACACAATCACAATCACACAATCACAATCACACAATCACACAATCACACAATCACACAGTCACACAATCACACAATCACACAATCACACAATCACACAATCACACAATGAGAATGACACAATCACAATCACACAATCACAATCACACAATCACAATCACACAATCACAATCACACAATCACAATCACACAATCACAATAGCACAATCAAAATAGCACAATCACACAATCACGACCACACAATCACGATCACACAATCACGATCACACAATCACAATCACACAGTCACACAATCACAATCACAATCACACAATCACGATCACACAATCACGATCGCACAATCACGATCGCACAATCACGGTCGCACAATCACGGTCGCACAATCACGATCGCACAATCACGATCGCACAATCACGATCGCACAATCACGATCGCACAATCACGATCGCACAATCACGATCGCACAATCACGATCGCACAATCACGATCGCACAAACACGATCGCACAATCACGATCACACAATCACACAATCACACAATCACAATCGCGCAATCACAATCACACAATCTCAATCACAATCACGATCACACAAACAGGATCACACAATTACAATCACACAATCACGACCACACAATCACGATCACACAATCGCGATCACACAATCACGATCACACAATCACGATCACAGAATCACGATCCCACAATCACGATCACACAATCACAATCACACCATCGCAATCACACCATCACACGGTCACAATCCCACAATCACAATCCCACGATCACGATCACACAATCACGATCACACAGTCACAATCCCACAATCACAGTCACACAATCACAGTCACACAATCACAGTCACACAATCACAGTCACACAATCACAATCACACAATCACACAGTCACAAACCCACAATCACGATCACACACACACGACCACACAGTCACGATCACACAGTCACGATCACACAATCACAATCACACAATCACAATCACACAATCACAATCACACAATCACAATCACACAATCACAGTCACACAATCACAATCACACAATCACAATCACACAATCACAATCACACAATCACACAATCACACAATCACACAATCACACAATCACACAATCACACAATCACACAATCACACAATGAGAATGACACAATCACAATCACACAATCACAATCACACAATCACAATCACACAATCACAATCACACAATCACAATCACACAATCACAATCACACAATCACAATCACACAATCACAATCACACAATCACAATCACACAATCACAATCACACAATCACAATCACACAATCACAATCACACAATCACAATCACACAATCACAATAGCACAATCAAAATAGCACAATCACACAATCACGACCACACAATCACGATCACACAATCACAATCACATAGTCACACAATCACAATCACAATCACACAATCACAATCACACAAACACACAGTCACAATCGCACAATCACGATCACAAAATCACGATCACACAATCACGATCACACAATCACAATCACACAGTCACACAATCACAATCACAATCACAATCACAATCACAATCACAATCACAATCACAATCACAATCACAATCACAATCACACAATCACAATCACACAATCACACAATCACAATCACACAATCACAATCACACAATCACAATCACACAATCACAATCACACAATCACAATCACACAATCACAATCACGATCACACAATCACGATCGCACAGTCACGATCACACAATCACACAATCACACTCCCACAACTACAGTCACACAATCACGATCACACAATCACAATCACACAGTCACACAGTCGCACAGTCACACAATCACACAATCACACAGTCACAATCGCACAATCACGATCACACAATCACGATCACACAGTCACAATCCCACAATCACGATCACACAATTACGATCACACAGTCACGATCACACAATCACAACCACACAATCAGAATAACACAATCACAATATCACAATCACAGTCACAGAGTCACAATCACACAATCACAGACACACAATCACAGTCACACAATCACAGTCACACAATCACAATCACAAAATCACAATAACACAATCACAGTCACACAATCACAATCACACAATCACAATCACTCAATCACACAGTCACAATCCCATAATCACAATCCCACAATAACGATCACACAATCACGATCACACAGTCACAATCCCACAATCACAGTCACACAATCACAGTCACACAATCACAATCACACAATCACAATCACACAATCACAATCACACAATCACAATCACACAATCATATAGTCACAAACCCACAATCACGATCACACAATCACGAGCACACAATCAGAATCACACAATCACAATCACACAATCACGACCACACAACCACCAACACACAATCACAATCCCACAGTCACAATCACACAATCACAAACACAATCACGATCACACAATCACGATCACACAATCACGATCACACAGTCACTATCACACAATCACAATCACACAATCACAATCACAAAATCACAATAACACAATCACAATCACACAATCACAATCACACAATCACAATCACACAATCACAATCACACAATCACGACCACACAATCACAATCACACAATCACACAATCACACTCACACAATCACAATCACACAATCACACTCACACAATCACAATCACACAATCACGATCACACAATTACGATCACACAGTCACGATCACACAATCACAACCACACAATCAGAATAACACAATCACAATATCACAATCACAGTCACAGAGTCACAATCACACAATCACAATGACACAATCACAGACACACAATCACAGTCACACAATCACAGTCACACAATCACAATCACAAAATCACAATAACACAATCACAGTCACACAATCACAATCACACAATCACAATCACTCAATCACACAGTCACAATCCCATAATCACAATCCCACAATAACGATCACACAATCACGATCACACAGTCACAATCCCACAATCACAGTCACACAATCACAGTCACACAATCACAATCACACAATCACAATCACACAATCACAATCACACAATCACAATCACACAATCATATAGTCACAAACCCACAATCACGATCACACAATCACGAGCACACAATCAGAATCACACAATCACAATCACACAATCACGACCACACAACCACCAACACACAATCACAATCCCACAGTCACAATCACACAATCACAAACACAATCACGATCACACAATCACGATCACACAATCACGATCACACAGTCACTATCACACAATCACAATCACACAATCACAATCACAAAATCACAATAACACAATCACAATCACACAATCACAATCACACAATCACAATCACACAATCACAATCACACAATCACGACCACACAATCACAATCACACAATCACACAATCACACTCACACAATCACAATCACACAATCACACTCACACAATCACAATCACACAATCGCAATCACAATCCCACAATCACAATCACACAATCACAGTCACACAATCACAATCACACAATCACAATCACACAATCACACAATCACAATCACAATCACAAACACAATCGCACAATCACAATCGCACAATCACAATCACAATCACAATCACACAATCACCATCACACAATCACCATCACGTAATCACAATCACGCAACCACAATCACGCAATTACAATCACGCAATCACAATCACACAATCACAATCACACAATCACAATCACACAATCACAATCACACAATCACAATCACACAATCACAATCGCACAATCACAATCACAATCACACAATCACCATCACACAATCACCATCACGTAATCACAATCACGCAACCACAATCACGCAATTACAATCACGCAATCACAATCACGCAATCACAGTACAATCACGCAATCACAATCCCACAATCACAATCACACAATCACGATCACACAATCGCGATCGCACAATCACGATCACACAATCACGATCACACAATCACAATCACTCAATCACACAGTCACAATCCCATAATCACAATCCCACAATCACGATCACACAATCACGATCACACAGTCACAATCCCACAATCACAGTCACACAATCACAGTCACACAATCACAGTCACACAATCACAGTCACACAATCACAGTCACACAATCACAGTCACACAATCACAATCACAATCACAATCACACAATCACAATCACACAATCACAATCACACAATCACAATCACACAATCACAATCACACAATCACAATCACACAATCACAATCACACAATCACAATCACACAATCACACAATCACGACCACACAATCACGATCACACAATCACAATCACACAGTCACACAGTCACAATCACACAGTCACACAATCACAATCACAATCGCACAATCACGATCACACAATCACGATCACACAGGGACGATCGCACAATCACAATCACGCAATCACAATCACACAATCACAATAACACAATTACAATCACGATCACACAATCACACAGTCACAATCCCACAATCACGATCACACAATCACGATCACACAGTCACGATCACACAATCACAATCACACAATCAGAATCACACAATCACAATAACACAATCACACAATCATGATCACACAATCACGATCACACAATCACGATCACACAATCACGATCACACAATCACTATCACACAATCACTATCACACAATCACGATCACACAATCACACAATCACAATCCCACAATCACAATCACACAATCACAGTCACACAATCACAATCACACAACCACAATCACACAATCACACTGCCACAATCACAATCACAATCACACAATCACAAAGTCACAATCCCACAATTGCGATCACACAATCACGATCACACAATCACGATCGCACAATCACGACCACACAATCACAATCACACAATCACAATCACACAATCACAATCACACAATCACAATCACACAATCACAATCACACAATCACAATCACACAATCACAATCACACAATCACAATCACACAATCACAATCACACAATCACAATCACACAATCACAATCACACAATCACAATAGCACAATCAAAATAGCACAATCACACAATCACGACCACACAATCACGATCACACAATCACAATCACATAGTCACACAATCACAATCACAATCACACAATCACAATCACACAAACACACAGTCACAATCGCACAATCACGATCACAAAATCACGATCACACAATCACGATCACACAATCACAATCACACAGTCACACAATCACAATCACAATCACAATCACAATCACAATCACAATCACAATCACAATCACAATCACAATCACAATCACACAATCACAATCACACAATCACACAATCACAATCACACAATCACAATCACACAATCACAATCACACAATCACAATCACACAATCACAATCACACAATCACAATCACGATCACACAATCACGATCGCACAGTCACGATCACACAATCACACAATCACACTCCCACAACTACAGTCACACAATCACGATCACACAATCACAATCACACAGTCACACAGTCGCACAGTCACACAATCACACAATCACACAGTCACAATCGCACAATCACGATCACACAATCACGATCACACAGTCACAATCCCACAATCACGATCACACAATTACGATCACACAGTCACGATCACACAATCACAACCACACAATCAGAATAACACAATCACAATATCACAATCACAGTCACAGAGTCACAATCACACAATCACAGACACACAATCACAGTCACACAATCACAGTCACACAATCACAATCACAAAATCACAATAACACAATCACAGTCACACAATCACAATCACACAATCACAATCACTCAATCACACAGTCACAATCCCATAATCACAATCCCACAATAACGATCACACAATCACGATCACACAGTCACAATCCCACAATCACAGTCACACAATCACAGTCACACAATCACAATCACACAATCACAATCACACAATCACAATCACACAATCACAATCACACAATCATATAGTCACAAACCCACAATCACGATCACACAATCACGAGCACACAATCAGAATCACACAATCACAATCACACAATCACGACCACACAACCACCAACACACAATCACAATCCCACAGTCACAATCACACAATCACAAACACAATCACGATCACACAATCACGATCACACAATCACGATCACACAGTCACTATCACACAATCACAATCACACAATCACAATCACAAAATCACAATAACACAATCACAATCACACAATCACAATCACACAATCACAATCACACAATCACAATCACACAATCACGACCACACAATCACAATCACACAATCACACAATCACACTCACACAATCACAATCACACAATCACACTCACACAATCACAATCACACAATCACGATCACACAATTACGATCACACAGTCACGATCACACAATCACAACCACACAATCAGAATAACACAATCACAATATCACAATCACAGTCACAGAGTCACAATCACACAATCACAATGACACAATCACAGACACACAATCACAGTCACACAATCACAGTCACACAATCACAATCACAAAATCACAATAACACAATCACAGTCACACAATCACAATCACACAATCACAATCACTCAATCACACAGTCACAATCCCATAATCACAATCCCACAATAACGATCACACAATCACGATCACACAGTCACAATCCCACAATCACAGTCACACAATCACAGTCACACAATCACAATCACACAATCACAATCACACAATCACAATCACACAATCACAATCACACAATCATATAGTCACAAACCCACAATCACGATCACACAATCACGAGCACACAATCAGAATCACACAATCACAATCACACAATCACGACCACACAACCACCAACACACAATCACAATCCCACAGTCACAATCACACAATCACAAACACAATCACGATCACACAATCACGATCACACAATCACGATCACACAGTCACTATCACACAATCACAATCACACAATCACAATCACAAAATCACAATAACACAATCACAATCACACAATCACAATCACACAATCACAATCACACAATCACAATCACACAATCACGACCACACAATCACAATCACACAATCACACAATCACACTCACACAATCACAATCACACAATCACACTCACACAATCACAATCACACAATCGCAATCACAATCCCACAATCACAATCACACAATCACAGTCACACAATCACAATCACACAATCACAATCACACAATCACACAATCACAATCACAATCACAAACACAATCGCACAATCACAATCGCACAATCACAATCACAATCACAATCACACAATCACCATCACACAATCACCATCACGTAATCACAATCACGCAACCACAATCACGCAATTACAATCACGCAATCACAATCACACAATCACAATCACACAATCACAATCACACAATCACAATCACACAATCACAATCACACAATCACAATCGCACAATCACAATCACAATCACACAATCACCATCACACAATCACCATCACGTAATCACAATCACGCAACCACAATCACGCAATTACAATCACGCAATCACAATCACGCAATCACAGTACAATCACGCAATCACAATCCCACAATCACAATCACACAATCACGATCACACAATCGCGATCGCACAATCACGATCACACAATCACGATCACACAATCACAATCACTCAATCACACAGTCACAATCCCATAATCACAATCCCACAATCACGATCACACAATCACGATCACACAGTCACAATCCCACAATCACAGTCACACAATCACAGTCACACAATCACAGTCACACAATCACAGTCACACAATCACAGTCACACAATCACAGTCACACAATCACAATCACAATCACAATCACACAATCACAATCACACAATCACAATCACACAATCACAATCACACAATCACAATCACACAATCACAATCACACAATCACAATCACACAATCACAATCACACAATCACACAATCACGACCACACAATCACGATCACACAATCACAATCACACAGTCACACAGTCACAATCACACAGTCACACAATCACAATCACAATCGCACAATCACGATCACACAATCACGATCACACAGGGACGATCGCACAATCACAATCACGCAATCACAATCACACAATCACAATAACACAATTACAATCACGATCACACAATCACACAGTCACAATCCCACAATCACGATCACACAATCACGATCACACAGTCACGATCACACAATCACAATCACACAATCAGAATCACACAATCACAATAACACAATCACACAATCATGATCACACAATCACGATCACACAATCACGATCACACAATCACGATCACACAATCACTATCACACAATCACTATCACACAATCACGATCACACAATCACACAATCACAATCCCACAATCACAATCACACAATCACAGTCACACAATCACAATCACACAACCACAATCACACAATCACACTGCCACAATCACAATCACAATCACACAATCACAAAGTCACAATCCCACAATTGCGATCACACAATCACGATCACACAATCACGATCGCACAATCACGACCACACAATCACAATCACACAATCACAATCACACAATCACAATCACACAATCACAATCACACAATCACAATCACACAATCACAATCACACAATCACAATCACACAATCACAATCACACAATCACAATCACACAATCACAATCACACAATCACAATCACACAATCACAATCACACAATCACAATCACACAATCACAATCACACAATCACAATCACACAATCACAATCACACAATCACAATCACACAATCACAATCACACAATCACAATCACACAATCACAATCACACAATCACAATCACACAATCACAATCACACAATCACAATCACACAATCACAATCACACAATCACAATCACACAATCACAATCACACAATCACAATCACACAATCACAATCACACAATCACAATCACACAATCACAATCACACAATCACAATCACACAATCACAATCACACAATCACAATCACACAATCACAATCACACAATCACAATCACACAATCACAATCACACAATCACAATCACACAATCACAATCACACAATCACAATCACACAATCACAATCACACAATCACAATCACACAATCACAATCACACAATCACAATCACACAATCACAATCACACAATCACAATCACACAATCACAATCACACAATCACAATCACACAATCACAATCACACAATCACAATCACACAATCACAATCACACAATCACAATCACACAATCACAATCACACAATCACAATCACACAATCACAATCACACAATCACAATCACACAATCACAATCACACAATCACAATCACACAATCACAATCACACAATCACAATCACACAATCACAATCACACAATCACAATCACACAATCACAATCACACAATCACAATCACACAATCACAATCACACAATCACAATCACACAATCACAATCACACAATCACAATCACACAATCACAATCACACAATCACAATCACACAATCACAATCACACAATCACAATCACACAATCACAATCACACAATCACAATCACACAATCACAATCACACAATCACAATCACACAATCACAATCACACAATCACAATCACACAATCACAATCACACAATCACAATCACACAATCACAATCACACAATCACAATCACACAATCACAATCACACAATCACAATCACACAATCACAATCACACAATCACAATCACACAATCACAATCACACAATCACAATCACACAATCACAATCACACAATCACAATCACACAATCACAATCACACAATCACAATCACACAATCACAATCACACAATCACAATCACACAATCACAATCACACAATCACAATCACACAATCACAATCACACAATCACAATCACACAATCACAATCACACAATCACAATCACACAATCACAATCACACAATCACAATCACACAATCACAATCACACAATCACAATCACACAATCACAATCACACAATCACAATCACACAATCACAATCACACAATCACAATCACACAATCACAATCACACAATCACAATCACACAATCACAATCACACAATCACAATCACACAATCACAATCACACAATCACAATCACACAATCACAATCACACAATCACAATCACACAATCACAATCACACAATCACAATCACACAATCACAATCACACAATCACAATCACACAATCACAATCACACAATCACAATCACACAATCACAATCACACAATCACAATCACACAATCACAATCACACTTTCACAATCACACAATCACAATCACACAATCACAATCACACAATCACAATCACACAATCACAATCACACAATCACAATCACACAATCACAATCACACAATCACAATCACACAATCACAATCACACAATCACAATCACACAATCACAGTCACACAATCACAGTCACACAATCACAGTCACACAATCACAATCACACAATCACACAGTCACAAACCCACAATCACGATCACACACACACGACCACACAGTCACGATCACACAGTCACGATCACACAATCACAATCACACAATCACAATCACACAATCACAATCACACAATCACAATCACGATCACACAATCACGATCGCACAGTCACGATCACACAACCACACAATCACACTCCCACAACTACAGTCACACAATCACGATCACACAATCACAATCACACAGTCACACAGTCGCACAGTCACACAATCACACAATCACACAGTCACAATCGCACAATCACGATCACACAATCACGATCACACAGTCACAGTCCCACAATCACGATCACACAATTACGATCACACAGTCACGATCACACAATCACAACCACACAATCAGAATAACACAATCACAATATCACAATCAGAATAACACAATCACAATATCACAATCACAGTCACAGAGTCACAATCACACAATCACAATGACACAATCACAACCACACAATCACAGTCACACAATCACAGTCACACAATCACAATCACAATCACAATCACACAGTCACACTCACACAATCACAATCACACAATCACAATCACAATCCCACAATCACAATCACACAATCACCGTCACACAATCACAATCACACAATCACAATCACACAATCACCATCACTCAATCACACAGTCACAATCCCATAATCACAATCCCACAATAACGATCACACAATCACGATCACACAGTCACAATCCCACAATCACAATCCCACAATCACAATCACACAATCACAATCACACAATCACGACCACACAACCACCAACACACAATCACAATCCCACAGTCACAATCACACAATCACAAACACAATCACGATCACACAATCACGATCACACAGTCACTATCACACAATCACAATCACACAATCACAATCACACAATCACAATCACACAATCACAATCACACAGTCACACAGTCACAATCACACAGTCACACAATCACAATCACAATCGCACAATCACGATCACACAATCACGATCACACAGGGACGATCGCACAATCACAATCACGCAATCACAATCACACAATCACAATAACACAATCACAATCACGATCACACAATCACACAGTCACAATCCCACAATCACGATCACACAATCACGATGACACAGTCACGATCACACAATCACAATCACACAATCAGAATCACACAATCACAATAACACAATCACACAATCACGATCACACAATCACGATCACACAATCACGATCACACAATCACGATCACACAATCACGATCACACAATCACTATCACACAATCACTATCACACAATCACGATCACACAATCACACAATCACAATCCCACAATCACAATCACACAACCACAATCACACAATCACACTGCCACAATCACAATCACAATCACACAATCACAAAGTCACAATCCCACAATTGCGACCACACAATCACGATCACACAATCACGATCGCACAATCACGATCACACAATCACAATCACACAATCACAATCACACAATCACAATCACACAATCACAATCACACAATCACAATCACACAATCACAATCACACAATCACAATCACACAATCACAATCACACAATCACAATCACACAATCACAATCACACAATCACAATCACACAATCACAATCACGCAATCACAATCACGCAATCACAATCACGCAATCACAATCACGCAATCACAATCACACAATCACAATCACACAATCACAATCACACAATCACAATCACACAATCACAATCACACAATCACAATCACACAATCACAATCACACAATCACAATCACACAATCACAATCACACAATCACAATCACACAATCACAATCACACAATCACAATCACACAATCACAATCACACAATCACAATCAAGATCACACAATCACACAGTCACAATCCCACAATCACGATCACACAATCACGATCACACAGTCACGATCACACAATCACAATCACACAATCAGAATCACACAATCACAATAACACAATCGCACAATCACGATCACACAATCACGATCACACAATCACGATCACACAATCACGATCACACAATCACTATCACACAATCACTATCACACAATCACGATCACACAATCACACAATCACAATCCCACAATCACAATCACACAATCACAGTCACACAATCACAATCACACAACCACAATCACACAATCACACTGCCACAATCACAATCACAATCACACAATCACAAAGTCACAATCCCACAATTGCGACCACACAATCACGATCACACAATCACGATCGCACAATCACGATCACACAATCACAATCACACAATCACAATCACACAATCACAATCACACAATCACAATCACACAATCACAATCACACAATCACAATCACACAATCACAATCACACAATCACAATCACACAATCACAATCACACAATCACAATCACACAATCACAATCACACAATCACAATCACACAATCACAATCACACAATCACAATCACACAATCACAATCACACAATCACAATCACACAATCACAATCACACAATCACAATCACACAATCACAATCACACAATCACAATCACACAATCACAATCACACAATCACAATCACACAATCACAATCACACAATCACAATCACACAATCACAATCACACAATCACAATCACACAATCACAATCACACAATCACAATCACACAATCACAATCACACAATCACAATCACACAATCACAATCACACAATCACAATCACACAATCACAATCACACAATCACAATCACACAATCACAATCACAAAATCACAATCACACAATCACAATCACACAATCACAATCACACAATCACAATCACACAATCACAATCACACAATCACAATCACACAATCACAATCACACAATCACAATCACACAATCACAATCACACAATCACAATCACACAATCACAATCACACAATCACAATCACACAATCACAATCAAGATCACACAATCACACAGTCACAATCCCACAATCACGATCACACAATCACAATCACACAATCACAATCGCGCAATCACAATCGCGCAATCACAATCGCGCAATCACAATCGCGCAATCACAATCGCGCAATCACAATCGCGCAATCACAATCGCGCAATCACAATCGCGCAATCACAATCGCGCAATCACAATCGCGCAATCACAATCGCGCAATCACAATCGCGCAATCACAATCGCGCAATCACAATCGCGCAATCACAATCGCGCAATCACAATCGCGCAATCACAATCGCGCAATCACAATCGCGCAATCACAATCGCGCAATCACAATCGCGCAATCACAATCGCGCAATCACAATCGCGCAATCACAATCGCGCAATCACAATCGCGCAATCACAATCGCGCAATCACAATCGCGCAATCACAATCGCGCAATCACAATCGCGCAATCACAATCGCGCAATCACAATCGCGCAATCACAATCGCGCAATCACAATCGCGCAATCACAATCGCGCAATCACAATCGCGCAATCACAATCGCGCAATCACAATCGCGCAATCACAATCGCGCAATCACAATCGCGCAATCACAATCGCGCAATCACAATCGCGCAATCACAATCGCGCAATCACAATCGCGCAATCACAATCGCGCAATCACAATCGCGCAATCACAATCGCGCAATCACAATCGCGCAATCACAATCGCGCAATCACAATCGCGCAATCACAATCGCGCAATCACAATCGCGCAATCACAATCGCGCAATCACAATCGCGCAATCACAATCGCGCAATCACAATCGCGCAATCACAATCGCGCAATCACAATCGCGCAATCACAATCGCGCAATCACAATCGCGCAATCACAATCGCGCAATCACAATCGCGCAATCACAATCGCGCAATCACAATCGCGCAATCACAATCGCGCAATCACAATCGCGCAATCACAATCGCGCAATCACAATCGCGCAATCACAATCGCGCAATCACAATCGCGCAATCACAATCGCGCAATCACAATCGCGCAATCACAATCGCGCAATCACAATCGCGCAATCACAATCGCGCAATCACAATCGCGCAATCAAAATCGCGCAATCAAAATCGCGCAATCACAATCGCGCAATCACTATCGCGCAATCACAAGCGCGCAATCACAATCGCGCAATCACTATCGCGCAATCACAAGCGCGCAATCACAATCGCGCAATCACAATAACACAATCACAATAACACAATCACACAATCACGATCACACATTCACGATCACACAATCACGATCACACAATCACGATCACACAATCACGATCACACAATCACGATCACACAATCACGATCACACAATCACAGTCACACAATCACAGTCACACAATCACAATCACACAATCTCAATCACAATCACGATCACACAAACAGGATCACACAATTACGATCACACAATCACGACCACACAATCACGATCACACAATCACGATCACACAATCACGATCACACAATCACGATCACACAATCACGATCGCACAATCACGATCACACAATCACAGTCACACAATCACAATCACACAACCAAAATCACAATCACGATCACACAAACACGATCGCACAATCACGATCACACAATCACGGCCACACAATCACGATCACACAATCACAGTCACACAATCACAGTCACACAATCACAATCACACAATCTCAATCACAATCACGATCACACAAACAGGATCACACAATTACGATCACACAATCACGACCACACAATCACGATCACGCAATCACGATCACACAATCACGATCACACAATCACGATCGCACAATCACGATCACACAATCACAGTCACACAATCACAATCACACAACCAAAATCACAATCACGATCACACAAACACGATCGCACAATCACAATCACACAATCACAATCACACAATCACAATCACACAATCACAATCACACAATCACAATCACACAATCACAATCACACAATCACAATCACACAATCACAATCACACAATCACAATCACACAATCACAATCACACAATCACAATCACACAATCACAATCACACAATCACAATCACACAATCACAATCACACAATCACAATCACACAATCACAATCACACAATCACAATCACACAATCACAATCACACAATCACAATCACACAATCACAATCACACAATCACAATCACACAATCACAATCACACAATCACAATCACACAATCACAATCACACAATCACAATCAAGATCACACAATCACACAGTCACAATCCCACAATCACGATCACACAATCACGACCACACAGTCACGATCACACAATCACAATCACACAATCAGAATCACACAATCACAATAACACAATCACACAATCACGATCACACAATCACGATCACACAATCACGATCACACAATCACGATCACACAATTACGATCACACAATCACTATCACACAATCACTATCACACAATCACGATCACACAATCACCCAATCACAATCCCACAATCACAATCACACAATCACAGTCACACAATCACAATCACACAACCACAATCACACAATCACACTGCCACAATCACAATCACAATCACACAATCACAAAGTCACAATCCCACAATTGCGATCACACAATCACGATCACACAATCACGATCGCACAATCACGATCACACAATCACGATCACACAATCACAATCACACAATCACAATCACACAATCACAATCACACAATCACAATCACACAATCACAATCGCGCAATCACAATCGCGCAATCACAATCGCGCAATCACAATCGCGCAATCACAATCGCGCAATCACAATCGCGCAATCACAATCGCGCAATCACAATCGCGCAATCACAATCGCGCAATCACAATCGCGCAATCACAATCGCGCAATCACAATCGCGCAATCACAATCGCGCAATCACAATCGCGCAATCACAATCGCGCAATCACAATCGCGCAATCACAATCGCGCAATCACAATCGCGCAATCACAATCGCGCAATCACAATCGCGCAATCACAATCGCGCAATCACAATCGCGCAATCACAATCGCGCAATCACAATCGCGCAATCACAATCGCGCAATCACAATCGCGCAATCACAATCGCGCAATCACAATCGCGCAATCACAATCGCGCAATCACAATCGCGCAATCACAATCGCGCAATCACAATCGCGCAATCACAATCGCGCAATCACAATCGCGCAATCACAATCGCGCAATCACAATCGCGCAATCACAATCGCGCAATCACAATCGCGCAATCACAATCGCGCAATCACAATCGCGCAATCACAATCGCGCAATCACAATCGCGCAATCACAATCGCGCAATCACAATCGCGCAATCACAATCGCGCAATCACAATCGCGCAATCACAATCGCGCAATCACAATCGCGCAATCACAATCGCGCAATCACAATCGCGCAATCACAATCGCGCAATCACAATCGCGCAATCACAATCGCGCAATCACAATCGCGCAATCACAATCGCGCAATCACAATCGCGCAATCACAATCGCGCAATCACAATCGCGCAATCACAATCGCGCAATCACAATCGCGCAATCACAATCGCGCAATCACAATCGCGCAATCACAATCGCGCAATCACAATCGCGCAATCACAATCGCGCAATCACAATCGCGCAATCACAATCGCGCAATCAAAATCGCGCAATCACAATCGCGCAATCACTATCGCGCAATCACAAGCGCGCAATCACAATCGCGCAATCACTATCGCGCAATCACAAGCGCGCAATCACAGTCGCGCAATCACAATAACACAATCACAATAACACAATCACACAATCACGATCACACATTCACGATCGCACAATCACGATCACACAATCACGATCACACAATCACGATCACACAATCACGATCACACAATCACGATCACACAATCACAGTCACACAATCACAGTCACACAATCACAATCACACAATCACAATCACACAATCACAATCACTCAATCACAATCACACAATCATATAGTCACAAACCCACAATCACGAACACACAATCACGATCACACAATCACAATCACACAATCACAATCACACAATCACAATCACACAATCACAATCACAATCCCACAATCACAATCACACAATCACAGTCACACAATCACAGTCACACAATCACAATCACACAATCACAATCACTCAATAACACAATCACAATCACACAATCACAATAACACAATCACACAATAACGATCACACAATCACGATCACGCAATCACGATCACACAATCACAATCACACAGTCACACAATCACAATCACAATCACACAATCACGATCACACAATCACGATCGCACAGTCACGATCACACAATCACACAATCACAATCCCACAATCGCAACCACACAACCACAGTCACACAATCACAATCACAATCCCACAATCACAGTCACACAATCACAGTCACACAATCACAATCACACAATCACAATCACACAATCACACAATCACAATCACAATCACAAACACAATCGCACAATCACAATCGCACAATCACAATCACAATCACAATCACACAATCACCATCACACAATCACCATCACGATATCACAATCACGCAACCACAATCACGCAATTACAATCACGCAATCACAATCACACAATCACAATCATACAATCACAATCACAATCCCATAATCACACCCACACAATCACACAATCACAATCACGATCACACAATGACACAGTCACAATCCCACAATCACGATCACACAATCACGATCACACAATCACGATCACACAATCACAATCACACAATCACGATCACACAATCACAGTCACACAATCACAGTCACACAATCACAGTCACACAATCACAATCACAATCACGATCACACAAACAGGATCACACAATTACGATCACACAATCACGACCACACAATCACGATCACACAATCACGATCACACAATCACGATCACACAATCGCGATCGCACAATCACGATCACACAATCACAGTCACACAATCACAATCACACAACCAAAATCACAATCACGATCACACAAACACGATCGCACAATCACGATCACACAATCACGGCCACACAATCACGATCACACAATGACACAGTCACAATCCCACAATCACGATCACACAATCACGATCACACAATCACGATCACACAATCACGATCACACAATCACGATCACACAATCACAGTCACACAATCACAATCACACAATCTCAATCACAATCACGATCACACAAACAGGATCACACAATTACGATCACACAATCACGACCACACAATCACGATCGCACAATCACGATCGCACAATCACGGTCGCACAATCACGATCGCACAATCACGATCGCACAATCACGATCGCACAATCACGATCGCACAATCACGATCGCACAATCACGATCGCACAATCACGATCGCACAATCACGATCGCACAATCACGATCGCACAATCACGATCGCACAATCACGATCGCACAATCACGATCGCACAATCACGATCGCACAATCACGATCGCACAATCACGATCGCACAATCACGATCGCACAATCACGATCGCACAAACACGATCGCACAATCACGATCGCACAATCACGATCACACAATCACACAATCACGCAATCACAATCGCGCAATCACAATCGCGCAATCACAATAACACAATCACACAATCACGATCACACATTCACGATCACACAATCACGATCACACAATCACGATCACACAATCACGATCACACAATCACGATCACACAATCACGATCACACAATCACAGTCACACAATCACAGTCACACAATCACAATCACACAATCTCAATCACAATCACGATCACACAAACAGGATCACACAATTACGATCCCACAATCACGACCACACAATCACGATCACACAATCACGATCACACAATCACGATCACACAATCACGATCGCACAATCACGATCACACAATCACAGTCACACAATCACAATCACACAACCAAAATCACAATCACGATCACACAAACACGATCGCACAATCACGATCACACAATCACGGCCACACAATCACGATCACACAATCGCGATCACACAATCACGATCACACAATCACGATCACAGAATCACGATCCCACAATCACGATCACACAATCACAATCACACCATCGCAATCACACCATCACACAGTCACAATCCCACAATCACAATCCCACAATCACGATCACACAATCACGATCACACAGTCACAATCCCACAATCACAGTCACACAATCACAGTCACACAATCACAATCACACAATCACACAGTCACAAACCCACAATCACGATCACACACACACGACCACTCAGTCACGATCACACAGTCACGATCACACAATCACAATCACACAATCACGATCGCACAATCACAATCACACAATCACAATCACACAATCACAGTCACACAATCACAATCACACAATCACAGTCACACAATCACAATCACACAATCACAATCACACAATCACAATCACACAATCACACAATCACACAATCACAAAATCACACAATCACAATCACACAATCACAATCACAGAATCACAATCACACAATCACAATCACACAATCACAATCACACAATCACAATAGCACAATCACGCAATCACGACCACACAACCACGGTCACACAATCACAATCACATAGTCACACAATCACAATCACAATCACACAATCACAATCACACAAACACACAGTCACAATCGCACAATCACGATCACAAAATCACGATAACACAATCACGATCACACAATCACAATCACACAGTCACACAATCACAATCACAATCACAATCACAATCACAATCACAATCACAATCACACAATCACAATCACACAATCACACAATCACAATCACGATCACACAATCACGATCGCACAGTCACGATCACACAATCACACAATCACACAATCACACTCCCACAACTACAGTCACACAATCACGATCACACAATCACAATCACACAATCACAATAACACAATCACAATCACACAATCACACAATCACAATCACACAATGACGATCACACAATCACGATCACACAATCACAATCACACAATCACAATCACAATCACACAGTCACACTCACACAATCACAATCACACAATCACAATCACAATCCCACAATCACAATCACACAATCACAGTCACACAATCACAATCACACAATCACAATCACTCAATCACACAGTCACAATCCCATAATCACAATCCCACAATAACGATCACACAATCACGATCACACAGTCACAATCCCACAATCACAGTCACACAATCACAGTCACACAATCACAATCACACAATCACAATCACACAATCACAATCACACAATCACAATCACACAATCACAATCACACAATCACAATCACGCAATCATATAGTCACAAACCCACAATCACGATCACACAATCACGATCACACAATCACGATCACACAATCACAATCACACAATCACAATCACAATCCCACAGTCACAATCACACAATCACAAACACAATCACGATCACACAATCACGATCACACAGTCACTATCACACAATCACAATCACACAATCACAATCACAAAATCACACTAACACAATCACAATCACACAATCACACAATCACGATCACACAATCACGATCACACAATCACGACTACACAATCGCAATCACACAATCACAATCACACAATAACACAATCACACTCACACAATCACAATCACACAATCACACTCACACAATCACAAGCACACAATCACAATCACACAATCACACAATCACAATCACAATCACAAACACAATCGCACAATCACAATCGCACAATCACAATCACAATCACACAATCACCATCACACAATCACCATCACGTAATCACAATCACGCAACCACAATCACGCAATTACATGCACGCAATCACAATCACGCAATCACAGTACAATCACGCAATCACAATCCCACAATCACAGTCACACAATCACAATCACACAATCACAATCACACAATCAAAATCACACAATCACAATCACACAATCACAATCACACAATCACAATCACAATCACACAATCACAATCACACAATCACAATCACACAATCACAATCACACAATCACAATCACACAATCACAATCATACAATCACAATCACAATCCCATAATCACACCCACACAATCACACAATCACAATCACGATTACACAATGACATAGTCACAATCCCACAATCACGATCACACAATCACGATCACACAATCACGATCACACAATCACGATCGCACAATCACGATCGCACAATCACGATCACACAATCACAGTCACACAATCACAATCACACAACCAAAATCACAATCACGATTACACAAACACGATCGCACAATCACGATCACACAATCACGGCCACACAATCACGATCACACAATCACGATTACATAATCACGATCACACAATCACGATCACACAATCACAATCACACCATCACAATCACACCATCACACAGTCACAATCCCACAATCACAATCCCAAAATCACGATCACACAATCACGATCACACAGTCACAATCCCACAATCACAGTCACACAATCACAGTCACAATCACACAGTCACACAATCACAATCACAATCGCACAATCACGATCACACAATCACGATCACACAGGGACGATCGCACAATCACAATCACGCAATCACAATCACACAATCACAATAACACAATCACAATCACGATCACACAATCACACAGTCACAATCCCACAATCACGATCACACAATCACGATCACACAGTCACGATCACACAATCACAATCACACAATCAGAATCACACAATCACAATAACACAATCACACAATCATGATCACACAATCACGATCACACAATCACGATCACACAATCACGATCACACAATCACTATCACACAATCACTATCACACAATCACGATCACACAATCACACAATCACAATCCCACAATCACAATCACACAATCACAGTCACACAATCACAATCACACAACCACAATCACACAATCACACTGCCACAATCACAATCACAATCACACAATCACAAAGTCACAATCCCACAATTGCGATCACACAATCACGATCACACAATCACGATCGCACAATCACGACCACACAATCACAATCACACAATCACAATCACACAATCACAATCACACAATCACAATCACACAATCACAATCACACAATCACAATCACACAATCACAATCACACAATCACAATCACACAATCACAATCACACAATCACAATCACACAATCACAATCACACAATCACAATCACACAATCACAATCACACAATCACAATCACACAATCACAATCACACAATCACAATCACACAATCACAATCACACAATCACAATCACACAATCACAATCACACAATCACAATCACACAATCACAATCACACAATCACAATCACACAATCACAATCACACAATCACAATCACACAATCACAATCACACAATCACAATCACACAATCACAATCACACAATCACAATCACACAATCACAATCACACAATCACAATCACACAATCACAATCACACAATCACAATCACACAATCACAATCACACAATCACAATCACACAATCACAATCACACAATCACAATCACACAATCACAATCACACAATCACAATCACACAATCACAATCACACAATCACAATCACACAATCACAATCACACAATCACAATCACACAATCACAATCACACAATCACAATCACACAATCACAATCACACAATCACAATCACACAATCACAATCACACAATCACAATCACACAATCACAATCACACAATCACAATCACACAATCACAATCACACAATCACAATCACACAATCACAATCACACAATCACAATCACACAATCACAATCACACAATCACAATCACACAATCACAATCACACAATCACAATCACACAATCACAATCACACAATCACAATCACACAATCACAATCACACAATCACAATCACACAATCACAATCACACAATCACAATCACACAATCACAATCACACAATCACAATCACACAATCACAATCACACAATCACAATCACACAATCACAATCACACAATCACAATCACACAATCACAATCACACAATCACAATCACACAATCACAATCACACAATCACAATCACACAATCACAATCACACAATCACAATCACACAATCACAATCACACAATCACAATCACACAATCACAATCACACAATCACAATCACACAATCACAATCACACAATCACAATCACACAATCACAATCACACAATCACAATCACACAATCACAATCACACAATCACAATCACACAATCACAATCACACAATCACAATCACACAATCACAATCACACAATCACAATCACACAATCACAATCACACTTTCACAATCACACAATCACAATCACACAATCACAATCACACAATCACAATCACACAATCACAATCACACAATCACAATCACACAATCACAATCACACAATCACAATCACACAATCACAATCACACAATCACAATCACACAATCACAGTCACACAATCACAGTCACACAATCACAGTCACACAATCACAATCACACAATCACACAGTCACAAACCCACAATCACGATCACACACACACGACCACACAGTCACGATCACACAGTCACGATCACACAATCACAATCACACAATCACAATCACACAATCACAATCACACAATCACAATCACGATCACACAATCACGATCGCACAGTCACGATCACACAACCACACAATCACACTCCCACAACTACAGTCACACAATCACGATCACACAATCACAATCACACAGTCACACAGTCGCACAGTCACACAATCACACAATCACACAGTCACAATCGCACAATCACGATCACACAATCACGATCACACAGTCACAGTCCCACAATCACGATCACACAATTACGATCACACAGTCACGATCACACAATCACAACCACACAATCAGAATAACACAATCACAATATCACAATCAGAATAACACAATCACAATATCACAATCACAGTCACAGAGTCGCAATCACACAATCACAATGACACAATCACAACCACACAATCACAGTCACACAATCACAGTCACACAATCACAATCACAATCACAATCACACAGTCACACTCACACAATCACAATCACACAATCACAATCACAATCCCACAATCACAATCACACAATCACCGTCACACAATCACAATCACACAATCACAATCACACAATCACCATCACTCAATCACACAGTCACAATCCCATAATCACAATCCCACAATAACGATCACACAATCACGATCACACAGTCACAATCCCACAATCACAATCCCACAATCACAATCACACAATCACCGTCACACAATCACAATCACACAATCACAATCACTCAATCACACAGTCACAATCCCATAATCACAATCCCACAATAACGATCACACAATCACGATCACACAGTCACAATCCCACAATCACAGTCACACAATCACACAATCACACAATCACAATCACACAATCACAATCACACAATCACAATCACACAATCACAATCACACAATCACAATCACACAATCACAATCACACAATCACAATCACACAATCACAATCACACAATCACAATCACACAATCACAATCACACAATCACAATCACACAATCATATAGTCACAAACCCACAATCACGATCACACAATCACGAGCACACAATCAGAATCACACAATCACAATCACACAATCACGACCACACAACCACCAACACACAATCACAATCCCACAGTCACAATCACACAATCACAAACACAATCACGATCACACAATCACGATCACACAGTCACTATCACACAATCACAATCACACAATCACAATCACACAATCACAATCACACAATCACAATCACACAGTCACACAGTCACAATCACACAGTCACACAATCACAATCACAATCGCACAATCACGATCACACAATCACGATCACACATGGACGATCGCACAATCACAATCACGCAATCACAATCACACAATCACAATAACACAATCACAATCACGATCACACAATCACACAGTCACAATCCCACAATCACGATCACACAATCACGATGACACAGTCACGATCACACAATCACAATCACACAATCAGAATCACACAATCACAATAACACAATCACACAATCACGATCACACAATCACGATCACACAATCACGATCACACAATCACGATCACACAATCACTATCACACAATCACTATCACACAATCACGATCACACAATCACACAATCACAATCCCACAATCACAATCACACAATCACAGTCACACAATCACAATCACACAACCACAATCACACAATCACACTGCCACAATCACAATCACAATCACACAATCACAAAGTCACAATCCCACAATTGCGACCACACAATCACGATCACACAATCACGATCGCACAATCACGATCACACAATCACAATCACACAATCACAATCACACAATCACAATCACACAATCACAATCACACAATCACAATCACACAATCACAATCACACAATCACAATCACACAATCACAATCACACAATCACAATCACACAATCACAATCACACAATCACAATCACACAATCACAATCACGCAATCACAATCACGCAATCACAATCACGCAATCACAATCACGCAATCACAATCACACAATCACAATCACACAATCACAATCACACAATCACAATCACACAATCACAATCACACAATCACAATCACACAATCACAATCACACAATCACAATCACACAATCACAATCACACAATCACAATCACACAATCACAATCACACAATCACAATCACACAATCACAATCACACAATCACAATCACACAATCACAATCAAGATCACACAATCACACAGTCACAATCCCACAATCACGATCACACAATCACGATCACACAGTCACGATCACACAATCACAATCACACAATCAGAATCACACAATCACAATAACACAATCACACAATCACGATCACACAATCACGATCACACAATCACGATCACACAATCACGATCACACAATCACTATCACACAATCACTATCACACAATCACGATCACACAATCACACAATCACAATCCCACAATCACAATCACACAATCACAGTCACACAATCACAATCACACAACCACAATCACACAATCACACTGCCACAATCACAATCACAATCACACAATCACAAAGTCACAATCCCACAATTGCGACCACACAATCACGATCACACAATCACGATCGCACAATCACGATCACACAATCACAATCACACAATCACAATCACACAATCACAATCACACAATCACAATCACACAATCACAATCACACAATCACAATCACACAATCACAATCACACAATCACAATCACACAATCACAATCACACAATCACAATCACACAATCACAATCACACAATCACAATCACACAATCACAATCACACAATCACAATCACACAATCACAATCACACAATCACAATCACACAATCACAATCACACAATCACAATCACACAATCACAATCACACAATCACAATCACACAATCACAATCACACAATCACAATCACACAATCACAATCACACAATCACAATCACACAATCACAATCACACAATCACAATCACACAATCACAATCACACAATCACAATCACACAATCACAATCACAAAATCACAATCACACAATCACAATCACACAATCACAATCACACAATCACAATCACACAATCACAATCACACAATCACAATCACACAATCACAATCACACAATCACAATCACACAATCACAATCACACAATCACAATCACACAATCACAATCACACAATCACAATCACACAATCACAATCACACAATCACAATCAAGATCACACAATCACACAGTCACAATCCCACAATCACGATCACACAATCACGATCACACAGTCACGATCACACAATCACAATCACACAATCAGAATCACACAATCACAATAACACAATCACACAATCACGATCACACAATCACGATCACACAATCACGATCACACAATCACGATCACACAATTACGATCACACAATCACTATCACACAATCACTATCACACAATCACGATCACACAATCACCCAATCACAATCCCACAATCACAATCACACAATCACAGTCACACAATCACAATCACACAACCACAATCACACAATCACACTGCCACAATCACAATCACAATCACACAATCACAAAGTCACAATCCCACAATTGCGATCACACAATCACGATCACACAATCACGATCGCACAATCACGATCACACAATCACGATCACACAATCACAATCGCACAATCACAATCGCGCAATCACAATCGCGCAATCACAATCGCGCAATCACAATCGCGCAATCACAATCGCGCAATCACAATCGCGCAATCACAATCGCGCAATCACAATCGCGCAATCACAATCGCGCAATCACAATCGCGCAATCACAATCGCGCAATCACAATCGCGCAATCACAATCGCGCAATCACAATCGCGCAATCACAATCGCGCAATCACAATCGCGCAATCACAATCGCGCAATCACAATCGCGCAATCACAATCGCGCAATCACAATCGCGCAATCACAATCGCGCAATCACAATCGCGCAATCACAATCGCGCAATCACAATCGCGCAATCACAATCGCGCAATCACAATCGCGCAATCACAATCGCGCAATCACAATCGCGCAATCACAATCGCGCAATCACAATCGCGCAATCACAATCGCGCAATCACAATCGCGCAATCACAATCGCGCAATCACAATCGCGCAATCACAATCGCGCAATCACAATCGCGCAATCACAATCGCGCAATCACAATCGCGCAATCACAATCGCGCAATCACAATCGCGCAATCACAATCGCGCAATCACAATCGCGCAATCACAATCGCGCAATCACAATCGCGCAATCACAATCGCGCAATCACAATCGCGCAATCACAATCGCGCAATCACAATCGCGCAATCACAATCGCGCAATCACAATCGCGCAATCACAATCGCGCAATCACAATCGCGCAATCACAATCGCGCAATCACAATCGCGCAATCACAATCGCGCAATCACAATCGCGCAATCACAATCGCGCAATCACAATCGCGCAATCACAATCGCGCAATCACAATCGCGCAATCACAATCGCGCAATCACAATCGCGCAATCACAATCGCGCAATCACAATCGCGCAATCACAATCGCGCAATCACAATCGCGCAATCACAATCGCGCAATCACAATCGCGCAATCACAATCGCGCAATCACAATCGCGCAATCAAAATCGCGCAATCAAAATCGCGCAATCACAATCGCGCAATCACTATCGCGCAATCACAAGCGCGCAATCACAATCGCGCAATCACTATCGCGCAATCACAAGCGCGCAATCACAATCGCGCAATCACAATAACACAATCACACAATCACGATCACACATTCACGATCACACAATCACGATCACACAATCACGATCACACAATCACGATCACACAATCACGATCACACAATCACGATCACACAATCACAGTCACACAATCACAGTCACACAATCACAATCACACAATCTCAATCACAATCACGATCACACAAACAGGATCACACAATTACGATCACACAATCACGACCACACAATCACGATCACACAATCACGATCACACAATCACGATCACACAATCACGATCGCACAATCACGATCACACAATCACAGTCACACAATCACAATCACACAACCAAAATCACAATCACGATCACACAAACACGATCGCACAATCACGATCACACAATCACGGCCACACAATCACGATCACACAATCACAGTCACACAATCACAGTCACACAATCACAATCACACAATCTCAATCACAATCACGATCACACAAACAGGATCACACAATTACGATCACACAATCACGACCACACAATCACGATCACGCAATCACGATCACACAATCACGATCACACAATCACGATCGCACAATCACGATCACACAATCACAGTCACACAATCACAATCACACAACCAAAATCACAATCACGATCACACAAACACGATCGCACAATCACAATCACACAATCACAATCACACAATCACAATCACACAATCACAATCACACAATCACAATCACAATCACACAATCACAATCACACAATCACAATCACACAATCACAATCACACAATCACAATCACACAATCACAATCACACAATCACAATCACACAATCACAATCACACAATCACAATCACACAATCACAATCACACAATCACAATCACACAATCACAATCACACAATCACAATCACACAATCACAATCACACAATCACAATCACACAATCACAATCACACAATCACAAGCACACAATCACAATCACACAATCACAATCACACAATCACAATCACACAATCACAATCACACAATCACAATCACACAATCACAATCAAGATCACACAATCACACAGTCACAATCCCACAATCACGATCACACAATCACGACCACACAGTCACGATCACACAATCACAATCACACAATCAGAATCACACAATCACAATAACACAATCACACAATCACGATCACACAATCACGATCACACAATCACGATCACACAATCACGATCACACAATTACGATCACACAATCACTATCACACAATCACTATCACACAATCACGATCACACAATCACCCAATCACAATCCCACAATCACAATCACACAATCACAGTCACACAATCACAATCACACAACCACAATCACACAATCACACTGCCACAATCACAATCACAATCACACAATCACAAAGTCACAATCCCACAATTGCGATCACACAATCACGATCACACAATCACGATCGCACAATCACGATCACACAATCACGATCACACAATCACAATCACACAATCACAATCACACAATCACAATCGCGCAATCACAATCGCGCAATCACAATCGCGCAATCACAATCGCGCAATCACAATCGCGCAATCACAATCGCGCAATCACAATCGCGCAATCACAATCGCGCAATCACAATCGCGCAATCACAATCGCGCAATCACAATCGCGCAATCACAATCGCGCAATCACAATCGCGCAATCACAATCGCGCAATCACAATCGCGCAATCACAATCGCGCAATCACAATCGCGCAATCACAATCGCGCAATCACAATCGCGCAATCACAATCGCGCAATCACAATCGCGCAATCACAATCGCGCAATCACAATCGCGCAATCACAATCGCGCAATCACAATCGCGCAATCACAATCGCGCAATCACAATCGCGCAATCACAATCGCGCAATCACAATCGCGCAATCACAATCGCGCAATCACAATCGCGCAATCACAATCGCGCAATCACAATCGCGCAATCACAATCGCGCAATCACAATCGCGCAATCACAATCGCGCAATCACAATCGCGCAATCACAATCGCGCAATCACAATCGCGCAATCACAATCGCGCAATCACAATCGCGCAATCACAATCGCGCAATCACAATCGCGCAATCACAATCGCGCAATCACAATCGCGCAATCACAATCGCGCAATCACAATCGCGCAATCACAATCGCGCAATCACAATCGCGCAATCACAATCGCGCAATCACAATCGCGCAATCACAATCGCGCAATCACAATCGCGCAATCACAATCGCGCAATCACAATCGCGCAATCACAATCGCGCAATCACAATCGCGCAATCACAATCGCGCAATCACAATCGCGCAATCACAATCGCGCAATCACAATCGCGCAATCACAATCGCGCAATCACAATCGCGCAATCACAATCGCGCAATCACAATCGCGCAATCACAATCGCGCAATCACAATCGCGCAATCACAATCGCGCAATCACAATCGCGCAATCACAATCGCGCAATCACAATCGCGCAATCACAATCGCGCAATCACAATCGCGCAATCACAATCGCGCAATCACAATCGCGCAATCAAAATCGCGCAATCACAATCGCGCAATCACTATCGCGCAATCACAAGCGCGCAATCACAATCGCGCAATCACTATCGCGCAATCACAAGCGCGCAATCACAGTCGCGCAATCACAATAACACAATCACAATAACACAATCACACAATCACGATCACACATTCACGATCGCACAATCACGATCACACAATCACGATCACACAATCACGATCACACAATCACGATCACACAATCACAGTCACACAATCACAGTCACACAATCACAATCACACAATCACAATCACACAATCACAATCACTCAATCACAATCACACAATCATATAGTCACAAACCCACAATCACGAACACACAATCACGATCACACAATCACAATCACACAATCACGATCGCACAATCACGATCGCACAATCACGATCGCACAATCACGATCGCACAATCACGATCGCACAATCACGATCGCACAATCACGATCGCACAATCACGATCGCACAATCACGATCGCACAATCACGATCGCACAATCACGATCGCACAATCACGATCGCACAATCACGATCGCACAATCACGATCGCACAAACACGATCGCACAATCACGATCGCACAATCACGATCACACAATCACACAATCACGCAATCACAATCGCGCAATCACAATCGCGCAATCACAATAACACAATCACACAATCACGATCACACATTCACGATCACACAATCACGATCACACAATCACGATCACACAATCACGATCACACAATCACGATCACACAATCACGATCACACAATCACAGTCACACAATCACAGTCACACAATCACAATCACACAATCTCAATCACAATCACGATCACACAAACAGGATCACACAATTACGATCCCACAATCACGACCACACAATCACGATCACACAATCACGATCACACAATCACGATCACACAATCACGATCACACAATCACGATCGCACAATCACGATCACACAATCACAGTCACACAATCACAATCACACAACCAAAATCACAATCACGATCACACAAACACGATCGCACAATCACGATCACACAATCACGGCCACACAATCACGATCACACAATCGCGATCACACAATCACGATCACACAATCACGATCGCAGAATCACGATCCCACAATCACGATCACACAATCACAATCACACCATCGCAATCACACCATCACACAGTCACAATCCCACAATCACAATCCCACAATCACGATCACACAATCACGATCACACAGTCACAATCCCACAATCACAGTCACACAATCACAGTCACACAATCACAATCACACAATCACACAGTCACAAACCCACAATCACGATCACACACACACGACCACTCAGTCACGATCACACAGTCACGATCACACAATCACAATCACACAATCACGATCGCACAATCACAATCACACAATCACAATCACACAATCACAGTCACACAATCACAATCACACAATCACAGTCACACAATCACAATCACACAATCACAATCACACAATCACAATCACACAATCACACAATCACACAATCACAAAATCACACAATCACAATCACACAATCACAATCACAGAATCACAATCACACAATCACAATCACACAATCACAATAGCACAATCACGCAATCACGACCACACAACCACGGTCACACAATCACAATCACATAGTCACACAATCACAATCACAATCACACAATCACAATCACACAAACACACAGTCACAATCGCACAATCACGATCACAAAATCACGATAACACAATCACGATCACACAATCACAATCACACAGTCACACAATCACAATCACAATCACAATCACAATCACAATCACAATCACAATCACACAATCACAATCACACAATCACACAATCACAATCACGATCACACAATCACGATCGCACAGTCACGATCACACAATCACACAATCACACTCCCACAACTACAGTCACACAATCACGATCACACAATCACAATCACACAATCACAATAACACAATCACAATCACACAATCACACAATCACAATCACACAATGACGATCACACAATCACGATCACACAATCACAATCACACAATCACAATCACAATCACACAGTCACACTCACACAATCACAATCACACAATCACAATCACAATCCCACAATCACAATCACACAATCACAGTCACACAATCACAATCACACAATCACAATCACTCAATCACACAGTCACAATCCCATAATCACAATCCCACAATAACGATCACACAATCACGATCACACAGTCACAATCCCACAATCACAGTCACACAATCACAGTCACACAATCACAATCACACAATCTCAATCACAATCACGATCACACAAACAGGATCACACAATTACAATCACACAATCACGACCACACAATCACGATCACACAATCACCCACAATCACGATCACACAATCACGATCACACAATGACAATCACACAATCACAATCACACAATCACGACCACACAACCACCAACACACAATCACAATCCCACAGTCACAATCACACAATCACAAACACAATCACGATCACACAATCACGATCACACAGTCACTATCACACAATCACAATCACACAATCACAATCACAAAATCACACTAACACAATCACAATCACACAATCACACAATCACGATCACACAATCACGATCACACAATCACGATCACACAATCACGACTACACAATCGCAATCACACAATCACAATCACACAATAACACAATCACACTCACACAATCACAATCACACAATCACACTCACACAATCACAAGCACACAATCACAATCACACAATCACACAATCACAATCACAATCACAAACACAATCGCACAATCACAATCGCACAATCACAATCACAATCACAATCACACAATCACCATCACACAATCACCATCACGTAATCACAATCACGCAACCACAATCACGCAATTACATGCACGCAATCACAATCACGCAATCACAGTACAATCACGCAATCACAATCCCACAATCACAGTCACACAATCACAATCACACAATCACAATCACACAATCAAAATCACACAATCACAATCACACAATCACAATCACACAATCACAATCACAATCACACAATCACAATCACACAATCACAATCACACAATCACAATCACACAATCACAATCACACAATCACAATCATACAATCACAATCACAATCCCATAATCACACCCACACAATCACACAATCACAATCACGATTACACAATGACATAGTCACAATCCCACAATCACGATCACACAATCACGATCACACAATCACGATCACACAATCACGATCGCACAATCACGATCGCACAATCACGATCACACAATCACAGTCACACAATCACAATCACACAACCAAAATCACAATCACGATTACACAAACACGATCGCACAATCACGATCACACAATCACGGCCACACAATCACGATCACACAATCACGATTACATAATCACGATCACACAATCACGATCACACAATCACAATCACACCATCACAATCACACCATCACACAGTCACAATCCCACAATCACAATCCCAAAATCACGATCACACAATCACGATCACACAGTCACAATCCCACAATCACAGTCACACAATCACAGTCACACAATCACAGTCACACAATCACAATCACACAATCACAATCACACAATCACACAGTCACAAACCGACAATCACGATCACACAAACACGATCACACAGTCACGATCACACAATCACAATCACACAATCACAATCACACAATCACAATCACACAATCGCAATCACACGATCACAATCACACAATCACAATCACACAATCACAATCACACAATCACACAATCACAATCACACAATCACACAATCACACAATCACACAATCACAATCACACAATCACAATCACACAATCACAATCACACAATCACAATCACGATCACACAATCACGATCGCACAGTCACGATCACACAATCACACAATCACACTCCCACAACCACAATCACACAATCACGATCACACAATCACAATCACACAGTCACACAGTCGCACAGTCACACAATCACACAATCACACAGTCACAATCGCACAATCACGATCACACAATCACGATCACACAGTCACAATCCCACAATCACGATCACACAATTACGATCACACAGTCACGATCACACAATCACAACCACACAATCAGAATCACACAATCACAATAACACAATCACAGTCGCAGAGTCACAATCACACAATCACAATGACACAATCACAATCACACAATCACAGTCACACAATCACAGTCACACAATCACAATCACAAAATCACAATCACAAAATCACAATAACACAATCACAATCACACAATCACACAATCACAATCACACAATGACGATCACACAATCGCGACCACACAATCACAATCACACAATCACAATCACAATCACACAATCACACTCAGACAACCACAATCACACAATCACAATCACAATCCCACAATCACAATCACACAATCACAGTCACACAATCGCAATCACACAATCACAATCACTCAATCACACAGTCACAATCCCATAATCACAATCCCACAATCACGATCACACAATCACGATCACACAGTCACAATCCCACAATCACAGTCACACAATCACTGTCACACAATCACAATCACACAATCACAATCACACAATCACAATCACACAATCACAATCACACAATCACAATCACACAATCACAATCACACAATCATATAGTCACAAACCCACAATCACGATCACACAAACACGATCAGACAGTCACGATCACACAATCACAATCACACAATCACAATCACACAATCACAATCACAAAATCACTATCACGCAATCACAATCACTCAATCACACAGTCACAATCCCATAATCACAATCCCACAATCACGATCACACAATCACGATCACACAGTCACAATCCCACAATCACAGTCACACAATCACAGTCACACAATCACAATCACACAATCACAATCACACAATCACAATCACACAATCACACAGTCACAATCCCATAATCACAATCCCACAATCACGATTACACAATCACGATCACACAGTCACAATCCCACAATCACAGTCACACAATCACAAACACACAGTCACGATCACACAATCACGATCACACGATCACGATCACACAATCACAATCACACAATCACAAACACACAGTCACGATCACACAATTACGATCACACGATCACGATCACACAATCACAATCACACAATCACAATCACACAATCACGACCACACAACCACCATCACACAATCACAATCCCACAATCATAATCTCACAATCACAAACACAATCACGATCACACAGTCACTATCACACAATCACAATCACACATTCACAATCACAAAATCACAATAACACAATCACAATCACACAATCACACAATCACGATCACAAAATCACGATCACACAATCACGATCACACAATCACAATCACACAATCACAATCACACAATCACACTCACACAATCACAATCACACAATCACACTCACACAATCACAATCACACAATCACAATCACAATCCCACAATCACAATCACACAATCACAGTCACACAATCACAATCACACAATCACAACCACTCAATCACACAGTCACAATCCCATAATCACAATCCCACAATCGCGATCACACAATCACGATCACACAATCACAATCACACAATCACAATCACACAATCCCAGTCACACAATCACAATCACACAATCACAATCACACAATCACAATCACACAATCACAATCACACAATCATATAGTCACAAACCCACAATCACGATCACACAAACACGATCACACAGTCACGATCACACAATCACAATCACACAATCACAATCACACAATCACAATCACACAATCACAATCACACAATCACAATCACACAATCACAATCACACAATCACAATCACACAATCACAATCACGCAATCACAATCACTCAATCACACAGTCACAATCCCATAATCACAATCCCACAATCACGATCACACAATCACGATCACACAGTCACAATCCCACAATCACAGTCACACAATCACAAACACACAGTCACGATCACACAATCACGATCACACGATCACGATCACACAATCACAATCACACAATCACAAACACACAGTCACGATCACACAATTACGATCACACGATCACGATCACACAATCACAAACACACAATCACAATCACACAAACACGACCACACAACCACCATCACACAATCACAATCCCATAATCACAATCTCACAATCACAAACACAATCACGATCACACAATCACGATCACACAGTCACTATCACACAATCACAATCACACATTCACAATCACAAAATCACAATAACACAATCACAATCACACAATCACACAATCACGATCACAAAATCACGATCACACAATCACAATCAGACAATCACAATCACACAATCACACTCACACAATCACAATCACACAATCACACTCACACAATCACAATCACACAATCACAATCACAATCCCACAATCACAATCACACAATCACAGTCACACAATCACGATCACACCATCACAACCACTCAATCACACAGTCACAATCCCATAATCACAATCCCACAATCGCGATCACACAATCACGATCACACGATCACAATCACACAATCCCAATCACACAATCACGACCACACAACCACCAACACACAATCACAATCCCACAGTCACAATCACACAATCACAAACACAATCACGATCACACAATCACGATCACACAATCACAATCAGACAATCACAATCACACAATCACACTCACACAATCACAATCACACAATCACACTCACACAATCACAATCACACAATCACAATCACAATCCCACAATCACAATCACACAATCACAGTCACACAATCACGATCACACCATCACAACCACTCAATCACACAGTCACAATCCCATAATCACAATCCCACAATCGCGATCACACAATCACGATCACACAATCACAATCACACAATCCCAATCACACAATCACGACCACACAACCACCAACACACAATCACAATCCCACAGTCACAATCACACAATCACAAACACAATCACGATCACACAATCACGATCACACAGTCACTATCACATAATCACAATCACACAATCACAATCACAAAATCACAATAACACAATCACAATCACACAATCACACAATCACGATCACACAATCACGATCACACAATCACAATCACACAATCACAATCACACAATCACACAATCACACTCACACAATGACAATCACAAAATCACACTCACACAATCACAATCACAATCACACAATCACAATCACAATCCCACAATCACAATCACACAATCACAGTCACACAATCACAATCACACGATCACAATCACTCAATCACACACTCACAATCCCATAATCACAATCCCACAATCACGATCACACAATCACGATCACACAATCACAATCACACAATCACAATCACACAATCACAATCACACAATCACAATCACACAATCACAATCACACAATCACGACCACACAACCACCAACACACAATCAAAATCCCACAGTCACAATCACACAATCACAATCACAATCACGATCACACAATCACGATCACACAGTCACTATCACACAATCACAATCACACAATCACAATCACAAAATCACAATAACACAATCACAATCACACAATCACACAATCACGATCACACAATCACGATCACACAATCACGATCACACAATCACAATCACACAATCACAATCACACAATCACACAATCACACAATCACACTCACATAATCACAATCACACAATCACACTCACACAATCACAATCACACAATCACAATCACGCAATCACAATCACTCAATCACACAGTCACAATCCCATAATCACAATCCCTCAATCACGATCACACAATCACGATCACACAGTCACAATCCCACAATCACAGTCACACAATCACAGTCACACAATCACAATAACACAATCACAATCACACAATCACAATCACACAATCACAATCACACAATCACAATCACACAATCACAATCACACAATCATATAGTCACAAACCCACAATCACGATCACACAAACACGATCACACAGTCACTATCACACAATCACAATCACACATTCACAATCACAAAATCACAATAACACAATCACAATCACACAATCACACAATCACGATCACAAAATCACGATCACACAATCACAATCACACAGTCACACAATCACAATCACACAATCACAATCACGCAATCACACTCACACAATCACAATCACACAATCACACAATCACAATCACAATCCCACAATCACAATCACACAATCACAGTCACACAATCACAATCACACAATCACAACCACTCAATCACACAGTCACAATCCCATAATCACAATCCCACAATCGCGATCACACAATCACGATCACACAATCACAATCACACAATCACAATCACACAATCACAGTCACACAATCACAATCACACAATCACAATCACACAATCACAATCACACAATCACAATCACACAATCACAATCACACAATCACAATCACACAATCACAATCACACAATCACAATCACACAATCACACAATCACGATCACACAATCACTATCACACAATCACTATCACACAATCACGATCACACAATCACACAATCACAATCCCACAATCACAATCACACAATCACAGTCACACAATCACAATCACACAACCACAATCACACAATCACACTGCCACAATCACAATCACAATCACACAATCACAAAGTCACAATCCCACAATTGCGATCACACAATCACGATCACACAATCACGATCGCACAATCACAATCACACAATCACAATCACACAATCACAATCACACAATCACAATCACACAATCACAATCACACAATCACAATCACACAATCACAATCACACAATCACAATCACACAATCACAATCACACAATCACAATCACACAATCACAATCACACAATCACAATCACACAATCACAATCACACAATCACAATCACACAATCACAATCACACAATCACAATCACACAATCACAATAACACTATCACAATCACACAATCACAATCACACAATCACAATCACACAATCACAATCACACAACCACAATCACACAATCACAATCACACAATCACAATCACACAATCACACAATCACAATCACACAATCACAATCACACAATCACAATCACACAGTCACAAAACCACAATCACAATCACACAAACACGATCACACAGTCACGATCACACAATCACAATCACACAATCACACAGTCACAATCCCACAATCACGATCACACAATCACGATCACACAGTCAGGATCACACAATCACAATCACACAATCACAATCACACATACACAATCACACAATCGCACAATCACGATCACACAGTCACGATCACACAATCACAATCACACAATCAGAATCACACAATCACAATAACACAATCACACAATCACGATCACACAATCACGATCACACAATCACGATCACACAATCACGATCACACAATCACGATCACACAATCACGATCACACAATCACAATCACACCATCACAATCACAATCACATAATCAGAATCACACAATCACAATCACGATCACACAATCACAATCACGATCACACAATCACACAGTCACAATCCCACAATCACGATCACACAATCACGATCACACAGTCACGATCACACAATCACAATCACACAATCAGGATCACACAATCACAGTAACACAATCACACAATCACGATCACACAATCACGATCACACAATCACGATCACACAATCACGATCACACAATCACGATCACACAATCACGATCACACAATCACGATCACACAATCACAGTCGCGCAATCACAGTCGCGCAATCACAGTCGCGCAATCACAATCGCGCAATCACAATCGCGCAATCACAATCGCGCAATCACAATCGCGCAATCACAATCGCGCAATCACAATCGCGCAATCAAAATCGCGCAATCACAATCGCGCAATCACAATCGCGCAATCACAATCGCGCAATCACAATCGCGCAATCACAATAACACAATCACACAATCACGATCACACATTCACGATCACACAATCACGATCACACAATCACGATCACACAATCACGATCACACAATCACGATCACACAATCACGATCACACAATCATGATCACACAATCACAGTCACACAATCACAGTCACACAATCACAATCACACAATCTCAATCACAATCACGATCACACAAACAGGATCACACAATTACGATCACACAATCACGACCACAGAATCACGATCACACAATCACGATCACACAATCACGATCACACAATCACGATCGCACAATCACGATCACACAATCACAGTCACAGAATCACAATCACACAACCAAAATCACAATCACGATCACACAAACACGATCGCACAATCACGATCACACAATCACGGCCACACAATCACGATCACACAATCGCGATCACACAATCACGATCACACTATCACGATCACAGAATCACGATCCCACAATCACGATCACACAATCACAATCACACCATCGCAGTCACACCATCACACAGTCACAATCCCACAATCACAATCCCACAATCACGATCACACAATCACGATCACACAGTCACAATCCCACAATCACAGTCACACAATCACAGTCACACAATCACAGTCACACAATCACAATCACACAATCACACAGTCACAAACCCACAATCACGATCACACACACACGACCACACAGTCACGATCACACAGTCACGATCACACAATCACAATCACACAATCACAATCACACAGTCACAAAACCACAATCACAATCACACAAACACGATCACACAGTCACGATCACACAATCACAATCACACAATCACACAGTCACAATCCCACAATCACGATCACACAATCACGATCACACAGTCAGGATCACACAATCACAATCACACAATCACAATCACACATACACAATCACACAATCGCACAATCACGATCACACAGTCACGATCACACAATCACAATCACACAATCAGAATCACACAATCACAATAACACAATCACACAATCACGATCACACAATCACGATCACACAATCACGATCACACAATCACGATCACACAATCACGATCACACAATCACGATCACACAATCACAATCACACCATCACAATCACAATCACATAATCAGAATCACACAATCACAATCACGATCACACAATCACAATCACGATCACACAATCACACAGTCACAATCCCACAATCACGATCACACAATCACGATCACACAGTCACGATCACACAATCACAATCACACAATCAGGATCACACAATCACAGTAACACAATCACACAATCACGATCACACAATCACGATCACACAATCACGATCACACAATCACGATCACACAATCACGATCACACAATCACGATCACACAATCACGATCACACAATCACGATCACACAATCACAGTCGCGCAATCACAGTCGCGCAATCACAGTCGCGCAATCACAATCGCGCAATCACAATCGCGCAATCACAATCGCGCAATCACAATCGCGCAATCACAATCGCGCAATCAAAATCGCGCAATCACAATCGCGCAATCACAATCGCGCAATCACAATCGCGCAATCACAATCGCGCAATCACAATAACACAATCACACAATCACGATCACACATTCACGATCACACAATCACGATCACACAATCACGATCACACAATCACGATCACACAATCACGATCACACAATCACGATCACACAATCATGATCACACAATCACAGTCACACAATCACAGTCACACAATCACAATCACACAATCTCAATCACAATCACGATCACACAAACAGGATCACACAATTACGATCACACAATCACGACCACAGAATCACGATCACACAATCACGATCACACAATCACGATCACACAATCACGATCGCACAATCACGATCACACAATCACAGTCACAGAATCACAATCACACAACCAAAATCACAATCACGATCACACAAACACGATCGCACAATCACGATCACACAATCACGGCCACACAATCACGATCACACAATCGCGATCACACAATCACGATCACACTATCACGATCACAGAATCACGATCCCACAATCACGATCACACAATCACAATCACACCATCGCAGTCACACCATCACACAGTCACAATCCCACAATCACAATCCCACAATCACGATCACACAATCACGATCACACAGTCACAATCCCACAATCACAGTCACACAATCACAGTCACACAATCACAGTCACACAATCACAATCACACAATCACACAGTCACAAACCCACAATCACGATCACACACACACGACCACACAGTCACGATCACACAGTCACGATCACACAATCACAATCACACAATCACAATCACACAATCACAATCACACAATCACAATCACACAATCACAGTCACACAATCACAATCACACAATTACAATCACACAATCACAATCACACAATCACACAATCACACAATCACACAATCACACAATCACACAATCACACAATCACACAATCACACAATCACAATCACACAATCACAATCACACAATCACAATCACACAATCACAATCACACAATCACAATCACACAATCACAATCACACAATCACAATCACACAATCACAATCACACAAACACACAGTCACAATCGCACAATCACGATCACAAAATCACGATCACACAATCACGATCACACAATCACAATCACACAGTCACACAATCACAATCACAATCACAATCACAATCACAATCACAATCACAATCACAATCACAATCACAATCACAATCACAATCACAATCACAATCACAATCACAATCACACAATCACAGTCACACAATCACAGTCACACAATCACAATCACAAAATCACAATAACACAATCACAATCACACAATCACACAATCACAATCACACAATGACGATCACACAATCACGATCACACAATCACAATCACACAATCACAATCACAATTACACAGTCACACTCACACAATCACAATCACACAATCACAATTACAATCCCACAACCACAATCACACAATCACAGTCACACAATCACAATCACACAATCACAATCACTCAATCACACAGTCACAATCCCATAATCACAATCCCACAATAACGATCACACAATCACGATCACACAGTCACAATCCCACAATCACAGTCACACAATCACAGTCACACAATCACAATCACACAATCACAATCACACAATCACAATCACACAATCACAATCACACAATCACAATCACACAATCACAATCACACAATCATATAGTCACAAACCCACAATCACGAACACACAATCACGATCACACAATCACAATCACACAATCACAATCACACAATCACAATCACACAATCTCGACCACACAACCACCAACACACAATCACAATCCCACAGTCACAATCACACAATCACAAACACAATCACGATCACACAATCACGATCACACAGTCACTATCACACAATCACAATTACACAATCACAATCACAAAATCACAATAACACAATCAAAATCACACAATCACACAATCACGATCACACAATCACGATCACACAATCACGACCACACAATCACAATCACACAATCACAATCACACAATCACACAATCACACTCACACAATCACAATCACACAATCACACTCACACAATCACAATCACACAATCACAATCACAATCCCACAATCACAATCACACAATCACAGTCACACAATCACAATCACACAATCACAATCACTCAATAACACAATCACAATCACACAATCACAATAACACAATCACACAATAACGATCGCACAATCACGATCACGCAATCACGATCACACAATCACAATCACACAGTCACACAATCACAATCACAATCACACAATCACGATCACACAATCACGATCGCACAGTCACGATCACACAATCACACAATCACAATCCCACAATCACAACCACACAACCACAGTCACACAATCACAATCACAATTCCACAATCACAGTCACACAATCACAGTCACACAATCACAATCACACAATCACAATCACACAATCACACAATCACAATCACAATCACAAACACAATCGCACAATCACAATCGCACAATCACAATCACAATCACAATCACACAATCACCATCACACAATCACCATCACGTAATCACAATCACGCGACCACAATCACGCAATTACAATCACGCAATCACAATCACACAATCACAATCATACAATCACAATCACAATCCCATAATCACACCCACACAATCACACAATCACAATCACGATCACACAATGACACAGTCACAATCCCACAATCACGATCACACAATCACGATCACACAATCACGATCACACAATCACGATCACACAATCACGATCACACAATCACAGTCACACAATCACAGTCACACAATCATAGTCACACAATCACAATCACAATCACGATCACACAAACAGGATCACACAATTACGATCACACAATCACGACCACACAATCACGATCACACAATCACGATCACACAATCACGATGACACAATCACGATCGCACAATCACGATCACACAATCACAGTCACACAATCACAATCACACAACCAAAATCACAATCACGATCACACAAACACGATCGCACAATCACGATCACACAATCACGGCCACACAATCACGATCACACAATGACACAGTCACAATCCCACAATCACGATCACACAATCACGATCACACAATCACGATCACACAATCACGATCACACAATCACAGTCACACAATCACAGTCACACAATCACAATCACACAATCTCAGTCACAATCACGATCACACAAACAGGATCACACAATTACGATCACACAATCACGACCACACAATCACGATCGCACAATCACGATCGCACAATCACGGTCGCACAATCACGATCGCACAATCACGATCGCACAATCACGATCGCACAATCACGATCGCACAATCACGATCGCACAATCACGATCGCACAATCACGATCGCACAATCACGATCGCACAATCACGATCGCACAATCACGATCGCACAATCACGATCGCACAAACACGATCGCACAATCACGATCGCACAATCACGATCAGACAATCACACAATCACGCAATCACAATCGCGCAATCACAATAACACAACCACACAATCACGATCACACATTCACGATCACACAATCACGATCACACAATCACGATCACACAATCACGATCACACAATCACGATCACACAATCACGATCACACAATCACAGTCACACAATCACAGTCACACAATCACAATCACACAATCTCAATCACAATCACGATCACACAAACAGGATCACAGAATTACGATCACACAATCACGACCACACAATCACGATCACACAATCACGATCACACAATCACGATCACACAATCACGATCACACAATCACGATCGCACAATCACGATCACACAATCACAGTCACACAATCACAATCACACAACCAAAATCACAATCACGATCACACAAACACGATCGCACAATCACGATCACACAATCACGGCCACACAATCACGATCACACAATCGCGATCACACAATCACGATCACACAATCACGATCACAGAATCACGATCCCACAATCACGATCACACAATCACAATCACACCATCGCAATCACACCATCACACAGTCACAATCCCACAATCACAATCCCACAATCACGATCACACAATCACGATCACACAGTCACAATCCCACAATCACAGTCACACAATCACAGTCACACAATCACAGTCACACAATCACAATCACACAATCACACAGTCACAAATCCACAATCACGATCACACACACACGACCACTCAGTCACGATCACACAGTCACGATCACACAATCACAATCACACAATCACAATCACACAATCACAATCACACAATCACAATCACACAATCACAGTCACACAATCACAATCACACAATCACAATCACACAATCACAATCACACAATCACACAATCACACAATCACAAAATCACACAATCACAATCACACAATCACAATCACACAATCACAATCACACAATCACAATCACACAATCACAATAGCACAATCACAATAGCACAATCACGCAATCACGACCACACAACCACGATCACACAATCACAATCACATAGTCACACAACCACAATCACAATCACACAATCACAATCACACAAACACACAGTCACAATCGCACAATCACGATCACAAAATCACGATAACACAATCACGATCACACAATCACAATCACACAGTCACACAATCACAATCACAATCACAATCACAATCACAATCACAATCACACAATCTCAATCACAATCACGATCACACAAACAGGATCACACAATTACGATCACACAATCACGACCACACAATCACGATCACACAATCACGATCACACAATCACGATCACACAATCACGATCACACAATCACGATCGCACAATCACGATCACACAATCACAGTCACACAATCACAATCACACAACCAAAATCACAATCACGATCACACAAACACGATCGCACAATCACGATCACACAATCACGGCCACACAATCACGATCACACAATCGCGATCACACAATCACGATCACACAATCACGATCACAGAATCACGATCCCACAATCACGATCACACAATCACAATCACACCATCGCAATCACACCATCACACAGTCACAATCCCACAATCACAATCCCACAATCACGATCACACAATCACGATCACACAGTCACAATCCCACAATCACAGTCACACAATCACAGTCACACAATCACAGTCACACAATCACAATCACACAATCACACAGTCACAAATCCACAATCACGATCACACACACACGACCACTCAGTCACGATCACACAGTCACGATCACACAATCACAATCACACAATCACAATCACACAATCACAATCACACAATCACAATCACACAATCACAGTCACACAATCACAATCACACAATCACAATCACACAATCACAATCACACAATCACACAATCACACAATCACAAAATCACACAATCACAATCACACAATCACAATCACACAATCGCAATCACACAATCACAATCACACAATCACAATAGCACAATCACAATAGCACAATCACGCAATCACGACCACACAACCACGATCACACAATCACAATCACATAGTCACACAATCACAATCACAATCACACAATCACAATCACACAAACACACAGTCACAATCGCACAATCACGATCACAAAATCACGATAACACAATCACGATCACACAATCACAATCACACAGTCACACAATCACAATCACAATCACAATCACAATCACAATCACAATCACACAATCACAATCACACAATCACACAATCACAATCACGATCACACAATCACGATCGCACAGTCACGATCACACAATCACACAATCACACTCCCACAACTACAGTCACACAATCACGATCACACAATCACAATCACACAATCACAATAACACAATCACAATCACACAATCACACAATCACAATCACACAATGACGATCACACAATCACGATCACACAATCACAATCACACAATCACAATCACAATCACACAGTCACACTCACACAATCACAATCACACAATGACAATCACAATCCCACAATCACAATCACACAATCACAGTCACACAATCACAATCACACAATCACAATCACTCAATCACACAGTCACAATCCCATAATCACAATCCCACAATAACGATCACACAATCACGATCACACAGTCACAATCCCACAATCACAGTCACACAATCACAGTCACACAATCACAATCACACAATCACAATCACACAATCACAATCACACAATCACAATCACACAATCACAATCACGCAATCATATAGTCACAAACCCACAATCACGATCACACAATCACGATCACACAATGACAATCACACAATCACAATCACACAATCACGACCACACAACCACCAACACACAATCACAATCCCACAGTCACAATCACACAATCACAAACACAATCACGATCACACAATCACGATCACACAGTCACTATCACACAATCACAATCACACAATCACAATCACAAAATCACAATAACACAATCACAATCACACAATCACACAATCACGATCACACAATCACGACTACACAATCGCAATCACACAATCACAATCACACAATAACACAATCACACTCACACAATCACAATCACACAATCACACTCACACAATCACAAGCACACAATCACAATCACACAATCACACAATCACAATCACAATCACAAACACAATCGCACAATCACAATCGCACAATCACAATCACAATCACAATCACACAATCACCATCACACAATCACCATCACGTAATCACAATCACGCAACCACAATCACGCAATTACATGCACGCAATCACAATCACGCAATCACAGTACAATCACGCAATCACAATCCCACAATCACAGTCACACAATCACAATCACACAATCACAATCACACAATCACAATCACACAATCACACAATCACAATCACACAATCACAATCACACAATCACGATCACACAATCACGATCACACAGACACAATCCCACAATCACAGTCACACAATCACAGTCACACAATCACAGTCACACAATCACAATCACACAATCACACAGTCACAAATCCACAATCACGATCACACACACACGACCACTCAGTCACGATCACACAGTCACGATCACACAATCACAATCACACAATCACAATCACACAATCACAATCACACAATCACAATCACACAATCACAGTCACACAATCACAATCACACAATCACAATCACACAATCACAATCACACAATCACACAATCACACAATCACACAATCACAAAATCACACAATCACAATCACACAATCACAATCACACAATCACAATCACACAATCACAATCACACAATCACAATAGCACAATCACAATAGCACAATCACGCAATCACGACCACACAACCACGATCACACAATCACAATCACATAGTCACACAATCACAATCACAATCACACAATCACAATCACACAAACACACAGTCACAATCGCACAATCACGATCACAAAATCACGATAACACAATCACGATCACACAATCACAATCACACAGTCACACAATCACAATCACAATCACAATCACAATCACAATCACAATCACAATCACAATCACAATCACAATCACAATCACACAATCTCAATCACAATCACGATCACACAAACAGGATCACACAATTACGATCACACAATCACGACCACACAATCACGATCACACAATCACGATCACACAATCACGATCACACAATCACGATCACACAATCACGATCGCACAATCACGATCACACAATCACAGTCACACAATCACAATCACACAACCAAAATCACAATCACGATCACACAAACACGATCGCACAATCACGATCACACAATCACGGCCACACAATCACGATCACACAATCGCGATCACACAATCACGATCACACAATCACGATCACAGAATCACGATCCCACAATCACGATCACACAATCACAATCACACCATCGCAATCACACCATCACACAGTCACAATCCCACAATCACAATCCCACAATCACGATCACACAATCACGATCACACAGTCACAATCCCACAATCACAGTCACACAATCACAGTCACACAATCACAGTCACACAATCACAATCACACAATCACAATCACACAATCACGACCACACAACCACCAACACACAATCACAATCCCACAGTCACAATCACACAATCACAAACACAATCACGATCACACAATCACGATCACACAGTCACTATCACACAATCACAATCACACAATCACAATCACAAAATCACAATAACACAATCACAATCACACAATCACACAATCACGATCACACAATCACGACTACACAATCGCAATCACACAATCACAATCACACAATAACACAATCACACTCACACAATCACAATCACACAATCACACTCACACAATCACAAGCACACAATCACAATCACACAATCACACAATCACAATCACAATCACAAACACAATCGCACAATCACAATCGCACAATCACAATCACAATCACAATCACACAATCACCATCACACAATCACCATCACGTAATCACAATCACGCAACCACAATCACGCAATTACATGCACGCAATCACAATCACGCAATCACAGTACAATCACGCAATCACAATCCCACAATCACAGTCACACAATCACAATCACACAATCACAATCACACAATCACACAATCACGATCACACAATCACGACTACACAATCGCAATCACACAATCACAATCACACAATAACACAATCACACTCACACAATCACAATCACACAATCACACTCACACAATCACAAGCACACAATCACAATCACACAATCACACAATCACAATCACAATCACAAACACAATCGCACAATCACAATCGCACAATCACAATCACAATCACAATCACACAATCACCATCACACAATCACCATCACGTAATCACAATCACGCAACCACAATCACGCAATTACATGCACGCAATCACAATCACGCAATCACAGTACAATCACGCAATCACAATCCCACAATCACAGTCACACAATCACAATCACACAATCACAATCACACAATCACAATCACACAATCACAATCACACAATCACACAATCACAATCACACAATCACAATCACACAATCACGATCACACAATCACGATCACACAGTCACAATCCCACAATCACAGTCACACAATCACAGTCACACAATCACAGTCACACAATCACAATCACACAATCACACAGTCACAAATCCACAATCACGATCACACACACACGACCACTCAGTCACGATCACACAGTCACGATCACACAATCACAATCACACAATCACAATCACACAATCACAATCACACAATCACAATCACACAATCACAGTCACACAATCACAATCACACAATCACAATCACACAATCACAATCACACAATCACACAATCACACAATCACAAAATCACACAATCACAATCACACAATCACAATCACACAATCACAATCACACAATCACAATCACACAATCACAATAGCACAATCACAATAGCACAATCACGCAATCACGACCACACAACCACGATCACACAATCACAATCACATAGTCACACAATCACAATCACAATCACACAATCACAATCACACAAACACACAGTCACAATCGCACAATCACGATCACAAAATCACGATAACACAATCACGATCACACAATCACAATCACACAGTCACACAATCACAATCACAATCACAATCACAATCACAATCACAATCACAATCACACAATCTCAATCACAATCACGATCACACAAACAGGATCACACAATTACGATCACACAATCACGACCACACAATCACGATCACACAATCACGATCACACAATCACGATCACACAATCACGATCACACAATCACGATCGCACAATCACGATCACACAATCACAGTCACACAATCACAATCACACAACCAAAATCACAATCACGATCACACAAACACGATCGCACAATCACGATCACACAATCACGGCCACACAATCACGATCACACAATCGCGATCACACAATCACGATCACACAATCACGATCACAGAATCACGATCCCACAATCACGATCACACAATCACAATCACACCATCGCAATCACACCATCACACAGTCACAATCCCACAATCACAGTCCCACAATCACGATCACACAATCACGATCACACAGTCACAATCCCACAATCACAGTCACACAATCACAGTCACACAATCACAATCACACAATCACACAGTCACAAATCCACAATCACGATCACACACACACGACCACTCAGTCACGATCACACAGTCACGATCACACAATCACAATCACACAATCACAATCACACAATCACAATCACACAATCACAATCACACAATCACAGTCACACAATCACAATCACACAATCACAATCACACAATCACAATCACACAATCACACAATCACACAATCACACAATCACAAAATCACACAATCACATTCACACAATCACAATCACACAATCACAATCACACAATCACAATCACACAATCACAATAGCACAATCACAATAGCACAATCACGCAATCACGACCACACAACCACGATCACACAATCACAATCACATAGTCACACAATCACAATCACAATCACACAATCACAATCACACAAACACACAGTCACAATCGCACAATCACGATCACAAAATCACGATAACACAATCACGATCACACAATCACAATCACACAGTCACACAATCACAATCACAATCACAATCACAATCACAATCACAATCACAATCACACAATCACAATCACACAATCACACAATCACAATCACGATCACACAATCACGATCGCACAGTCACGATCACACAATCACACAATCACACTCCCACAACTACAGTCACACAATCACGGTCACACAATCACAATCACACAATCACAATAACACAATCACAATCACACAATCACACAATCACAATCACACAATGACGATCACACAATCACGATCACACAATCACAATCACACAATCACAATCACAATCACACAGTCACACTCACACAATCACAATCACACAATCACAATCACAATCCCACAATCACAATCACACAATCACAGTCACACAATCACAATCACACAATCATAATCACTCAATCACACAGTCACAATCCCATAATCACAATCCCACAATAACGATCACACAATCACGATCACACAGTCACAATCCCACAATCACAGTCACACAATCACAGTCACACAATCACAATCACACAATCACAATCACACAATCACAATCACACAATCACAATCACACAATCACAATCACGCAATCATATAGTCACAAACCCACAATCACGATCACACAATCACGATCACACAATGACAATCACACAATCACAATCACACAATCACGACCACACAACCACCAACACACAATCACAATCCCACAGTCACAATCACACAATCACAAACACAATCACGATCACACAATCACGATCACACAGTCACTATCACACAATCACAATCACACAATCACAATCACAAAATCACAATAACACAATCACAATCACACAATCACACAATCACGATCACACAATCACGACTACACAATCGCAATCACACAATCACAATCACACAATAACACAATCACACTCACACAATCACAATCACACAATCACACTCACACAATCACAAGCACACAATCACAATCACACAATCACACAATCACAATCACAATCACAAACACAATCGCACAATCACAATCGCACAATCACAATCACAATCACAATCACACAATCACCATCACACAATCACCATCACGTAATCACAATCACGCAACCACAATCACGCAATTACATGCACGCAATCACAATCACGCAATCACAGTACAATCACGCAATCACAATCCCACAATCACAGTCACACAATCACAATCACACAATCACAATCACACAATCACAATCACACAATCACAATCACACAATCACACAATCACAATCACACAATCACAATCACACAATCACAATAACACAATCACAATCACACAATCACACAATCACAATCACACAATGACGATCACACAATCACGATCACACAATCACAATCACACAATCACAATCACAATCACACAGTCACACTCACACAATCACAATCACACAATCACAATCACAATCCCACAATCACAATCACACAATCACAGTCACACAATCACGGTCACACAATCACAATCACACAATCACAATCACACAATCACACAGTCACAAACCCACAATCACGATCACACAAACACGATCACACAGTCACGATCACACAATCACAATCACACAATCACAATCACACAATCACAATCACACAATCACAATCACACGATCACAATCACACAATCACAATCACACAATCACAATCACACAATCACACAATCACAATCACACAATCACACAATCACACAATCACACAATCACAATCACACAATCACAATCACACAATCACAATCACACAATCACAATCACGATCACACAATCACGATAGCACAGTCACGATCACACAATCACACAATCACACTCCCACAACCACAATCACACAATCACGATCACACAATCACAATCACACAGTCACACAGTCGCACAGTCACACAATCACGCAATCACACAGTCACAATCGCACAATCACGATCACACAATCACGATCACACAGTCACAATCCCACAATCACGATCACACAATTACGAACACACAGTCACGATCACACAATCACAACCACACAATCAGAATCACACAATCACAATAACACAATCACAGTCGCAGAGTCACAATCACACAATCACAATGACACAATCACAATCACACAATCACAGTCACACAATCACAGTCACACAATCACAATCACAAAATCACAATAACACAATCACAATCACACAATCACACAATCACAATCATACAATGACGATCACACAATCACGACCACACAATCACAATCACACAATCACAATCACAATCACACAATCACACTCAGACAACCACAATCACACAATCACAATCACAATCCCACAATCACAATCACACAATCACAGTCACACAATCGCAATCACACAATCACAATCACTCAATCACACAGTCACAATCCCATAATCACAATCCCACAATCACGATCACACAATCACGATCACACAGTCACAATCCCACAATCACAGTCACACAATCACTGTCACACAATCACAATCACACAATCACAATCAGACAATCACAATCACACAATCACAATCACACAATCACAATCACACAATCACAATCACACAATCACAATCACACAATCACAATCACACAATCACAATCACACAATCACAATCACACAATCACAATCACACAATCACAATCACACAATCACAATCACACAATCACAATCACACAATCATATAGTCACAAACCCACAATCACGATCACACAAACACGATCAGACAGTCACGATCACACAATCACAATCACACAATCACAATCACACAATCACAATCACACAATCACAATCACACAATCACACAATCACACAATCACACAATCACAATCACACAATCACAATCACACAATCACAATCACGATCACACAATCACGATCGCACAGTCACGATCACACAATCACACAATCACACTCCCACAACAACAATCACACAATCACGATCACACAATCACAATCACACAGTCACACAGTCGCACAGTCACACAATCACACAATCACACAGTCACAATCGCACAATCACGATCACACAATCACGATCACACAGTCACAATCCCACAATCACGATCACACAATTACGATCACACAGTCACGATCACACAATCACAACCACACAATCAGAATCACACAATCACAATAACACAATCACAGTCGCAGAGTCACAATCACACAATCACAATGACACAATCACAGTCACACAATCACAGTCACACAATCACAGTCACACAATCACAATCACAAAATCACAATAACACAATCACAATCACACAATCACACAATCACCATCACACAATGACGATCACACAATCACGACCACACAATCACAATCACACAATCACAATCACAATCACACAATCACACTCAGACAACCACAATCACACAATCACAATCACAATCCCACAATCACAATCACACAATCACAGTCACACAATCGCAATCACACAATCACAATCACTCAATCACACAGTCACAATCCCATAATCACAATCCCACAATCACGATCACACAATCACGATCACACAGTCACAATCCCACAATCACAGTCACACAATCACTGTCACACAATCACAATCACACAATCACAATCACACAATCACAATCACACAATCACAATCACACAATCACAATCACACAATCACAATCACACAATCACAATCACACAATCACAATCACACAATCACAATCACACAATCATATAGTCACAAACCCACAATCACGATCACACAAACACGATCAGACAGTCACGATCACACAATCACAATCACACAATCACAATCACACAATCACAATCACACAATCACAATCACAAAATCACTATCACGCAATCACAATCACTCAATCACACAGTCACAATCCCATAATCACAATCCCACAATCACGATCACACAATCACGATCACACAGTCACAATCCCACAATCACAGTCACACAATCACAGTCACACAATCACAGTCACACAATCACAATCACACAATCACACAGTCACAATCCCATAATCACAATCCGACAATCACGATTACACAATCACGATCACACAGTCACAATCCCACAATCACAGTCACACAATCACAAACACACAGTCACGATCACACAATCACGATCACACGATCACGATCACACAATCACAATCACACAATCACAAACACACAGTCACGATCACACAATTACGATCACACAATCACAGTCACACAATCACAGTCACACAATCACAGTCACACAATCACAATCACACAATCACAATCACACAATCACAATCACACAATCACACAGTCAAAAACCCACAATCACGATCACACAAACACGATCACACAGTCACGATCACACAAGCACGATCACACATTCACAATCCCACAATCACAGTCACACAATCACAGTCACACAATCACAATCACACAATCACAATCACACAATCACACAGTCACAATCCCATAATCACAATCCCACAATCACGATTACACAATCACGATCACACAGTCACAATCCCACAATCACAGTCACACAATCACAAATACACAGTCACGATCACACAATTACGATCACACGATCACGATCACACAATCACAATCACGCAATCACAATCACACAAACACGACCACACAACCACCATCACACAATCACAATCCCACAATCACAATCTCACAATCACAAACACAATCACGATCACACAATCACGATCACACAGTCACTATCACACAATCACAATCACACATTCACAATCACAAAATCACAATAACACAATCACAATCACACAATCACACAATCACGATCACAAAATCACGATCACACAATCACAATCACACAGTCACACAATCACAATCACACAATCACAATCACACAATCACAATCACGCAATCACACTCACACAATCACAATCACACAATCACACTCACACAATCACAATCACACAATCACAATCACAATCCCACAATCACAATCACACAATCACAGTCACACAATCACAATCACACAATCACAACCACTCAATCACACAGTCACAATCCCATAATCACAATCCCACAATCGCGATCACACAATCACGATCACACAATTACAATCACACAATCACAATCACACAATCACAGTCACACAATCACAATCACACAATCACAATCACACAATCACAATCACACAATCACAATCACACAATCATATAGTCACAAACCCACAATCACGATCACACAAACACGATCACACGGTCACGATCACACAATCACAATCACACAATCACAATCACACAATCACAATCACACAATCACAATCACACAATCACAATCACGCAATCACAATCACTCAATCACACAGTCACAATCCCATAATCACAATCCCACAATCACGATCACACAATCACGATCACACAATCACGATCACACGATCACGATCACACAATCACAATCACACAATCACAAACACACAGTCACGATCACACAATTACGATCACACGATCACGATCACACAATCACAAACACACAATCACAATCACACAAACACGACCACACAACCACCATCACACAATCACAATCCCACAATCACAATCTCACAATCACAAACACAACCACGATCACACAATCACGATCACACAGTCACTATCACACAATCACAATCACACATTCACAATCACAAAATCACAATAACACAATCACAATCACACAATCACACAATCACGATCACAAAATCACGATCACACAATCACGATCACACAATCACAATCACACAATCACAATCACACAATCACAATCACACAATCACACTCACACAATCACAATCACACAATCACACTCACACAATCACAATCACACAATCACCATCACAATCCCACAATCACAATCACACAATCACAGTCACACAATCACGATCACACAATCACAACCACTCAATCACACAGTCACAATCCCATAATCACAATCCCACAATCGCGATCACACAATCACGATCACACAATCACAATCACACAATCACAATCACACAATCACGACCACACAACCACCAACACACAATCACAATCCCACAGTCACAATCACACAATCACAAACACAATCACGATCACACAATCACGATCACACAGTCACTATCACACAATCACAATCACACAATCACAATCACACAATCACAATCACAAAATCACAATAACACAATCACAATCACACAATCACACAATCACGATCACACAATCACGATCACACAATCACGATCACACAATCACAATCACACAATCACAATCACACAATCACACAATCACACTCACACAATCACAATCACACAATCACACTCACACAATCACAATCACAATCACACAATCACAATCACACAATCACAATCACAATCCCACAATCACAATCACACAATCACAGTCACACGATCACAATCACACAATCACAACCACTCAATCACACAGTCACAATCCCATAATCACAATCCCACAATCACGATCACACAATCACGATCACACAATCACAATCACACAATCACAATCACACAATCACGACCACACAACCACCAACACACAATCAAAATCCCACAGTCACAATCACACAATCACAATCACGATCACACAATCACGATCACACAGTCACTATCACACAATCACAATCACACAATCACAATCACAAAATCACAATAACACAATCACAATCACACAATCACACAATCACGATCACACAATCACGATCACACAATCACGATCACACAATCACAATCACACAATCACAATCACACAATCACACAATCACACTCACATAATCACAATCACGCAATCACAATCACTCAATCACACAGTCACAATCCCATAATCACAATCCCACAATCGCGATCACACAATCACGATCACACAGTCACAATCCCACAATCACAGTCACACAATCACAGTCACACAATCACAATCACACAATCACACAGTCACAATCCCACAATGACAGTCACACAATCATATAGTCACAAACCCACAATCACGATCACACAAACACGATCACACAGTCACGATCACACAATCACAATCACACAATCACAATCACACAATCACAATCACACAATCACAATCACGCAATCACAATCACTCAATCACACAGTCACAATCCCATAATCACAATCCCACAATCACGATCACACAATCACGATCACACAGTCACAATCCCACAATCACAGTCACACAATCACAGTCACACAATCACAGTCACACAATCACAATCACACAATCACACAGTCACAATCCCAAAATCTCAATCCGACAATCACGATTACACAATCACGATCACACAGTCACAATCCCACAATCACAGTCACACAATCATATAGTCACAAACCCACAATCACGATCACACAATCACGATCACACAATCACGATCACGCAATCACGATCGCACAATCACGATCACACAATCACGATCACACAATCACGTTCACACAATCACGATCACACAATCACAGTCACACAATCACAATCACACAATCACAATCACAATCACTATCACACAATCGCTATCACAAAATCACTATCACACAATCACGATCACACAATCACGATCACACAATCACAATCACACAATCACAATCACACAATCACGATCACACAATCACGATCGCACAATCACGATCACACAATCACAGTCACACAATCACAACCACAATCACACAACCAAAATCACAATCACGATCACCCAAACACGATCACACAATCACGATCACACAATCACAATCACACCATCACAATCACCCCATCACACAGTCACAATCCCACAATCACAATCACACAATCACGATCACACAATCACGATCACACAATCACAGTCACACAATCACAATCACACAATCTCAATCACAATCACGATCACACAAACAGGATCACACAATTACGATCACACAATCCCAACCACACAATCACGATCACACAATCACGATCACACAATCACGATCACACAATCACGATCACACAATCACGATCATACAATCACGATCGCACAATCACGATCACACAATCACAGTCACACAATCACAATCACAATCACACAACCAAAATCACAATCACGATCACACAAACACGATCACACAATGACGATCACACAATCACACCATCACAATCACCCCATCACACAGTCACAATCCCACAATCACAATCCCACAATCACGATCACACAATCACGATCACACAGTCACAATCGCACAATCACAGTCACACAATCACAGTCACACAATCACAATCACACAATCACAATCACACAATCACAATCACACAATCACAATCACACAATCACAATCACACAATCACACAGTCACAAACCCACAATCACGATCACACATACACGATCACACAGTCACGATCACACAATCACAATCACAAAATCACAATAACACAATCACAATCACACAATCACACAATCACACAATCACAATCACACAATGACGTTCACACAATCACGATCACACAATCACAATCACACAATCACAATCACAATCACACAGTCACACTCACACAATCACAATCACACAATCACAATCACAATCCCACAATCACAATCACACAATCACAGTCACACAATCACAATCACACAATCACAATCACACAATCGCAATCACTCAATCACACAGTCACAATCCCATAATCACAATCCCACAATCACGATCACACAATCACGATCACACAGTCACAATCCCACAATCACAGTCACACAATCACAGTCACACAATCACAATCACACAATCACAATCACACAATCACACTCACACAATCGCAATCACACAATCACACTCACACAATCATAATCACACAATCACAATCACAATCCCACAATCACAATCACACAATCACAGTCACACAATCACAATCACACAATCACAACCACTCAATCACACAGTCACAATCCCATAATCACAATCCCACAATCGCGATCACACAATCACGATCACACAATCACAATCACACAATAACAATCACACAATCACGACCACACAACCACCAACACACAATCACAATCCCACAGTCACAATCACACAATCACAAACACAATCACGATCACACAATCACGATCACACAGTCACTATCACACAATCACAATCACACAATCACAATCACACAATCACAATCACAAAATCACAATAACACAATCACAATCACACAATCACACAATCACGATCACACAATCACGATCACACAATCACGATCACACAATCACAATCACACAATCACAATCACACAATCACACAATCACACTCACACAATCACAATCACACAATCACACTCACACAATCACAATCACAATCACACAATCACAATCACAATCCCACAATCACAATCACACAATCACAGTCGCACAATCACAATCACACAATCACAACCACTCAATCACACAGTCACAATCCCATAATCACAATCCCACAATCACGATCACACAATCACGATCACACAATCACAATCACACAATCACAATCACACAATCACGACCACACAACCACCAACACACAATCACAATCCCACAGTCACAATCACACAATCACAAACACAATCACGATCACACAATCACGATCACACAATCACGATCACACAGTCACTATCACACAATCACAATCACACAATCACAATCACAAAATCACAATAACACAATCACAATCACACAATCACACAATCACGATCACACAATCACGATCACACAATCACGATCACAAAATCACGATCACACAATCACAATCACACAATCACAATCACACAATCACACAATCACACTCACATAATCACAATCACACAATCACACTCACACAATCACAATCACACAATCACAATCACAATCCCACAATCACAATCACACAATCACAGTCACACAATCACAATCACACAATCACAATCACTCAATCACACAATCACAATCACACAATCACAATAACACAATCACACAATCACGATCACACAATCACGATCACGCAATCACGATCACACAATCACAATCACACCGTCACACAATCACAATCACAATCACACAATCACGATCACACAATCACGATCGCACAATCACGATCACACAATCACACAATCACAATCCCACAATCACAACCACACAACCACAGTCACACAATCACAATCACACAATCACACAGTCACAATCCCACAATCACGATCACACAATCACGATCACACAATCACAATCACACAGTCACACAATCACAATCACAATCACACAATCACGATCACACAATCACGATCGCACAATCACGATCACACAATCACACAATCACAATCCCACAATCACAACCACACAACCACAGTCACACAATGACATTCACACAATCACACAGTCACAATCCCACAATCACGATCACACAGTCACGATCACACAGTCACTATCACACAATCCCAATCACACAATCATAATCCCAAAATAACAGTCGCGAAATCACAGTCACACAATCACAATCACACAATCACGATCACACAATCACGATCACACAATCGCGATCACACAATCACAATCACACAGTCACTCAATCACAATCACACTGTCACTCAATCACAATCACAATAACAATCACACAATCACAATCACACAATCACAATCACGATCACACAGTCACACAATCACAATCCCACAATCACAATCACACAATCACAGTCACACAATCACAATCACACAATCACAATCACACATTCACACAGTCACAATCCCATAATCACAATCCCACAATCACGATTACACAATCACGATCACACAGTCACAATCCCACAATCACAGTCACACAATCACAAACACATAGTCACGATCACACAATCACGATCACACAATCACAATCACACAGTCACAATCACACAATCACGACCACACAACCACCATTACACAATCACAATCCCACAATCACAATCACACAATCACAATCACAATCACGATCACACAATCACGATCACACAATCACGATTACACAATCACGACCACACAATCACGATCACACAATCACGATCACACAATCACGATCACACAATCACTGTCACACAATCACTATCACACTATCACGATCACACAATCACCATCACACAATCACACAATCACAATCACAATCACACAATCACAATAACACAATCACAATCACACAATTACAATCACACAATCACAATCACACAATCACAATCACACAATCACAATAACAAAATCACACAGTCACAATCCCACAATCACGATCACACGATCACGATCACACAATCATGTTCACACAATCACGATCACACAATCACGTTCACACAATCACGATCAGACAATCACGATCACACAATCACAGTCACACAATCACAATCACACAATCACAATCACAATCACTATCACACAACCGCTATCACACAATCACTATCACACAATCACGATCACACAATCGCGATCACACAATCACGATCGCACAATCACGATCACACAATCACGATCGCACAATCACGATCACACAATCACAGTCACATAATCACAATCACACAATCACAATAACACAATCACACAATCACGACCACAAAATCACGATCACACAATCACAATCACATAGTCACACAATCACAATCACAATCACACAATCACAATCACACGAGCCCAATCACAATTACGATCACACAATCACAATCACGCCATCACAAACACACAGTCGCTATCACACAATCACGATCACACGATCACGATCACACAATCACGATCACACAATCACGTTCACACAATCACGATCACACAATCACAGTCACACAATCACAATCACACAATCACAATCACAATCACTATCACACAATCGCTATCACAAAATCACTATCACAAAATCACTATCACACAATCACGATCACACAATCACGATCACACAATCACAATCACACAATCACAATCACACAATCACAATCACACAATCATAATCACACAAGCACAATCACAATCCCACAATCACAATCACACAATCACAGTCACTCAATCACAATCACACAATCACAACCACTCAATCACACAGTCACAATCCCATAATCACAATCCCACAATCGCGATCACACAATCACGATCACACAATCACAATCACACAATCACAATCACACAATCACGACCACACAACCACCAACACACAATCACAATCCCACAGTCACAATCACACAATCACAAACACAATCACGATCGCACAATCACGATCACACAGTCACTATCACACAATCACAATCACACAATCACAATCACACAATCACAATCACAAAATCACAATAACACAATCACAATCACACAATCACACAATCACGATCACACAAACACGATCACACAATCACGATCACACAATCACGATCACACAATCACAATCACACAATCACAATCACACAATCACACTGACACAATCACAATCACAATCACACAATCACAATCACACAATCACAATCACACAATCACAATCACACAATCACAATCACACAATCACAATCACAATCCCACAATCACAATCACACAATCACAGTCGCACAATCACAATCACACAATCACAACCACTCAATCACACAGTCACAATCCCATAATCACAATCCCACAATCACGATCACACAATCACAATCACACAGTCACACAATCACAATCACAATCACACAATCACGATCACACAATCACGATCGCACAATCACGATCACACAATCACACAATCACAATCCCACAATCACAACCACACAACCACAGTCACACAATGACATTCACACAATCACACAGTCACAATCCCACAATCACGATCACACAGTCACGATCACACAGTCACTCAATCACAATCACACTGTCACTCAATCACAATCACAATAACAATCACACAATCACAATCACGATCACACAGTCACACAATCACAATCCCACAATCACAATCACACAATCACAGTCACACATTCACAATCACACAATCACAATCACACATTCACACAGTCACAATCCCATAATCACAATCCCACAATCACGATTACACAATCACGATCACACAGTCACAATCCCACAATCACAGTCACACAATCACAAACACATAGTCTCGATCACACAATCACGATCGACAATCACAATCACACAATCACAATCACACAATCACGACCACACAACCACCATTACACAATCACAATCCCACAATCACAATCGCACAATCACAATCACAATCACGATCACACAATCACGATCACACAATCACGATTACACAATCACGACCACACAATCACGATCACACAATCACGATCACACAATCACGATCACACAATCACTGTCACACAATCACTATCACACTATCACGATCACACAATCACCATCACACAATCACACAATCACTATCACACTATCACGATCACACAATCACACAATCACAATCACAATCACACAATCACAATAACACAATCACAATCACACAATTACAATCACACAATCACAATCACACAATCACAATAACAAAATCACACCGTCACAATCCCACAATCACGATCACACGATCACGACCACACAATCATGTTCACACAATCACGATCACACAATCACGATCACACAATCACGATCACACAATCACGATCACACAATCACAGTCACACAATCACAGTCACACAATCACAATCACACAATCTCAATCACAATCACGATCACACAAACAGGATCACACAATTACGATCACACAATGCCAACCACACAATCACGATCACACAATCACGATCACACAATCACGATCACACAATCACGATCACACAATCACGACCATACAATCACGATCGCACAATCACGATCACACAATCACAGTCACACAATCACAATCACAATCACACAACCAAAATCACAATCACGATCACACAAACACGATCACACATTCACGATCACACAATCACAATCACACCATCACAATCACCCCATCACACAGTCACAATCCCACAATCACAATCCCACAATCACGATCACACAATCACGATCACACAGTCACAATCGCACAATCACAGTCACACAATCACAATCACACAATCACAATCACACAATCACAATAACACAATCACACAATCACGACCACACAATCACGATCACACAATCACAATCACATAGTCACACAATCACAATCACAATCACACAAACACACAGTCACAATCGCACAATCACGATCACAAAATCACGATCACACAATCACGATCTCACAATCACAATCACACAGTCACATAATCACAATCACAATCACAATCACAATCACACAATCACAATCACACAATCACAATCACACAATCACAATCACACAATCACAATCACAATCCCACAATCACAATCACACAATCACAGTCACACAATCACAATCACACAATCACAACCACTCAATCACACAGTCACAATCCCATAATCACAATCCCACAATCACGATCACACAATCACAATCACACAATCACAATCACACAATCACAATCACAATCACAATCACACAATCACAATCACACAATCACAATCACACAATCACAATCACACAATCACAATCACACAATCACAATCACACAATCACAATCACACAATCACAATCACACAATCACAATCACACAATCACAATCACACAATCAAAATCACACAATCACAATCACACAATCACAATCACACAATCACACAATCACACAATCACAATCACACAATCACAATCACACAATCACAATCACAATCACACAATCACAATCACACAATCACAATCACTCAATCACAATCACACAATCACAATCATACAATCACAATCACAATCCCATAATCACACTCACACAATCACACAATCACAATCACGATCACACAATGACACAGTCACACAATCACGATCACACAATCACGATCACACAATCACGATCACACAATCACAGTCCCACAATCACAGTCACACAATCACAATCACACAATCTCAATCACAATCACGATCACACAAACAGGATCACACAATTACGATCACACAATCACGACCACACAATCACGATCACACAATCACGATCACACAATCACGATCACACAATCACGATCGCACAATCACGATCACACAATCACAGTCACACAATCACAATCGCACAACCAAAATCACAATCACGATCACACAAACACGATCGCACAATCACGATCACACAATCACGGCCACACAATCACGATCACACAATCACGATCACACAATCACGATCACACAATCACGATCACACAATCACGACCACACAACCACCAACACACAATCACAATCCCACAGTCACAATCACACAATCACAAACACAATCACGATCTCACAATCACGATCACACAGTCACTATCACACAATCACAATCACACAATCACAATCACAAAATCACAATAACACAATCACAATCACACAATCACACAATCACGATCACACAATCACGATCACACAATCACAATCACATAGTCACACAATCACAATCACAATCACACAAACACACAGTCACAATCGCACAATCACGATCACAAAATCACGATCACACAATCACAATCACACAGTCACATAATCACAATCACAATCACAATCACAATCACACAATCACAATCACACAATCACAATCACACAATCACAATCACACAATCACAATCACACAATCACAATCACAATCCCACAATCACAATCACACAATCACAGTCACACAATCACAATCACACAATCACAACCACTCAATCACACAGTCACAATCCCATAATCACAATCCCACAATCACGATCACACAATCACGATCACACAATCACAATCACACAATCACAATCACACAATCACGACCACACAACCACCAACACACAATCACAATCCCACAGTCACAATCACACAATCACAAACACAATCACGATCACACAATCACGATCACACAGTCACTATCACACAATCACAATCACACAATCACAATCACAAAATCACAATAACACAATCACAATCACACAATCACACAATCACGATCACACAATCACGATCACACAATCACGATCACACAATCACAATCACACAATCACAATCACACAATCACACAATCACACTCACACAATCACAATCACACAATCACAATCACAATCCCACAATCACAATCACACAATCACAGTCACACAATCACAATCACACAATCACAATCACTCAATCACACAATCACAATCACACAATCACAATAACACAATCACACAATAACGATCACACAATCACGATCACGCAATCACGATCACACAATCACAATCACACAGTCACACAATCACAATCACAATCACACAATCACGATCACACAATCACGATCGCACAATCACGATCACACAATCACAGTCACACAATCACAATCACAATCCCACCATCACAATCACACAATCACAGTCACACAATCACAATCACACAATCACAATCACACAATCACAAAATCACGATCACAATCACAATCACAAACACAATCGCACAATCACAATCGCACAATCACAATCACAATCACAATCACACAATCACCATCACACAATCACCATCACGTAATCACAATCACGCAACCACAATCACGCAATTACAATCACGCAATCACAATCACGCAATCAAAGTACAATCACGCAATCACAATGCCACAATCATAGTCACACAATCATAATCACACAATCACAATCACACAATCACAATCACACAATCACAATCACAATCACACAATCACAATCACACAATCACAATCACACAATCACAATCACACAATGACAATCACACAATCACAATCACACAATCACAATCACACAATCACAATCACACAATCACAATCACACAATCACAATCACACAATCACAATCACACAATCACAATCACAATCACACAATCACAATCACACAATCACAATCACACAATCACAATCACACAATCACAATCACACAATCACAATCATACAATCACAATCACAATCCCATAATCACACTCACACAACCACACAATCACAATCACGATCACACAATGACACAGTCACACAATCACGATCACACAATCACGATCACACAATCACGGCCACACAATCACGATCACACAATCACGATCACACAATCACGATCACACAATCACGATCACACAATAACAATCACACCATCCCAATCACACCATCACACAGTCACAATCCCACAATCACAATCCCACAATCACGATCACACAATCACGATCACACAGTCACAATCCCACAATCACAGTCACACAATCACAGTCACACAATCACAGTCACACAATCACAATCACAAAATCACAATCGCACAATCACACAATCACAATCACACAATCACAATCACACAATCACAATCACACAATCACAATCACACAATCACACAATCACAATCACATAATCACACAATCACACAATCACACAATCACAATCACACAATCACAATCACAGAATCACAATCACACAATCACAATCACTCAATCACACAATCACAATCACACAATCACAATCACACAATCACAATCACTCAATCACACAATCACAATCACACAATCACAATCACACAATCACAATAACACAATCACACAATAACGATCACACAATCACGATCACGCAATCACGATCACACAATCACAATCACACAGTCACACAATCACAATCACAATCACACAATCACGATCACACAATCACGATCGCACAATCACGATCACACAATCACAGTCACACAATCACAATCACAATGCCACAATCACAATCACACAATCACAGTCACACAATCACAATCACACAATCACAATCACACAATCACAAAATCACAATCACCATCACAATCACAAACACAATCGCACAATCACAATCGCACAATCACAATCGCACAATCACAATCACGATCACACAGTCACACAATCACAATCCCACAATCACAATCACACAATCACGAACACACAATCACAGTCACACAATCACAATCACAATCCCACAATCACAATCACACAATCACAGTCACACAATCACAATCACACAATCACAATCACACAATCACAAAATCACAATCACAATCACAATCACAAACACAATCGCACAATCACAACCGCACAATCACAATCACAATCACAATCACACAATCACCATCACACAATCACCATCACGTAATCACAATCACGCAACCACAATCACGCAATTACAATCACGCAATCACAATCACGCAATCACAGTACAATCACGCAATCACAATGCCACAATCATAGTCACACAATCATAATCACACAATCACAATCACACAATCACAATCACACAATCACAATCACAATCACACAATCACAATCACACAATCACAATCACACAATCACAATCACACAATGACAATCACACAATCACAATCACACAATCACAATCACACAATCACAATCACACAATCACAATCACACAATCACAATCACACAATCACAATCACACAATCACAATCACAATCACACAATCACAATCACACAATCACAATCATACAATCACAATCACAATCCCATAATCACACTCACACAATCACACAATCACAATCACGATCACACAATGACACAGTCACACAATCACGATCACACAATCACGATCACACAATCACGGCCACACAATCACGATCACACAATCACGATCACACAATCACGATCACACAATCACGATCACACAATAACAATCACACCATCCCAATCACACCATCACACAGTCACAATCCCACAATCACAATCCCACAATCACGATCACACAATCACGATCACACAGTCACAATCCCACAATCACAGTCACACAATCACAGTCACACCATCACAGTCACACAATCACAATCACAAAATCACAATCGCACAATCACACAATCAAAATCACACAATCACAATCACACAATCACACAATCACAATCACATAATCACACAATCACACAATCACAATCACACAATCACAATCACAGAATCACAATCACACAATCACAATCACTCAATCACACAATCACAATCACACAATCACAATCACACAATCACAATAACACAATCACACAATAACGATCACACAATCACGATCACGCAATCACGATCACACAATCACAATCACACAGTCACACAATCACAATCACAATCACACAATCACGATCACACAATCACGATCGCACAATCACGATCACACAATCACAGTCACACAATCACAATCACAATGCCACAATCACAATCACACAATCACAGTCACACAATCACAATCACACAATCACAATCACACAATCACAAAATCACAATCACAATCACAATCACAAACACAATCGCACAATCACAATCGCACAATCACAATCGCACAATCACAATCACAATCACAATCACACAATCACCATCACACAATCACCATCACACAATCACCATCACGTAATCACAATCACGCAACCACAATCACGCAATTACAATCACGCAATCACAATCACGCAATCACAGTACAATCACGCAATCGCAATGCCACAATCATAGTCACACAATCACAATCACACAATCACAATCACAATCACACAATCACAATCACACAATCACAATCACACAATCACAATCACACAATGACAATCACACAATCACAATCACACAATCACAATCACACAATCACAATCACACAATCACAATCACACAATCACAATCATACAATCACAATCACAATCCCATAATCACACTCACACAATCACACAATCACAATCACGATCACACAATGACACAGTCACACAATCACGATCACACAATCACGATCACACAATCACGATCACACAATCACAGTCACACAATCACAGTCACACAATCACAATCACACAATCTCAATCACAATCACGATCACACAAACAGGATCACACAATTACGATCACACAATCACGACCACACAATCACGATCACACAATCACGATCACACCATCACGATCACACAATCACGATCGCACAATCACAATCACACAATCACAGTCACACAATCACAATCACACAATCACAACCACTCAATCACACAGTCACAATCCCATAATCACAATCCCACAATCACGATCACACAATCACGATCACACAATCACAATCACACAATCACAATCACACAATCACGACCACACAACCACCAACACACAATCAAAATCCCACAGTCACAATCACACAATCACAATCACAATCACGATCACACAATCACGATCACACAGTCACTATCACGCAATCACAATCACACAATCACAATCACAATCACACAATCACAATAACACAATCACAATCACACAATCGCAAAATCACGATCACACAATCACGATCACACAATCACGATCACACAATCACAATCACACAATCACAATCACACAATCACACAATGACACTCACATAATCACAATCACACAATCACACTCACACAATCACAATCACACAATCATAATCACAATCCCACAATCACGATCACGCAATCACGATCACACAATCACAATCACACAGTCACACAATCACAATCACAATCACACAATCACGATCACACAATCACGATCGCACAATGACGATCACACAATCACACAATCACAATCCCACAATCACAACCACACAACCACAGTCACACAATCACAATCACACAATCACACAGTCACAATCCCACAATCACGATCACACAATCACGATCACACAATCACGATCACACAATCACAATCACACAGTCACACAATCACAATCACAATCACACAATCACGATCACACAATCACACAATCACAATCCCACAATCACAACCACACAACCACAGTCACACAATCACACAGTCACAATCCCACAATCACGATCACACAATCACGATCACACAATCACGATCACACAGTCACTATCACACAATCCCAATCACACAATCATAATCCCAAAATAACAGTCGCGAAATCACAGTCACACAATCACAATCACACAATCACGATCACACAATCACGATCACACAATCGCGATCACACAATCACAATCACACAGTCACTCAATCACAATCACACTGTCACTCAATCACAATCACAATAACAATCACACAATCACAATCACACAATCACAATCACGATCACACAGTCACACAATCACAATCCCACAATCACAATCACACAATCACAGTCACACAATCACAATCACACAATCACAATCGCACATTCACACAGTCACAATCCCATAATCACAATCCCACAATCACGATTGCACAATCACGATCACACAGTCACAATCCCACTATCACAGTCACACAATCACAAACACATAGTCACGATCACACAATCACGATCACACAATCACAATCACACAATCACAATCACACAATCACGACCACACAACCACCATTACACAATCACAATCCCACAATCACAATCACACAATCACAATCACAATCACGATCACACAATCACGATCACACAATCACTGTCACACAATCACTATCACACTATCACGATCACACAATCACCATCACACAATCACACAATCACAATCACAATCACACAATCACAATCACACAATCACAATAACACAATCACTATCACACAATTACAATCACACAATCACAATCACACAATCACAATCACACAATCACGATCGCACAATCACGATCACACAATCACGATCGCACAATCACGATCACACAATCACAGTCACATAATCACAATCACACAATCACAATAACACAATCACACAATCACGACCACACAATCACGATCACACAATCACAATCACATAGTCACACAATCACAATCACAATCACACAATCACAATCACACAATCACAATCACACAATCACAATCACACAATCACAATCACACAATCACAATCACACGAGACCAATCACAATTACGATCACACAATCACAATCACACCATCACAAACACACAGTCGCTATCACACAATCACGATCACGCGATCACGATCACACAATCACGATCACACAATTACGTTCACACAATCACGATCAGCCAATCACGATCACACAATCACAGTCACACAATCACAATCACACAATCACAATCACAATCACTATCACACAATCGCTATCACAAATTCACTATCACACAATCACGATCACACAATCACGATCACACAATCACAATCACACAATCACAATCACACAATCACAATCACACAATCACAATCACACAATCACAATCACACAATCACAATCACACAATCACAATCACACAATCACAATCACACAATCACAATCACAATCACACAATCACAATCACACAATCACAATCACACAATCACAATCACACAATCACAATCGCACAATCACAATCACAATCACATAATCACACTCACACAATCACACAATCACAATCACGATCACACAATCACACAGTCACAATCACACAATCACGATCACACAATCACGATCACACAGTCACGATCACACAATCACAATCACACAATCAGAATCACAAAATCACAATAACACAATCACACAATAACGATCACACAATCACGATCACACAATCACGATCACACAATCACGATCACACAATCACGATCACACAATCACGATCACACAATCACAGTCACACAATCACAGTCACACAATCACAGTCACACAATCACAATCACACAATCTCAATCACAATCACGATCACACAAACAGGATCACACAATTACGATCACACAATCCCAACCACACAATCACGATCACACAATCACGATCACGCAATCACGATCACACAATCACAATCACACAATCACAATCACAATCACACAATCACAATCACACAATCACAATCACACAATCACAATCACACAATCACAATCACACAATCACAATCGCACAATCACAATCACAATCACATAATCACACTCACACAATCACACAATCACAATCACGATCACACAATCACACAGTCACAATCCCACAATCACGATCACACAATCACGATCACACAGTCACGATCACACAATCACGATCACACAATCAGAATCACACAATCACAATAACACAATCACACAATAACGATCACACAATCACGATCACACAATCGCGATCACACAATCACGATCACACAATCACAGTCACACAATCACAGTCACACTATCACAATCACACAATCTCAATCACAATCACGATCACACAAACAGGATCACACAATTACGATCACACAATCCCAACCACACAATCATGATCACACAATCACGATCACACAATCACGATCACACAATCACAATCACACAATCACAATCACACAATCACACAATCACACTCACACAATCACAATCACACAATCACAATCACAATCCCACAATCACAATCACACAATCACAGTCACACTATCACAATCACACAATCACAATCACTCAATCACACAATCACAATCACACAATCACAATAACACAATCACACAATAACGATCACACAATCACGATCACGCAATCACGATCACACAATCACAATCACACAGTCACACAATCACAATCACAATCACACAATCACGATCACACAATCACGATCGCACAATCACGATCACACAATCACACAATCACAATCCCACAATCACAACCACACAACCACAGTCACACAATCACAATCACAATCCCACAATCACAATCACACAATCACAGTCACACAATCACAATCACACAATCACAATCACACAATCACAATCATACAATCACAATCACAATCCCATAATCACACTCACACAATCACACAATCACAATCACGATCACACAATGACACAGTCACACAATCACGATCACACAATCACGATCACACAATCACAGTCCCACAATCACAGTCACACAATCACAATCACACAATCTCAATCACAATCACGATCACACAAACAGGATCACACAATTACGATCACACAATCACGACCACACAATCACGATCACACAATCACGATCACACAATCACGATCACACAATCACGATCGCACAATCACGATCACACAATCACAGTCACACAATCACAATCGCACAACCAAAATCACAATCACGATCACACAAACACGATCGCACAATCACGATCACACAATCACGGCCACACAATCACGATCACACAATCACGATCACACAATCACGATCACACAATCACGATCACACAATCACTACCACACAACCACCAACACACAATCACAATCCCACAGTCACAATCACACAATCACAAACACAATCACGATCACACAATCACGATCACACAGTCACTATCGCACAATCACAATCACACAATCACAATCACAAAATCACAATAACACAATCACAATCACACAATCACACAATCACGATCACACAATCACGATCACACAATCACGATCACACAATCACAATCACAATCCCACAATCGCAATCACACAATCACAGTCACACAATCACAATCACACAATCACAACCACTCAATCACACAGTCACAATCCCATAATCACAATCCCATAATCACAATCCCACAATCACGATCACACAATCACAATCACACAATCACAGTCACACAATCACAATCACACAATCACAACCACTCAATCACACAGTCACAATCCCATAATCACAATCCCACAATCACGATCACACAATCACGATCACACAATCACAATCACACAATCACAATCACACAATCACGACCACACAACCACCAACACACAATCACAATCCCACAGTCACAATCACACAATCACAAACACAATCACGATCACACAATCACGATCACACAGTCACTATCACACAATCACAATCACACAATCACAATCACAAAATCACAATAACACAATCACAATCACACAATCACACAATCACGATCACACAATCACGATCACACAATCACGATCACACAATCACAATCACACAATCACAATCACACAATCACACAATCACACTCACACAATCACAATCACACAATCACAATCACAATCCCACAATCACAATCACACAATCACAGTCACACAATCACAATCACACAATCACAATCACTCAATCACACAATCACAATCACACAATCACACAATCACAATAACACAATCACACAATAACGATCACACAATCACGATCACGCAATCACGATCACGCAATCACGATCACACAATCACAATCACACAGTCACAAAATCACAATCACAATCACACAATCACGATCACACAATCACGATCGCACAATCACGATCACACAATCACAGTCACACAATCACAATCACAATCCCACAATCACAATCACACAATCACAGTCACACAATCACAATCACACAATCACAATCACACAATCACAAAATCACAATCACAATCACAATCACAAACACAATCGCACAATCACAATCGCACAATCACAATCACAATCACAATCACACAATCACCATCACACAATCACCATCACGTAATCACAATCACGCAACCACAATCACGCAATTACAATCACGCAATCACAATCACGCAATCACAGTACAATCACGCAATCACAATGCCACAATCATAGTCACACAATCATAATCACACAATCACAATCACACAATCACAATCACAATCACACAATCACAATCACACAATCACAATCACACAATCACAATCACACAATCACAATCACACAATGACAATCACACAATCACAATCACACAATCACAATCACACAATCACAATCACACAATCACAATCACACAATCACAATCACACAATCACAATCACAATCACACAATCACAATCACACAATCACAATCACACAATCACAATCACACAATCACAATCATACAATCACAATCACAATCCCATAATCACACTCACACAATCACACAATCACAATCACGATCACACAATGACACAGTCACACAATCACGATCACACAATCACGATCACACAATCACGGCCACACAATCACGATCACACAATCACGATCACACAATCACGATCACACAATCACGATCACACAATCACGATCACACAATAACAATCACACCATCCCAATCACACCATCACACAGTCACAATCCCACAATCACAATCCCACAATCACGATCACACAATCACGATCACACAGTCACAATCCCACAATCACAGTCACACAATCACAGACACACAATCACAGTCACACAATCACAATCACAAAATCACAATCGCACAATCACACAATCACAATCACACAATCACAATCACACAATCACACAATCACAATCACATAATCACACAATCACACAATCACAATCACACAATCACAATCACAGAATCACAATCACACAATCACAATCACTCAATCACACAATCACAATCACACAATCACAATCACACAATCACAATAACACAATCACACAATAACGATCACACAATCACGATCACGCAATCACGATCACACAATCACAATCACACAGTCACACAATCACAATCACAATCACACAATCACGATCACACAATCACGATCGCACAATCACGATCACACAATCACAGTCACACAATCACAATCACAATCACACAATCACAGTCACACAATCACAATCACACAATCACAATCGCACAATCACAATCGCACAATCACAATCGCACAATCACAATCACAATCACAATCACACAATCACCATCACACAATCACCATCACACAATCACCATCACGTAATCACAATCACGCAACCACAATCACGCAATTACAATCACGCAATCACAATCACGCAATCACAGTACAATCACGCAATCACAATGCCACAATCATAGTCACACAATCACAATCACACAATCACAATCACAATCACACAATCACAATCACACAATCACAATCACACAATGACAATCACACAATCACGATCACACAATCACAGTCACATAATCACAATCACACAATCACAATAACACAATCACACAATCACGACCACACAATCACGATCACACAATCACAATCACATAGTCACACAATCACAATCACAATCACACAATCACAATCACACAATCACAATCACACAATCACAATCACACGAGCCCAATCACAATTACGATCACACAATCACAATCACACCATCACAAACACACAGTCGCTATCACACAATCACGATCACACGATCACGATCACACAATCACGATCACACAATCACGTTCACACAATCACGATCAGACAATCACGATCACACAATCACAGTCACACAATCACAATCACACAATCACAATCACAATCATTATCACACAATCGCTATCACAAAATCACTATCACACAATCACGATCACACAATCACGATCACACAATCACAATCACACAATCAGAATCACACAATCACAATAACACAATCACACAATAACGATCACACAATCACGATCACACAATCACGATCACACAATCACGATCACACAATCACGATCACACAATCACAGTCACACAATCACAGTCACACAATCACAATCACACAATCACAATCACAATCACGATCACACAAACAGGATCACACAATTACGATCACACAATCCCAACCACACAATCACGATCACACAATCACGATCACACAATCACGATCACACAATCACGATCACACAATCACGATCACACAATCACAATCACAATCACAATCACAATATCACAATCACACAATGACAATCACACAATCACAATCACACAATCACAATCACACAATCACAATCGCACAATCACAATCACAATCACATAATCACACTCACACAATCACACAATCACAATCACGATCACACAATCACACAGTCACAATCCCACAATCACGATCACACAATCACGATCACGCAATCACGATCACACAATCACAATCACACAGTCACACAATCACAATCACAATCACACAATCACGATCACACAATCACGATCGCACAATCACGATCACACAATCACACAATCACAATCCCACAATCACAACCACACAACCACGTCACACAATCACAATCACAATCACAATCCCACAATCACAATCACACAATCACAGTCACACAATCACAATCACACAATCACAATCACACAATCACAATCACACAATCACAATCACACAATCACAATCACACAATCACAAAATCACAATCACAATCACAATCACAAACACAATCGCACAATCACAATCGCACAATCACAATCACAATCACAATCACACAATCACCATCACACAATCACCATCACGTAATCACAATCACGCAACCACAATCACGCAATTACAATCACGCAATCACAATCACGCAATCACAGTACAATCACGCAATCACAATGCCACAATCATAGTCACACAATCACACTCACACAATCACAATCACACAATCACAATCACAATCACAATCACACAATCACAATCACAATCACAATCCCACAATCACAATCACACAATCGCAGTCACACAATCACAATCACACAATCACAACCACTCAATCACACAGTCACAATCCCATAATCACAATCCCACAATCACGATCACACAATCACGATCACACAATCACAATCACACAATCACAATCACACAATCACGACCACACAACCACCAACACACAATCAAAATCCCACAGTCACAATCACACAATCACAATCACAATCACGATCACACAATCACGATCACACAGTCACTATCACACAATCACAATCACACAATCACAATCACAAAATCACAATAACACAATCACAATCACACAATCGCAAAATCACGATCACACAATCACGATCACACAATCACGATCACACAATCACAATCACACAATCACAATCACACAATCACAATCACACAATCACACAATGACACTCACATAATCACAATCACACAATCACACTCACAGAATCACAATCACACAATCACAATCACAATCCCACAATAACGATCACGCAATCACGATCACACAATCACAATCACACAGTCACACAATCACAATCACAATCACACAATCACGATCACACAGTCACACAATCACAATCACAATCACACAATCACGATCACACAATCACGATCGCACAATCACGATCACACAATCACACAATCACAATCCCACAATCACAACCACACAACAACAGTCACACAATCACAATCACACAATCACACAGTCACAATCCCACAATCACGATCACACAATCACGATCACACAGTCACTATCACACAATCCCAATCACACAATCATAATCCCAAAATAACAGTCGCGAAATCACAGTCACACAATCACAATCACACAATCACGATCACACAATCACGATCACACAATCGCGATCGCACAATCACAATCACACAGTCACTCAATCACAATCACACTGTCACTCAATCACAATCACACTGTCACTCAATCACAATCACAATAACAATCACACAATCACTATCACACAATCACCATCACGTAATCACAATCACGCAACCACAATCACGCAATTACAATCACGCAATCACAATCACGCAATCACAGTACAATCACGCAATCACAATGCCACAATCATAGTCACACAATCACAATCACACAATCACAATAACACAATCACAATCACACAATCACAATCACAATTACACAATCACAATCACACAATCACAATCACACAATGACAATCACACAATCACAATCCCACAATCACGATCACACAATCACGATCACACAATCACAATCACACAATCACAATCACACAATCACGACCACACAACCACCAACACACAATCAAAATCCCACAGTCACAATCACACAATCACAATCACAATCACGATCACACAATCACGATCACACAGTCACTATCACACAATCACAATCACACAATCACAATCACAAAATCACAATAACACAATCACAATCACGCAATCGCAAAATCACGATCACACAATCACGATCACACAATCACGATCACACAATCACAATCACACAATCACAATCACACAATCACACAATGACAGTCACATAATCACAATCACACAATCACACTCACACAATCACAATCACACAATCACAATCACAATCCCACAATCACGATCACGCAATCACGATCACACAATCACAAGCACACAGTCACACAATCACAATCACAATCACACAATCACGATCACACAATCACGATCGCACAATCACGATCACACAATCACACAATCACAATCCCACAATCACAACCACACAACCACAGTCACACAATCCCAATCACACAATCATAATCCCAAAATAACAGTCGCGAAATCACAGTCACACAATCACAATCACACAATCACGATCACACAATCACGATCACACAATCGCGATCACACAATCACAATCACACAGTCACTCAATCACAATCACACTGTCACTCAATCACAATCACAATAACAATCACACAATCACAATCACACAATCATAATCACGATCACACAGTCACACAATCACAATCCCACAATCACAATCACACAATCACAGTCACACAATCACAATCACACAATCACAATCGCACATTCACACAGTCACAATCCCGTAATCACAATCCCACAATCACGATTACACAATCACGATCACACAGTCACAATCCCACAATCACAGTCACACAATCACAAACACATAGTCACGATCACACAATCACGATCACACAATCACAAGCACACAATCACAATCACACAATCACGACCACACAACCACCATTACACAATCACAATCCCACAATCACAATCACACAATCACAATCACAATCACGATCACACAATCACGATCACACAATCACTGTCACACAATCACTATCACACTATCACGATCACACAATCACCATCACACAATCGCACAATCACAATCACAATCACACAATCACAATAACACAATCACAATCACACAATTACAATCACACAATCACAATCACACAATCACAATAACAAAATCACACAGTCACAATCCCACAATCACGATCACACGATCACGATCACACAATCATGTTCACACAATCACAATCACACAATCACGTTCACACAATCACGATCAGACAATCACGATCACACAATCACAGTCACACAATCACAATCACACAAAAACAATCACAATCACTATCACACAATCGCTATCACACAATCACACAATCACAATCACAATCACACAATCACAATCACACAATGACAATCACACAATCACAATCACACAATCACAATCACACAATCACAATCGCACAATCACAATCACAATCACATAATCACACTCACACAATCACACAATCACAATCACGATCACACAATCACACAGTCACAATCCCACAATCACGATCACACAATCACGATCACACAGTCACGATCACACAATCACAATCACACAATCAGAATCACACAATCACAATAACACAATCACACAATAACGATCACACAATCACGATCACACAATCACGATCACACAATCATGATCACACAATCACGATCACACAATCACGATCACACAATCACAGTCACACAATCACAGTCACACAATCACAATCACACAATCTCAATCACAATCACGATCACACAAACAGGATCACACAATTACGATCACACAATCCCAACCACACAATCACGATCACACAATCACGATCACACAATCACGATCACACAATCACAATCACACAATCACACAATCACACTCACACAATCACAATCACACAATCACAATCACAATCCCACAATCACAATCACACAATCACAGTCACACAATCACAATCACACAATCACAATCACTCAATCACACAATCACAATCACACAATCACAATAACACAATCACACAATAACGATCACACAATCACGATCACGCAATCACGATCACACAATCACAATCACACAGTCACACAATCACAATCACAATCACACAATCACGATCACACAATCACGATCGCACAATCACGATCACACAATCACACAATCACAATCCCACAATCACAACCACACAACCACAGTCACACAATCACAATCACAATCACAATCCCACAATCACGATCACACAATCACGATCACACAGTCACAATCCCACAATCACAGTCACACAATCACAGTCACACAATCACAATCACAAAATCACAATCGCACAATCACACAGTCACAAACCCACAATCACGATCACACAAACACGATCACACAGTCACGATCACACAATCACAATCACACAATCACGATCACACAATCACGATCACACAATCGCGATCACACAATCACGATCGCACAATCACGATCACACAATCACGATCGCACAATCACGATCACACAATCACAGTCACATAATCACAATCACACAATCACAATAACACAATCACAATCACACAATCACAATCACACAATCACAATCACACGAGCCCAATCACAATTACGATCACACAATCACAATCACACCATCACAAACACACAGTCGCTATCACACAATCACGATCACACGATCACGATCACACAATCACGATCACACAATCACGCTCACACAATCACGATCAGACAATCACGATCACACAATCACAGTCACACAATCACAATCACACAATCACAATCACAATCACTATCACACAATCGCTATCACAAAATCACTATCACACAATCACGATCACACAATCACTATCACACAATCACAATCACACAATCAGAATCACACAATCACAATAACACAATCACACAATAACGATCACACAATCACGCTCACACAATCACGATCACACAATCACGATCACACAATCACGATCACACAATCACAGTCACACAATCACAGTCACACAATCACAATCACACAATCTCAATCACAATCACGATCACACAAACAGGATCACACAATTACGATCACACAATCCCAACCACACAATCACGATCACACAATCACGATCACACAATCACAATCACACAATCACAATCACAATCACACAATCACAATCACACAATGACAATCACACAATCACAATCACACAATCACAATCACACAATCACAATCGCACAATCACAATCACAATCACATAATCACACTCACACAATCACACAATCACAATCACGATCACACAATCACACAGTCACAATCCCACAATCACGATCACACAATCACGATCACACAGTCACGATCACACAATCACAATCACACAATCAGAATCACACAATCACAATAACACAATCACACAATAACGATCACACAATCACGATCACACAATCACAATCACACAATCACACAATCACACTCACACAATCACAATCACACAATCACAATCACACAATCACAATCACACAATCACAATCACACAATCACAATCACACAATCACAATCACACAATCACAATCACACAATCACAATCACACAATCACAATCACACAATCACAATCACACAATCACAATCACACAATCACAATCACACAATCACAATCACACAATCACAATCACACAATCACAATCACACAATCACAATCACACAATCACAATCACACAATCACAATCACACAATCACAATCACACAATCACAATCACACAATCACAATCACACAATCACAATCACACAATCACAATCACACAATCACAATCACACAATCATAATCCCAAAATAACAGTCGCGAAATCACAGTCACACAATCACAATCACACAATCACGATCACACAATCACGATCACACAATCGCGATCGCACAATCACAATCACACAGTCACTCAATCACAATCACACTGTCACTCAATCACAATCACAATAACAATCACACAATCACAATCACACAATCACAATCACGATCACACAGTCACACAATCACAATCCCACAATCACAATCACACAATCACAGTCACACAATCACAATCACACAATCACAATCGCACATTCACACAGTCACAATCCCATAATCACAATCCCACAATCACGATTACACAATCACGATCACACAGTCACAATCCCACAATCACAGTCACACAATCACAAACACATAGTCACGATCACACAATCACGATCACACAATCACAATCACACAATCACAATCACACAAACACGACCACACAACCACCATTACACAATCACAATCCCACAATCACAATCACACAATCACAATCACAATCACGATCACACAATCACGATCACACAATCACTGTCACACAATCACTATCACACTATCACGATCACACAATCACCATCACACAATCACGATCACACAATCACGATCACACAATCACGATCACACAATCACGATCCCACAATCACAGTCACACAATCACAAACACATAGTCACGATCACACAATCACGATCACACAATCACAATCACACAATCACAATCACACAATCACGACCACACAACCACCATTACACAATCACAATCACACAATCACAATCACACAATCACGACCACACAACCACCATTACACAATCACAATCCCACTATCACAATCACACAATCACAATCACAATCACTATCACAGAAACACGATCACACAGTCACGATCACACAATCACAATCACACAATCACAATCACACAATCACAATCACACAATCACAATCACACAATCACAATCACACAATCACAATCACACAATCACAATCACACAATCACAATCACACAATCACAATCACACAATCACAATCACACAATCACAATCACACAATCACAATCACACAATCACAATCACACAATCACAATCACACAATCACAATCACACAATCACAATCACACAATCACAATCACACAATCACAATCACACAATCACAATAACACAATCACACAATCACGACCACACAATCACGATCACACAATCACAATCACATAGTCACACAGTCACAATCACAATCACACAAGCACAATCACACAATCACGACCACACAATCACGATCACACAATCACGATCACATAGTCACACAATCACAATCACAATCACACAAACACACAGTCACAATCCCACAATCACGATCACACAATCACGATCACACAATCACGATCACACAATCACAATCACACAGTCACACAATCACAATCACAATCACACAATCACGATCACACAATCACGATCGCACAATCACGATCACACAATCACACAATCACAATCCCACAATCACAACCACACAACCACAGTCACACAATCACAATCACACAATCACACAGTCACAATCCCACAATCACGATCACACAATCACGATCACACAATCACAATCACACAGTCACACAATCACAATCACAATAACACAATCACGATCACACAATCACGATCGCACAATCACGATCACACAATCACACAATCACAATCCCACAATCACAACCACACAACCACAGTCACACAATCACAATCACACCATCACACAGTCACAATCCCACAATCACAATCCCACAATCACGATCACACAATCACGATCACACAGTCACAATCCCACAATCACAGTCACACAATCACAGTCACACAATCACAATCACAAAATCACAATCGCACAATCACACAGTCACAAACCCACAATCACGATCACACAAACACGATCACACAGTCACGATCACACAATCACAATCACACAATCACAATCACACAATCACACAATCACACAATCACAATCACATAATCACACAATCACACAATCACACAATCACAATCACACAATCACAATCACACAATCACAATCACAATCACACAATCACAATCACACAATCACAATCACACAATCACAATCACACAATCACAATCACACAATCACAATCACACAATCACAATCACACAATCACAATCACACAATCACAATCACACAATCACAATCACACAATCACAATCACACAATCACAATCACACAATCACAATCACACAATCACAATCACACAATCACAATCACACAATCACAATCACACAATCACAATCACACAATCACAATCACACAATCGCAATCACACAATCACAATCACACAATCACAATCACACAATCACAATCACACAATCACAATCACACAATCACAATTACACAACCACAATCACGATCACACAATCACGATCGCACAGTCACGATCACACAATCACACAATCACACTCCCACAACCACAATCACACAATCACGATCACACAATCACAATCACACAGTCACACAGTCGCACAGTCACACAATCACACAATCACACAGTCGCAATCGCACAATCACGATCACACAATCACGATCACACAATCACGATCACACAGTCACAATCCCACAATCACGATCACACAATTACGATCACACAGTCACGATCACACAATCACAACCACACAATCAGAATCACACAATCACAATAACACAATCACAGTCACAGAGTCACAATCACACAATCACAATGACACAATCACAATCACACAATCACAGTTACACAATCACAGTCACACAATCACAATCACAAAATCACGATAACACAATCACAATCAAACAATCACACAATCACACAATCACAATCACACAATGACGATCACACAATCACGATCACACAATCACAATCACACAATCACAATCACAATCACACAATCACAATCACACAATCACAATCACACAATCACAATCACACAATCACACAATCACACAATCACAATCACATAATCACACAATCACACAATCACAATCACACAATCACAATCACACAATCACAATCACACAATCACAATCACACAATCACAATCACACAATCACAATCACACAATCACAATCACACAATCACAATCACACAATCACAATCACACAATCACAATCACACAATCACAATCACACAATCACAATCACACAATCACAATCACACAATCACAATCACACAATCACAATCACACAATCACAATCACACAATCACAATCACACAATCACAATCACACAATCACAATCACACAATCACAATCACACAATCACAATCACACAATCACAATCACACAATCACAATCACACAATCACAATAACACAATCACACAATCACGACCACACAATCACGATCACACAATCACAATCACATAGTCACACAGTCACAATCACAATCACACAAGCACAATCACACAATCACGACCACACAATCACGATCACACAATCACGATCACATAGTCACACAATCACAATCACAATCACACAAACACACAGTCACAATCCCACAATCACGATCACACAATCACGATCACACAATCACAATCACACAGTCACACAATCACAATCACAATCACACAATCACGATCACACAATCACGATCGCACAATCACGATCACACAATCACACAATCACAATCCCACAATCACAACCACACAACCACAGTCACACAATCACAATCACACAATCACACAGTCACAATCCCACAATCACGATCACACAATCACGATCACACAATCACAATCACACAGTCACACAATCACAATCACAATAACACAATCACGATCACACAATCACGATCGCACAATCACGATCACACAATCACACAATCACAATCCCACAATCACAACCACACAACCACAGTCACACAATCACAATCACACCATCACACAGTCACAATCCCACAATCACAATCCCACAATCACGATCACACAATCACGATCACACAGTCACAATCCCACAATCACAGTCACACAATCACAGTCACACAATCACAATCACAAAATCACAATCGCACAATCACACAGTCACAAACCCACAATCACGATCACACAAACACGATCACACAGTCACGATCACACAATCACAATCACACAATCACAATCACACAATCACAATCACACAATCACAATCACACAATCACAATCACACAATCACACAATCACACAATCACAATCACATAATCGCACAATCACACAATCACAATCACACAATCACAATCACACAATCAGAATCACACAATCACAATCACACAATCACAATCACACAATCACAATCACACAATCACAATCACACAATCACAATCACACAATCACAATCACACAATCACAATCACACAATCACAATCACACAATCACAATCACACAATCACAATCACACAATCACAATCACACAATCACAATCACACAATCACAATCACACAATCACAATCACACAATCACAATCACACAATCACAATCACACAATCACAATCATACAATCACAATCACACAACCACAATCACGATCACACTATCACGATCGCACAGTCACGATCACACAATCACACAATCACACTCCCACAACCACAATCACACAATCACGATCACACAATCACAATCACACAGTCACACAGTCGCACAGTCACACAATCACACAATCACACAGTCACAATCGCACAATCACGATCACACAATCACGATCACACAATCACGATCACACAGTCACAATCCCACAATCACGATCACACAATTACGATCACACAGTCACGATCACACAATCACAACCACACAATCAGAATCACACAATCACAATAACACAATCACAGTCACAGAGTCACAATCACACAATCACAATGACACAATCACAATCACACAATCACAGTTACACAATCACAGTCACACAATCACAATCACAAAATCACAATAACACAATCACAATCAAACAATCACACAATCACACAATCACAATCACACAATGACGATCACACAATCACGATCACACAATCACAATCACACAATCACAATCACACAATCACACTCACACAATCACAATCACACAATCACAATCACAATCCCACAATCACAATCACACAATCACAGTCACACAATCACAATCACACAATCACAATCGCACATTCACACAGTCACAATCCCATAATCACAATCCCACAATCACGATTACACAATCACGATCACACAGTCACAATCCCACAATCACAGTCACACAATCACAAACACATAGTCACGATCACACAATCACGATCACACAATCACAATCACACAATCACAATCACACAATCACGACCACACAACCACCATTACACAATCACAATCCCACAATCACAATCACACAATCACAATCACAATCACGATCACACAATCACGATCACACAATCACAATCACACAATCACAATCACACAATCACAATCACACAATCACAATCACACAATCACAATCACACAATCACAATCACGCAATCACAATCGCACAATCACAATCACAATCACATAATCACACTCACACAATCACACAATCACAATCACGATCATACAATCACACAGTCACAATCCCACAATCACGATCACACAATCACGATCACACAGTCACGATCACACAATCACAATCACACAATCAGAATCACACAATCACAATCACAATCACACAATCACAATCACACAATCACAATCGCACAATCACAATCACACAATCACAATCACACAATCACAATCACACAATCACAATCACACAATCACAATCACACAATCACAATCACACAATCACAAAATCACAATCACAATCGCAATCACAAACACAATCGCACAATCACATTCGCACAATCACAATCGCACAATCACAATCACAATCACAATCACACAATCACCATCACACAATCACCATCACGTAATCACAATCACGCAACCACAATCACGCAATTACAATCACGCAATCACAATCACGCAATCACAGTACAATCACGCAATCACAATGCCACAATCACAGTCACACAATCACAGTCACACAATCACAATCACACAATCACGATCACACAATCACGATCACACAATCGCGATCACACAATCGCGATCACACAATCACAATCACACAGTCACTCAATCACAATCACACTGTCACTCAATCACAATCACAATAACAATCACACAATCACAATCACACTATCACAATCACGATCACACAGTCACACAATCACAATCCCACAATCACAATCACACAATCACAGTCACACAAACACAATCACACAATCACAATCGCACATTCACACAGTCACAATCCCGTAATCACAATCCCACAATCACGATTACACAATCACGATCACACAGTCACAATCCCACAATCACAGTCACACAATCACAAACACATAGTCACGATCACACAATCACGATCACACAATCACAATCACACAATCACAATCACACAATCACGACCACACAACCACCATTACACAATCACAATCCCACAATCACAATCACACAATCACAATCACAATCACGATCACACAATCACGATCACACAATCACTGTCACACAATCACTATCACACTATCACGATCACACAATCACCATCACACAATCACACAATCACAATCACAATCACACAATCACAATAACACAATCACAATCACACAATTACAATCACACAATCACAATCACACAATCACAATAACAAAATCACACAGTCACAATCCCACAATCACGATCACACGATCACGATCACACAATCATGTTCACACAATCACAATCACACAATCACGTTCACACAATCACGATCAGACAATCACGATCACACAATCACAGTCACACAATCACAATCACTATCACACAATCGCCATCACACAATCACTATCACACAATCACGATCACACAATCGCGATCACACAATCACGATCGCACAATCACGATCACACAATCACGATCGCACAATCACGATCACACAATCACAGTCACATAATCACAATCACACAATCACAATAACACAATCACACAATCACGACCACACAATCACGATCACACAATCACAATCACATAGTCACACAATCACAATCACAATCACACAATCACAATCACACAATCACAATCACACGAGCCCAATCACAATTACGATCACACAATCACAATCACACCATCACAAACACACAGTCGCTATCACACAATCACGATCACACGATCACGATCACACAATCACGATCACACAATCACGTTCACACAATCACGATCAGACAATCACGATCACACAATCACAGTCACACAATCACAATCACACAATCACAATCGCACATTCACACAGTCACAATCCCATAATCACAATCCCACAATCACGATTACACAATCACGATCACACAGTCACAATCCCACAATCACAGTCACACAATCACAAACACATAGTCACGATCACACAATCACGATCACACAATCACAATCACACAATCACAATCACACAATCACGACCACACAACCACCATTACACAATCACAATCCCACAATCACAATCACACAATCACAATCACAATCACGATCACACAATCACGATCACACAATCACAATCACACAATCACAATCACACAATCACAATCACACAATCACAATCACACAATCACAATCACAATCACACAATCACAATCACACAATCACAATCACACAATCACAATCACACAATCACAATCACAATCACACAATCACAATCACACAATCACAATCACACAATCACAATCACACAATCACAATCACGCAATCACAATCGCACAATCACAATCACAATCACATAATCACACTCACACAATCACACAATCACAATCACGATCATACAATCACACAGTCACAATCCCACAATCACGATCACACAATCACGATCACACAGTCACGATCACACAATCACAATCACACAATCAGAATCACACAATCACAATCACAATCACACAATCACAATCACACAATCACAATCGCACAATCACAATCACACAATCACAATCACACAATCACAATCACACAATCACAATCACACAATCACAATCACACAATCACAATCACACAATCACAAAATCACAATCACAATCACAATCACAAACACAATCGCGCAATCACATTCGCACAATCACAATCGCACAATCACAATCACAATCACAATCACACAATCACCATCACACAATCACCATCACGTAATCACAATCACGCAACCACAATCGCGCAATTACAATCACGCAATCACAATCACGCAATCACAGTACAATCACGCAATCACAATGCCACAATCACAGTCACACAATCACAATCACACAATCACAATCACACAATCACGACCACACAGTCACTATCACACAATCCCAATCACACAATCATAATCCCAAAATAACAGTCGCGAAATCACAGTCACACAATCACAATCACACAATCACGATCACACAATCACGATCACACAATCGCGATCACACAATCACAATCACACAGTCACTCAATCACAATCACACTGTCACTCAATCACAATCACAATAACAATCACACAATCACAATCACACTATCACAATCACGATCACACAGTCACACAATCACAATCCCACAATCACAATCACACAATCACAGTCACACAAACACAATCACACAATCACAATCGCACATTCACACAGTCACAATCCCGTAATCACAATCCCACAATCACGATTACACAATCACGATCACACAGTCACAATCCCACAATCACAGTCACACAATCACAAACACATAGTCACGATCACACAATCACGATCACTCAATCACAATCACACAATCACAATCACACAATCACGACCACACAACCACCATTACACAATCACAATCCCACAATCACAATCACACAATCACAATCACAATCACGATCACACAATCACGATCACACAATCACAATCACACAATCACAATCACACAATCACAATCACACAATCACAATCACACAATCACAATCACAATCACACAATCACAATCACACAATCACAATCACACAATCACAATCACACAATCACAATCACAATCACACAATCACAATCACACAATCACAATCACACAATCACAATCACACAATCACAATCACGCAATCACAATCGCACAATCACAATCACAATCACATAATCACACTCACACAATCACACAATCACAATCACGATCATACAATCACACAGTCACAATCCCACAATCACGATCACACAATCACGATCACACAGTCACGATCACACAATCACAATCACACAATCAGAATCACACAATCACAATCACAATCACACAATCACAATCACACAATCACAATCGCACAATCACAATCACACAATCACAATCACACAATCACAATCACACAATCACAATCACACAATCACAATCACACAATCACAATCACACAATCACAAAATCACAATCACAATCACAATCACAAACACAATCGCACAATCACATTCGCACAATCACAATCGCACAATCACAATCACAATCACAATCACACAATCACCATCACACAATCACCATCACGTAATCACAATCACGCAACCACAATCACGCAATTACAATCACGCAATCACAATCACGCAATCACAGTACAATCACGCAATCACAATGCCACAATCACAGTCACACAATCACAATCACACAATCACAATCACACAATCACCACCACACAGTCACTATCACACAATCCCAATCACACAATCATAATCCCAAAATAACAGTCGCGAAATCACAGTCACACAATCACAATCACACAATCACGATCACACAATCACGATCACACAATCGCGATCACACAATCACAATCACACAGTCACTCAATCACAATCACACTGTCACTCAATCACAATCACAATAACAATCACACAATCACAATCACACTATCACAATCACGATCACACAGTCACACAATCACAATCCCACAATCACAATCACACAATCACAGTCACACAAACACAATCACACAATCACAATCGCACATTCACACAGTCACAATCCCGTAATCACAATCCCACAATCACGATTACACAATCACGATCACACAGTCACAATCCCACAATCACAGTCACACAATCACAAACACATAGTCACGATCACACAATCACGATCACTCAATCACAATCACACAATCACAATCACACAATCACGACCACACAACCACCATTACACAATCACAATCCCACAATCACAATCACACAATCACAATCACAATCACGATCACACAATCACGATCACACAATCATGTTCACACAATCACAATCACACAATCACGTTCACACAATCACGATCAGACAATCACGATCACACAATCACAGTCACACAATCACAATCACTATCACACAATCGCTATCACACAATCACTATCACACAATCACGATCACACAATCGCGATCACACAATCACGATCGCACAATCACGATCACACAATCACGATCGCACAATCACGATCACACAATCACAGTCACATAATCACAATCACACAATCACAATAACACAATCACACAATCACGACCACACAATCACGATCACACAATCACAATCACATAGTCACACAATCACAATCACAATCACACAATCACAATCACACAATCACAATCACACAATCACAATCACACGAGCCCAATCACAATTACGATCACACAATCACAATCACACCATCACAAACACACAGTCGCTATCACACAATCACGATCACACGATCACGATCACACAATCACGATCACACAATCACGTTCACACAATCACGATCAGACAATCACGATCACACAATCACAGTCACACAATCACAATCACACAATCACAATCACAATCACTATCACACAGTCGCTATCACAAAATCACTATCACACAATCACGATCACACAATCACGATCACACAATCACGATCACACAATCACGATCACACAATCACAGTCACACAATCACAGTCACACAATCACAATCACACAATCTCAATCACAATCACGATCACACAAACAGGATCACACAATTACGATCACACAATCCCAACCACACAATCACGATCACACAATCACGATCACACAATCACGATCACACAATCACAATCACACAATCACAATCACAATCACACAATCACAATCACACAATCACAATCACACAATCACAATCACACAATCACAATCGCACAATCACAATCACATAATCACACTCACACAATCACACAATCACAATCACGATCACACAATCACACAGTCACAATCCCACAATCACGATCACACAATCACGATCACACAGTCACGATCACACAATCACAATCACACAATCAGAATCACACAATCACAATAACACAATCACACAATAACGATCACACAATCACGATCACACAATCACGATCACACAATCACGATCACACAATCACGATCACACAATCACGATCACACAATCACAGTCACACAATCACAGTCACACAATCACAATCACACAAACTCAATCACAATCGCGATCACACAAACAGGATCACACAATTACGATCACACAATCCCAACCACACAATCACGATCACACAATCACGATCACACAATCACGATCACACAATCACGATCACACAATCACAATCACACAATCACAATCGCACAATCACACAATCACACTCACACAATCACAATCACACAATCACAATCCCAATCCCACAATCACAATCACACAATCACAGTCACACAATCACAATCACACAATCACAATCACTCAATCACACAATCACAATAACACAATCACACAATAACGATCACACAATCACGATCACGCAATCACGATCACACAATCACAATCACACAGTCACACAATCACAATCACAATCACACAATCACGATCACACAATCACGATCGCACAATCACGATCACACAATCACACAATCACAATCCCACAATCACAACCACACAACCACAGTCACACAATCACAATCACAATCCCACAATCACAATCACACAATCACAGTCACACAATCACAATCACACAATCACAATCACACAATCACAATCACACAATCACAATCACACAATCACAATCACACAATCACAAAATCACAATCACAATCACAATCACAAACACAATCGCACAATCACAATCGCACAATCACAATCACAATCACAATCCCACAATCACAATCACACAATCACAGTCACACAATCACAATCACACAATCACAACCACTCAATCACACAGTCACAATCCCATAATCACAATCCCACAATCACGATCACACAATCACGATCACACAATCACAATCACACAATCACAATCACACAATCACAATCACACAATCACGACCACACAACCACCAACACACAATCAAAATCCCACAGTCACAATCACACAATCACAATCACAATCACGATCACACAATCACGATCACACAGTCACTATCACACAATCACAATCACACAATCACAATCACAAAATCACAATAACACAATCACAATCACACAATCGCAAAATCACGATCACACAATCACGATCACACAATCACGATCACACAATCACGATCACACAATCACAATCACACAATCACAATCACACAATCACACAATGACACTCACATAATCACAATCACACAATCACACTCACAGAATCACAATCACACAATCACAATCACAATCCCACAATCACGATCACGCAATCACGATCACACAATCACAATCACACAGTCACACAATCACAATCACAATCACACAATCACGATCACACAGTCACACAATCACAATCACAATCACACAATCACGATCACACAATCACGATCGCACAATCACGATCACACAATCACACAATCACAATCCCACAATCACACAATCACAATCACATAATCACACAATCACACAATCACAATCACACAATCACAATCACACAATCACAATCACACAATCACAATCACACAATCACAATCACACAATCACAATCACGCAATCACAATCACTCAATCACACAGTCACAATCCCATAATCACAATCACACAATCACAACCACTCAATTACGATCACACAGTCACAATCCCATAATCACAATCCCACAATCACGATCTCACAATCACGATCACACAATCACAATCACACAATCACGACCACACAACCACCAACACACAATCAAAATCCCACAGTCACAATCACACAATCACAATCACAATCACGATCACACAATCACGATCACACAGTCACTATCACACAATCACAATCACACAATCACAATCACAAAATCACAATAACACAATCACAATCACACAATCACACAATCACACAATCACGATCACACAATCACGATCACACAATCACGATCACACAAGCACAATCACACAATCACAATCACACAATCACACAATCACACAATCACAATCACACAATCACAATCACACAATCACAATCACACAATCACAATCACACAATCACACTCACACAATCACAATCACACAATCACAATCACAATCCCACAATCACAATCACACAATCACAATCACACAATCACAATCACACAATCACAATCACACAATCACAATCACACAATCACACAATCACAATCACACAATCACAATCACACAATCACAATCACACAATCACAATCACACAATCACAATAACACAATCACACAATCACGATCACACAATCACGATCACGCAATCACGATCACACAATCACAATCACACAGTCACACAATCACAATCACAATCACACAACCACGATCACACAATCACCATCGCACAATCACGATCACACAATCACACAATCACAATCCCACAATCACAACCACACAACCACAGCCACACAATCACAATCACACAATCACACAGTCACAATCCCACAATCACGATCACACAATCACGATCACACAATCACAATCACACAGTCACACAATCACAATCACAATCACACAATCACGATCACACAATCACGATCGCACAATCACGATCACAGAATCACACAACCACAATCCCACAATCACAACCACACAACCACAGTCACACAATCACAATCACACAATCACACAGTCACAATCCCACAATCACGATCACACAATCACGATCACACAGTCACTATCACACAATTCCAATCACACAATCATAATCCCAAAATAACAGTCGCGAAATCACAGTCACACAATCACAATCACACAATCACGATCACACAATCACGATCACACAATCGCGATCACACAATCACAATCACACAGTCACTCAATCACAATCACACAGTCACTCAACCACAATCACAATAACAATCACACAATCACAATCACACAATCACAATCACACAATCACAATCACGATCACACAGTCACACAATCACAATCCCACAATCACAATCACACAATCACAGTCACACAATCACAATCACACAATCACAATCACACAATCACAATCACACAATCACACAATCCCAATCACACAATCACAATCACACAATCACAATCACACAATCACAATCACACAATCACAATGACAATCACACAATCACAATCACACAATCACAATCACACAATCACAATCGCACAATCACAATCACAATCACATAATCACCCTCACACAATCACACAATCACAATCACGATCACACAATCACACAGTCACAATCCCACAATCACGATCACGCAATCACGATCACACAGTCACGATCACACAATCACAATCACACAATCAGAATCACACAATCACAATAACACAATCACACAATCACGATCACACAATCACGATCACACAATCACGATCACACAATCACGATCACACAATCACGATCACACAATCACGATCACACAATCACAGTCACACAATCACAGTCACACAATCACAATCACACAATCTCAATCACAATCACGATCACACAAACAGGATCACACAATTACGATCACACAATCACAACCACACAATCACGATCACACAATCACGATCACACAATCACGATCACACAATCACGATCGCACAATCACGATCACACAATCACAGTCACACAATCACAATCACAATCACACAACCAAAATCACAATCACGATCACACAATCACGATCACACAATCACGATCGCACAATCACGATCACACAATCACAGTCACACAATCACAATCACAATCACACAACCAAAATCACAATCACGATCACACAAACACGATCACACAATCACGATCACACAATCACAATCACACCATCTCAATCACCCCATCACACAGTCACAATCCCACAATCACAATCCCACAATCACGATCACACAATCACGATCACACAGTCACAATCGCACAATCACAGTCACACAATCACAGTCACACAATCACAGTCACACAATCACAATCACACGATCACAATCACACAATCACAATCACACAATCACAAACACACAGTCACGATCACACAATTACGATCACACGATCACGATCACACAATCACAATCACACAATCACAATCACACAATCACAATCACACAACCACCATCACACAATCACAATCACACAATCACACAATCACGATCACAAAATCACGATCACGCAATCACGATCACACAATCACAATCACACAATCACAATCACACAATGACGATCACACAATCAGGATCACAAAATAACAATCACACAATCGCAATCACACAATCACAATCACGATCACACAGTCACACAATCACAATCACACAATCACAATCACACAATCACAATCACATAATCACAATAACACAATCACACAATCACGACCACACAATCACGATCACACAATCACAATCACATAGTCACACAAAAACAATCACAATCACACAATCACAATCACACAAACACACAGTCACAATCGCACAATCACGATCACAAAATCACGATCACACAATCACGATCTCACAATCACAATCACACAGTCACACAATCACAATCTCAATCACAATCACAATCACACAACCACAATCACACAATCACAATCACAATCCCACAATCACAATCACACAATCACAGTCACACAATCACAATCACACAATCACAACCACTCAATCACACAGTCACAATCCCATAATCACAATCCCACAATCACGATCACACAATCACGATCACACAATCACAATCACACAATCACAATAACACAATCACACAATAACGATCACACAATCACGATCACGCAATCACGATCACACAATCACAATCACACAGTCACACAATCACAATCACAATCACACAATCACGATCACACAATCACGATCGCACAATCACGATCACACAATCACACAATCACAATCCCACAATCGCAACCACACAACCACAGTCACACAATCACAATCACAATCCCACAATCACAATCGCACAATCACAGTCACACAATCACAATCACACAATCACAATCACACAATCACAATCACACAATCACAATCACACAATCACAATCACACAATCACAGAATCACAATCACAATCACAATCACAAACACAGTCGCACAATCACAATCGCACAATCACAATCACAATCACAATCACACAATCACCATCACACAATCACCATCACGTAATCACAATCACGCTACCACATTCACGCAATTACAATCACGCAATCACAATCACGCAATCACAGTACAATCACGCAATCACAATGCCACAATCACAGTCACACAATCACAATCACACAATCACGATCACACAATCACAATCACAAAATCACAATAACACAATCACAATCACACAATCACACAATCACGATCACACAATCACGATCACACAATCACGATCACACGATCACAATCACACAATCACAATCACACAATCACACAATCACACTCACACAATCACAATCACACAATCACACTCACACAATCACAATCACACAATCACAATCACACAATCACACAATCACACTCACACAATCACAATCACACAATCACGACCACACAATCACGATCACACAATCACGATCACACAATCACGATCACACAATCACGATCACACAATCACGATCGCACAATCACGATCACACAATCACGATCACACAATCACAGTCACTCAATCACAATCACACAACCGAAATCACAATCACGATCACACAAACACGATAGCACAATCACGATCACACAATCACGGCCACACAATCACGATCACACAATCACGATCACACAATCACGATCACACAATCACAATCACACCATCACAATCACACCATCACACAGTCACAATCCCACAATCACAATCCCACAATCACGATCACACAATCACGATCACACAGTCACAATCCCACAATCACAGTCACACAATCACAGTCACACAATCAGAGTCACACAATCACAATCACACAATCACAATCGCACAATCACACAGTCACAAACCCACAATCACGATCACACAAACACGATCACACAGTCACGATCACACAATCACAATCACACAATCACAATCACACAATCACAATCACACAATCACAATCACACAATCACAATCACACAATCACAATCACACAATCACACAATCACAATCACATAATCACACAATCACACAACCACAATCACACAATCACAATCACACAACCACAGTCACACAATCACAATCACACAATCACACAGTCACAATCCCACAATCACGATCACACGATCACGATCACACAATCACAATCACAATCCCACAATCACAATCACACAATCACAGTCACACAATCACAATCACACAATCACAACCACACAATCGCAATCACACAATCACAATCACGCAATCACAATCACACAATCACACAATCACACTCACACAATCACAATCACACAATCACAATCACATAGTCACGATCACACAATCACGATCACACAATCACAATCACACAATCACAATCACACAATCACGTTCACACAATCACGATCAGACAATCACGATCACACAATCACAGTCACACAATCACAATCACACAATCACAATCACAATCACTATCACACAATCGCTATCACAAAATCACTATCACACAATCACGATCACACAATCACGATCACACAATCACGATCACACAATCACAATCACACAATCACAATCACACAATCACACAATCCCAATCACACAATCACAATCACACAATCACAATCACACAATCACAATCACACAATCACAATGACAATCACACAATCACAATCACACAATCACAATCACACAATCACAATCGCACAATCACAATCACAATCACATAATCACCCTCACACAATCACACAATCACAATCACGATCACACAATCACACAGTCACAATCCCACAATCACGATCACGCAATCACGATCACACAGTCACGATCACACAATCACAATCACACAATCAGAATCACACAATCACAATAACACAATCACACAATCACGATCACACAATCACGATCACACAATCACGATCACACAATCACGATCACACAATCACGATCACACAATCACGATCACACAATCACAGTCACACAATCACAGTCACACAATCACAATCACACAATCTCAATCACAATCACGATCACACAAACAGGATCACACAATTACGATCACACAATCACAACCACACAATCACGATCACACAATCACGATCACACAATCATGATCACACAATCACGATCGCACAATCACGATCACACAATCACAGTCACACAATCACAATCACAATCACACAACCAAAATCACAATCACGATCACACAATCACGATCACACAATCACGATCGCACAATCACGATCACACAATCACAGTCACACAATCACAATCACAATCACACAACCAAAATCACAATCACGATCACACAAACACGATCACACAATCACGATCACACAATCACAATCACACCATCTCAATCACCCCATCACACAGTCACAATCCCACAATCACAATCCCACAATCACGATCACACAATCACGATCACACAGTCACAATCGCACAATCACAGTCACACAATCACAGTCACACAATCACAGTCACACAATCACAATCACACGATCACAATCACACAATCACAATCACACAATCACAAACACACAGTCACGATCACACAATTACGATCACACGATCACGATCACACAATCACAATCACACAATCACAATCACACAATCACAATCACACAACCACCATCACACAATCACAATCACACAATCACACAATCACGATCACAAAATCACGATCACGCAATCACGATCACACAATCACAATCACACAATCACAATCACACAATGACGATCACACAATCAGGATCACAAAATAACAATCACACAATCGCAATCACACAATCACAATCACGATCACACAGTCACACAATCACAATCACACAATCACAATCACACAATCACAATCACATAATCACAATAACACAATCACACAATCACGACCACACAATCACGATCACACAATCACAATCACATAGTCACACAAAAACAATCACAATCACACAATCACAATCACACAGTCACAATCGCACAATCACGATCACAAAATCACGATCACACAATCACGATCTCACAATCACAATCACACAGTCACACAATCACAATCTCAATCACAATCACAATCACACAATCACAATCACACAATCACAATCACAATCCCACAATCACAATCACACAATCACAGTCACACAATCACAATCACACAATCACAACCACTCAATCACACAGTCACAATCCCATAATCACAATCCCACAATCACGATCACACAAAGACGATCACACAATCACAATCACACAATCACAATAACACAATCACACAATAACGATCACACAATCACGATCACGCAATCACGATCACACAATCACAATCACACAGTCACACAATCACAATCACAATCACACAATCACGATCACACAATCACGATCGCACAATCACGATCACACAATCACACAATCACAATCCCACAATCGCAACCACACAACCACAGTCACACAATCACAATCACAATCCCACAAGCACAATCACACAATCACAGTCACACAATCACAATCACACAATCACAATCACACAATCACAATCACACAATCACAATCACACAATCACAATCACACAATCACAGAATCACAATCACAATCACAATCACAAACACAGTCGCACAATCACAATCGCACAATCACAATCACAATCACAATCACACAATCACCATCACACAATCACCATCACGTAATCACAATCACGCTACCACATTCACGCAATTACAATCACGCAATCACAATCACGCAATCACAGTACAATCACGCAATCACAATGCCACAATCACAGTCACACAATCACAATCACACAATCACAATCACACAATCACAATCACACAATCACAATCACACAATCACAATCACACAATCACAATCACACAATCACAATCACACAATCACGACCACACAACCACCATCACACAATCACAATCACACAATCACACAATCACGATCACAAAATCACGATCACGCAATCACGATCACACAATCACAATCACACAATCACAATCACACAATGACGATCACACAATCAGGATCACAAAATAACAATCACACAATCACAATCACACAATCACAATCACGATCACACAGTCACACAATCACAATCACACAATCACAATCACACAATCACAATCACATAATCACAATAACACAATCACACAATCACGACCACACAATCACGATCACACAATCACAATCACATAGTCACACAAAAACAATCACAATCACACAATCACAATCACACAAACACACAGTCACAATCGCACAATCACGATCACAAAATCACGATCACACAATCACGATCTCACAATCACAATCACACAGTCACACAATCACAATCTCAATCACAATCACAATCACACAATCACAATCACAATCACACAATCACAATCACAATCCCACAATCACAATCACACAATCACAGTCACACAATCACAATCACACAATCACAACCACTCAATCACACAGTCACAATCCCATAATCACAATCCCACAATCACGATCGCACAATCACGATCACACAATCACAATCACACAATCACAATAACACAATCACACAATAACGATCACACAATCACGATCACGCAATCACGATCACACAATCACAATCACACAGTCACACAATCACAATCACAATCACACAATCACGATCACACAATCACGATCGCACAATCACGATCACACAATCACACAATCACAATCCCACAATCGCAACCACACAACCACAGTCACACAATCACAATCACAATCCCACAATCACAATCACACAATCACAGTCACACAATCACAATCACACAATCACAATCACACAATCACAATCACACAATCACAATCACACAATCACAATCACACAATCACAATCACACAATCACAAAATCACAATCACAATCACAATCACAAACACAGTCGCACAATCACAATCGCACAATCACAATCACAATCACAATCACACAATCACCATCACACAATCACCATCACGTAATCACAATCACGCTACCACATTCACGCAATTACAATCACGCAATCACAATCACGCAATCACAGTACAATCACGCAATCACAATGCCACAATCACAGTCACACAATCACAATCACACAATCACAATCACACAATCACAATCACACAATCACAATCACACAATCACAATCACACAATCACAATCACACAATCACAATCACACAATCACAATCACACAATCACAATCACACAATCACAATCACACAATCACAATCACACAATCACAATCACACAATCACAATCACACAGTCACAATCACAATCACACAATCACAATCACACAATCACAATCACCCAATCACAATCACACAATCACAATCACAAAATCACAATCACACAATCACAATCACACAATCACAATCATACAATCACAATCACAATCCCATAATCACACTCACACAATCACACAATCACAATCACGATCACACAATGACACAGTCACAATCCCACAATCACGATCACACAATCACGATCACGCAATCACGATCACACAATCACGATCACACAATCACAGTCACACAATCACAGTCACACAATCACAATCACACAATCTCAATCACAATCACGATCACACAAACAGGATCACACAATTACGATCACACAATCACGACCACACAATCACGATCACACAATCACGATCACACAATCACGATCACACAATCACGATCGCACAATCACGATCACACAATCACAATCACACAACCAAAATCACAATCACGATCACACAAACACGATCGCACAATCACGATCACACAATCACGGCCACATAATCACGATCACACAGTCACTATCACACAATCACAATCACACAATCACAATCACAAAATCACAATAACACAATCACAATCACACAATCACACAATCACGATCACACAATCACGATCACACAATCACGATCACACGATCACAATCACACAATCACAATCACACAATCACACAATCACACTCACACAATCACAATCACACAATCACACTCACACAATCACAATCACACAATCACAATCACACAATCACACAATCACACTCACACAATCACAATCACACAATCACGACCACACAATCACGATCACACAATCACGATCACACAATCACGATCACACAATCACGATCACACAATCACGATCGCACAATCACGATCACACAATCACGATCACACAATCACAGTCACTCAATCACAATCACACAACCGAAATCACAATCACGATCACACAAACACGATAGCACAATCACGATCACACAATCACGGCCACACAATCACGATCACACAATCACGATCACACAATCACGATCACACAATCACAATCACACCATCACAATCACACCATCACACAGTCACAATCCCACAATCACAATCCCACAATCACGATCACACAATCACGATCACACAGTCACAATCCCACAATCACAGTCACACAATCACAGTCACACAATCAGAGTCACACAATCACAATCACACAATCACAATCGCACAATCACACAGTCACAAACCCACAATCACGATCACACAAACACGATCACACAGTCACGATCACACAATCACAATCACACAATCACAATCACACAATCACAATCACACAATCACAATCACACAATCACAATCACGCAATCACAATCACACAATCACACTCACACAATCACAATCACACAATCACAATCACAATCCCACAATCACAATCACACAATCACAGTCACACAATCACAATCACACAATCACAACCACACAATCGCAATCACACAATCACAATCACGCAATCACAATCACTCAATCACACAGTCACAATCCCATAATCAGAATCCCACAATCACGATCACACAATCACGATCACACAGTCACAATCCCACAATCACAGTCACACAATCACAGTCACACAATCACAATCACACAATCACAATCACACAATCGCACAGTCACAATCCAATAATCACAATCCCACAATCACGATTACACAATCACGATCACACAGTCACAATCCCACAATCACAGTCACACAATCACAAACACACAGTCACGATCACACAATCACGATCACACGATCCCGATCACACAATCACAATCACACAATCACAAACACACAGTCACGATCACACAATTACGATCACACGATCACGATCACACAATCACAATCACACAATCACAATCACACAATCACACTCACACAATCACAATCACACAATCACAATCACAATCCCACAATCACAATCACACAATCACAATCACACAATCACAATCACTCAATCACACGATCACAATCACACAATCACAATAACACAATCACACAATCACGATCACAAAATCACGGTCACGCAATCACGATCACACAATCACAATCACACAATCACAATCACACAATCACATTCACACAATCACAATCACACAGTCACACAATCACAATCACAATCACACAATCACGATCACACAATCACGATCGCACAATCACGATCACACAATCACACAACCACAATCCCACAATCACAACCACACAACCACAGTCACACAATCACAATCACACAATCACACAGTCACAATCCCACAATCACGATCACACAATCACGATCACACGATCACGATCACACAATCACAATCACACAATCACAAACACACAGTCACGATCACACAATTACGATCACACGATCACGATCACACAATCACAATCACACAATCACAATCACACAATCACGACCACACAACCACCATCACACAATCACAACCACACAATCACACAATCACGATCACAAAATCACGGTCACGCAATCACGATCACACAATCACAATCACACAATCACAATCACACAATCACACTCACACAATCACAATCACACAATCACACTCACACAATCACAATCACACAATCACAATCACAATCCCACAATCACAATCACACAATCACAGTCACACAATCACAATCACACAATCACAACCACTCAATCACACAGTCACAATCCCATAATCACAATCCCACAATCACGATCACACAATCACGATCACACAATCACAATCACACAATCACGACCACACAACCACCAACACACAATCAAAATCCCACAGTCACAATCACACAATCACAATCACAATCACGATCACACAATCACGATCACACAGTCACTATCACACAATCACAATCACACAATCACAATCACAAAATCACAATAACACAATCACAATCACACAATCACACAATCACACAATCACGATCACACAATCACGATCACACAATCACGATCACACAATCACGATCACACAAACACAATCACACAATCACAATCACACAATCACACAATCACACTCACACAATCACAATCACACAATCACACTCACACAATCACAATCACACAATCACAATCACAATCCCACAATCACAATCACACAATCACAATCACACAATCACAATCACTCAATCACACAATCACAATCACACAATCACAATAACACAATCACACAATCACGATCACACAATCACGATCACGCAATCACGATCACACAATCACAATCACACAGTCACACAATCACAATCACAATCACACAACCACGATCACGCAATCACCATCGCACAATCACGATCACACAATCACACAATCACAATCCCACAATCACAACCACACAACCACAGTCACACAATCACAATCACACAATCACACAGTCACAATCCCACAATCACGATCACACAATCACGATCACACAATCACAATCACACAGTCACACAATCACAATCACAATCACACAATCACGATCACACAATCACGATCGCACAATCACGATCACACAATCACACAACCACAATACCACAATCACAACCACACAACCACAGTCACACAGTCACAATCACACAATCACACAGTCACAATCCCACAATCACGATCACACAATCACGATCACACGATCACGATCACACAATCACAATCACACAATCACAAACACACAGTCACGATCACACAATTACGATCACACGATCACGATCACACAATCACAATCACACAATCACAATCACACAATCACGACCACACAACCACCATCACACAATCACAATCACACAATCACACAATCACGATCACAAAATCACGGTCACGCAATCACGATCACACAATCACAATCACACAATCACAATCACACAATCACACTCACACAATCACAATCACACAATCACACTCACACAATCACAATCACACAATCACAATCACAATCCCACAATCACAATCACACAATCACAGTCACACAATCACAATCACACAATCACAACCACTCAATCACACAGTCACAATCCCATAATCACAATCCCACAATCACGATCACACAATCACGATCACACAATCACAATCACACAATCACGACCACACAACCACCAACACACAATCAAAATTCCACAGTCACAATCACACAATCACAATCACAATCACGATCACACAATCACGATCACACAGTCACTATCACACAATCACAATCACACAATCACAATCACAAAATCACAATAACACAATCACAATCACACAATCACACAATCACACAATCACGATCACACAATCACGATCACACAATCACGATCACACAATCACGATCACACAAGCACAATCACACAATCACAATCACACAATCACACAATCACACTCACACAATCACAATCACACAATCACACTCACACAATCACAATCACACAATCACAATCACAATCCCACAATCACAATCACACAATCACAATCACACAATCACAATCACTCAATCACACAATCACAATCACACAATCACAATAACACAATCACACAATCACGATCACACAATCACGATCACGCAATCACGATCACACAATCACAATCACACAGTCACACAATCACAATCACAATCACACAACCACGATCACACAATCACCATCGCACAATCACGATCACACAATCACACAATCACAATCCCACAATCACAACCACACAACCACAGTCACACAATCACAATCACACAATCACACAGTCACAATCCCACAATCACGATCATACAATCACGATCACACAATCACAATCACACAGTCACACAATCACAATCACCATCACACAATCACGATCACACAATCACGATCGCACAATCACGATCACACAATCACACAACCACAATCCCACAATCACAACCACACAACCACAGTCACACAATCACAATCACACAATCACACAGTCACAATCCCACAATCACGATCACACAATCACGATCACACAGTCACTATCACACAATCCCAATCACACAATCATAATCCCAAAATAACAGTCGCGAAATCACAGTCACACAATCACAATCACACAATCACGATCACACAATCACGATCACACAATCGCGATCACACAATCACAATCACACAGTCACTCAATCACAATCACACAGTCACTCAATCACAATCACAATAACAATCACACAATCACAATCACACAATCACAATCACGATCACACAGTCACACAATCACAATCCCACAATCACAATCACACAATCACAGTCACACAATCACAATCACACAATCACAATCACACATTCACACAGTCACAATCCCATAATCACAATCCCACAATCACGATTACACAATCACGATCACACAGTCACAATCCCACAATCACAGTCACACAATCACAAACACATAGTCACGATCACACAATCACGACCACACAATCACAATCACACAATCACAATCACACAATCACGTTCACACAATCATGATCAGACAATCACGATCACACAATCACAGTCACACAATCACAATCACACAATCACAATCACAATCACTATCACACAATCGCTATCACAAAATCACTATCACACAATCACGATCACACAATCACGATCACACAATCACAATCACACAATCACAATCACACAATCACAATCACACAATCACAATCACACAATCACAATCACACAATCACACAATCACAATCACACAATCACAATCACACAATCACAATCACACAATCACAATCACACAATCACAATCACACAATCACAATCACAATCACACAATCACAATCACACAATCACAATCACACAATCACAATCACACAATCACAATCGCACAATCACAATCACAATCACATAATCACCCTCACACAATCACACAATCACAATCACGATCACAAAATCACACAGTCACAATCCCACAATCACGATCACACAATCACGATCACGAAGTCACGATCACACAATCACAATCACACAATCAGAATCACACAATCACAATCACAATCCCACAATCACAATCACACAATCACAGTCACACAATCACAATCACAATATCACAATAACACAATCACAATAACACAATCACAATCACACAATCACACAATCACACAATCACACAATCACAATCACACAATGACGATCACACAAGCAGGATCACACAATCACAATCACACAATCACAATCACAATCACACAATCACACTCACACAATCACAATCACACAATCACAATCACAATCCCACAATCACAATCACACAATCACAGTCACACAATCACAATCACACAATCACAATCACACAATCACAATCACGCAATCACAATCACTCAATCACACAGTCACAATCCCATAATCAGAATCCCACAATCACGATCACACAATCACGACCACACAGTCACAATCCCACAATCACAGTCACACAATCACAGTCACACAATCACAGTCACACAATCACAATCACACAACCACAATCACACAATCACGATCACACAATCACAATCACACAGTCACACAGTCGCACAGTCACACAATCACACAATCACACAGTCACAATCGCACAATCACGATCACACAATCACGATCAGACAATCACGATCACACAATCACAGTCACACAATCACAATCACACAATCTCAATCACAATCACGATCACACAAACAGGATCACACAATTACGATCACACAATCACGACCACACAGTCACGATCACACAATCACGATCACACAATCACGATCACACAATCACGATCGCACAATCACGATTACACAATCACGATCACACAGTCACAATCCCACAATCACAGTCACACAATCACAAACACATAGTCACGATCACACAATCACGATCACACAATCACAATCACACAATCACAATCACACAATCACGTTCACACAATCACGATCAGACAATCACGATCACACAATCACGGTCACACGATCACAATCACACAATCACAATCACAATCACTATCACACAATCGCTATCACAAAATCACTATCACACAATCACGATCACACAATCACGGTCACACAATCACAATCACACAATCACAATCACACAATCAGAATCACACAATCACAATAACACAATCACACAATCACGATCACACAATCACGATCACACAATCACGATCACACAATCACGATCACACAATCACGATCACACAATCACGATCACACAATCACAGTCACACAATCACAGTCACACAATCACAATCACACAATCTCAATCACAATCACGATCACACAAACAGGATCACACAATTACGATCACACAATCACAACCACACAATCACGATCACACAATCACGATCACACAATCACGATCACACAATCACGATCGCACAATCACGATCACACAATCACAGTCACACAATCACAATCACAATCACACAACCAAAATCACAATCACGATCACACAAACACGATCACACAATCACGATCACACCATCACAATCACACCATCACACAGTCACAATCCCACAATCACAATCCCACAATCACGATCACACAATCACGATCACACAGTCACAATCCCACAATCACAGTCACACAATCACAGTCACACAATCAGAGTCACACAATCACAATCACACAATCACAATCGCACAATCACACAGTCACAAACCCACAATCACGATCACACAAACACGATCACACAGTCACGATCACACAATCACAATCACACAATCACAATCACACAATCACAATCACACAATCACAATCACACAATCACAATCACACAATCACAATCACACAATCACAATCACACAATCACACAATCACAATCACATAATCACACAATCACACAACCACAATCACACAATCACAATCACACAACCACAGTCACACAATCACAATCACACAATCACACAGTCACAATCCCACAATCACGATCACACGATCACGATCACACAATCACAATCACAATCCCACAATCACAATCACACAATCACAGTCACACAATCACAATCACACAATCACAACCACACAATCGCAATCACACAATCACAATCACGCAATCACAATCACACAATCACACAATCACACTCACACAATCACAATCACACAATCACAATCACATAGTCACGATCACACAATCACGATCACACAATCACAATCACACAATCACAATCACACAATCACGTTCACACAATCACGATCAGACAATCACGATCACACAATCACAGTCACACAATCACAATCACACAATCACAATCACAATCACTATCACACAATCGCTATCACAAAATCACTATCACACAATCACGATCACACAATCACGATCACACAATCACGATCACACAATCACAATCACACAATCACAATCACACAATCACACAATCCCAATCACACAATCACAATCACACAATCACAATCACACAATCACAATCACACAATCACAATGACAATCACACAATCACAATCACACAATCACAATCACACAATCACAATCGCACAATCACAATCACAATCACATAATCACCCTCACACAATCACACAATCACAATCACGATCACACAATCACACAGTCACAATCCCACAATCACGATCACGCAATCACGATCACACAGTCACGATCACACAATCACAATCACACAATCAGAATCACACAATCACAATAACACAATCACACAATCACGATCACACAATCACGATCACACAATCACGATCACACAATCACGATCACACAATCACGATCACACAATCACGATCACACAATCACAGTCACACAATCACAGTCACACAATCACAATCACACAATCTCAATCACAATCACGATCACACAAACAGGATCACACAATTACGATCACACAATCACAACCACACAATCACGATCACACAATCACGATCACACAATCATGATCACACAATCACGATCGCACAATCACGATCACACAATCACAGTCACACAATCACAATCACAATCACACAACCAAAATCACAATCACGATCACACAATCACGATCACACAATCACGATCGCACAATCACGATCACACAATCACAGTCACACAATCACAATCACAATCACACAACCAAAATCACAATCACGATCACACAAACACGATCACACAATCACGATCACACAATCACAATCACACCATCTCAATCACCCCATCACACAGTCACAATCCCACAATCACAATCCCACAATCACGATCACACAATCACGATCACACAGTCACAATCGCACAATCACAGTCACACAATCACAGTCACACAATCACAGTCACACAATCACAATCACACGATCACAATCACACAATCACAATCACACAATCACAAACACACAGTCACGATCACACAATTACGATCACACGATCACGATCACACAATCACAATCACACAATCACAATCACACAATCACAATCACACAACCACCATCACACAATCACAATCACACAATCACACAATCACGATCACAAAATCACGATCACGCAATCACGATCACACAATCACAATCACACAATCACAATCACACAATGACGATCACACAATCAGGATCACAAAATAACAATCACACAATCGCAATCACACAATCACAATCACGATCACACAGTCACACAATCACAATCACACAATCACAATCACACAATCACAATCACATAATCACAATAACACAATCACACAATCACGACCACACAATCACGATCACACAATCACAATCACATAGTCACACAAAAACAATCACAATCACACAATCACAATCACACAGTCACAATCGCACAATCACGATCACAAAATCACGATCACACAATCACGATCTCACAATCACAATCACACAGTCACACAATCACAATCTCAATCACAATCACAATCACACAATCACAATCACACAATCACAATCACAATCCCACAATCACAATCACACAATCACAGTCACACAATCACAATCACACAATCACAACCACTCAATCACACAGTCACAATCCCATAATCACAATCCCACAATCACGATCACACAAAGACGATCACACAATCACAATCACACAATCACAATCACACAATCACAATCACACAATCACAATCACTCAATCACACGATCACAATCACACAATCACAATAACACAATCACACAATCACGATCACAAAATCACGGTCACGCAATCACGATCACACAATCACAATCACACAATCACAATCACACAATCACATTCACACAATCACAATCACACAGTCACACAATCACAATCACAATCACACAATCACGATCACACAATCACGATCGCACAATCACGATCACACAATCACACAACCACAATCCCACAATCACAACCACACAACCACAGTCACACAATCACAATCACACAATCACACAGTCACAATCCCACAATCACGATCACACAATCACGATCACACGATCACGATCACACAATCACAATCACACAATCACAAACACACAGTCACGATCACACAATTACGATCACACGATCACGATCACACAATCACAATCACACAATCACAATCACACAATCACGACCACACAACCACCATCACACAATCACAACCACACAATCACACAATCACGATCACAAAATCACGGTCACGCAATCACGATCACACAATCACAATCACACAATCACAATCACACAATCACACTCACACAATCACAATCACACAATCACACTCACACAATCACAATCACACAATCACAATCACAATCCCACAATCACAATCACACAATCACAGTCACACAATCACAATCACACAATCACAACCACTCAATCACACAGTCACAATCCCATAATCACAATCCCACAATCACGATCACACAATCACGATCACACAATCACAATCACACAATCACGACCACACAACCACCAACACACAATCAAAATCCCACAGTCACAATCACACAATCACAATCACAATCACGATCACACAATCACGATCACACAGTCACTATCACACAATCACAATCACACAATCACAATCACAAAATCACAATAACACAATCACAATCACACAATCACACAATCACACAATCACGATCACACAATCACGATCACACAATCACGATCACACAATCACGATCACACAAACACAATCACACAATCACAATCACACAATCACACAATCACACTCACACAATCACAATCACACAATCACACTCACACAATCACAATCACACAATCACAATCACAATCCCACAATCACAATCACACAATCACAATCACACAATCACAATCACTCAATCACACAATCACAATCACACAATCACAATAACACAATCACACAATCACGATCACACAATCACGATCACGCAATCACGATCACACAATCACAATCACACAGTCACACAATCACAATCACAATCACACAACCACGATCACGCAATCACCATCGCACAATCACGATCACACAATCACACAATCACAATCCCACAATCACAACCACACAACCACAGTCACACAATCACAATCACACAATCACACAGTCACAATCCCACAATCACGATCACACAATCACGATCACACAATCACAATCACACAGTCACACAATCACAATCACAATCACACAATCACGATCACACAATCACGATCGCACAATCACGATCACACAATCACACAACCACAATACCACAATCACAACCACACAACCACAGTCACACAGTCACAATCACACAATCACACAGTCACAATCCCACAATCACGATCACACAATCACGATCACACGATCACGATCACACAATCACAATCACACAATCACAAACACACAGTCACGATCACACAATTACGATCACACGATCACGATCACACAATCACAATCACACAATCACAATCACACAATCACGACCACACAACCACCATCACACAATCACAATCACACAATCACACAATCACGATCACAAAATCACGGTCACGCAATCACGATCACACAATCACAATCACACAATCACAATCACACAATCACACTCACACAATCACAATCACACAATCACACTCACACAATCACAATCACACAATCACAATCACAATCCCACAATCACAATCACACAATCACAGTCACACAATCACAATCACACAATCACAACCACTCAATCACACAGTCACAATCCCATAATCACAATCCCACAATCACGATCACACAATCACGATCACACAATCACAATCACACAATCACGACCACACAACCACCAACACACAATCAAAATTCCACAGTCACAATCACACAATCACAATCACAATCACGATCACACAATCACGATCACACAGTCACCATCACACAATCACAATCACACAATCACAATCACAAAATCACAATAACACAATCACAATCACACAATCACACAATCACACAATCACGATCACACAATCACGATCACACAATCACGATCACACAATCACGATCACACAAGCACAATCACACAATCACAATCACACAATCACACAATCACACTCACACAATCACAATCACACAATCACACTCACACAATCACAATCACACAATCACAATCACAATCCCACAATCACAATCACACAATCACAATCACACAATCACAATCACTCAATCACACAATCACAATCACACAATCACAATAACACAATCACACAATCACGATCACACAATCACGATCACGCAATCACGATCACACAATCACAATCACACAGTCACACAATCACAATCACAATCACACAACCACGATCACACAATCACCATCGCACAATCACGATCACACAATCACACAATCACAATCCCACAATCACAACCACACAACCACAGTCACACAATCACAATCACACAATCACACAGTCACAATCCCACAATCACGATCATACAATCACGATCACACAATCACAATCACACAGTCACACAATCACAATCACCATCACACAATCACGATCACACAATCACGATCGCACAATCACGATCACACAATCACACAACCACAATCCCACAATCACAACCACACAACCACAGTCACACAATCACAATCACACAATCACACAGTCACAATCCCACAATCACGATCACACAATCACGATCACACAGTCACTATCACACAATCCCAATCACACAATCATAATCCCAAAATAACAGTCGCGAAATCACAGTCACACAATCACAATCACACAATCACGATCACACAATCACGATCACACAATCGCGATCACACAATCACAATCACACAGTCACTCAATCACAATCACACAGTCACTCAATCACAATCACAATAACAATCACACAATCACAATCACACAATCACAATCACGATCACACAGTCACACAATCACAATCCCACAATCACAATCACACAATCACAGTCACACAATCACAATCACACAATCACAATCACACATTCACACAGTCACAATCCCATAATCACAATCCCACAATCACGATTACACAATCACGATCACACAGTCACAATCCCACAATCACAGTCACACAATCACAAACACATAGTCACGATCACACAATCACGACCACACAATCACAATCACACAATCACAATCACACAATCACGTTCACACAATCATGATCAGACAATCACGATCACACAATCACAGTCACACAATCACAATCACACAATCACAATCACAATCACTATCACACAATCGCTATCACAAAATCACTATCACACAATCACGATCACACAATCACGATCACACAATCACAATCACACAATCACAATCACACAATCACAATCACACAATCACAATCACACAATCACACAATCACAATCACACAATCACAATCACACAATCACAATCACACAATCACAATCACACAATCACAATCACACAATCACAATCACAATCACACAATCACAATCACACAATCACAATCACACAATCACAATCACACAATCACAATCGCACAATCACAATCACAATCACATAATCACCCTCACACAATCACACAATCACAATCACGATCACAAAATCACACAGTCACAATCCCACAATCACGATCACACAATCACGATCACGAAGTCACGATCACACAATCACAATCACACAATCAGAATCACACAATCACAATCACAATCCCACAATCACAATCACACAATCACAGTCACACAATCACAATCACAATATCACAATAACACAATCACAATAACACAATCACAATCACACAATCACACAATCACACAATCACACAATCACAATCACACAATGACGATCACACAAGCAGGATCACACAATCACAATCACACAATCACAATCACAATCACACAATCACACTCACACAATCACAATCACACAATCACAATCACAATCCCACAATCACAATCACACAATCACAGTCACACAATCACAATCACACAATCACAATCACACAATCACAATCACGCAATCACAATCACTCAATCACACAGTCACAATCCCATAATCAGAATCCCACAATCACGATCACACAATCACGACCACACAGTCACAATCCCACAATCACAGTCACACAATCACAGTCACACAATCACAGTCACACAATCACAATCACACAACCACAATCACACAATCACGATCACACAATCACAATCACACAGTCACACAGTCGCACAGTCACACAATCACACAATCACACAGTCACAATCGCACAATCACGATCACACAATCACGATCAGACAATCACGATCACACAATCACAGTCACACAATCACAATCACACAATCTCAATCACAATCACGATCACACAAACAGGATCACACAATTACGATCACACAATCACGACCACACAGTCACGATCACACAATCACGATCACACAATCACGATCACACAATCACGATCGCACAATCACGATTACACAATCACGATCACACAGTCACAATCCCACAATCACAGTCACACAATCACAAACACATAGTCACGATCACACAATCACGATCACACAATCACAATCACACAATCACAATCACACAATCACGTTCACACAATCACGATCAGACAATCACGATCACACAATCACGGTCACACGATCACAATCACACAATCACAATCACAATCACTATCACACAATCGCTATCACAAAATCACTATCACACAATCACGATCACACAATCACGGTCACACAATCACAATCACACAATCACAATCACACAATCAGAATCACACAATCACAATAACACAATCACACAATCACGATCACACAATCACGATCACACAATCACGATCACACAATCACGATCACACAATCACGATCACACAATCACGATCACACAATCACAGTCACACAATCACAGTCACACAATCACAATCACACAATCTCAATCACAATCACGATCACACAAACAGGATCACACAATTACGATCACACAATCACAACCACACAATCACGATCACACAATCACGATCACACAATCACGATCACACAATCACGATCGCACAATCACGATCACACAATCACAGTCACACAATCACAATCACAATCACACAACCAAAATCACAATCACGATCACACAAACACGATCACACAATCACGATCACACAATCACAATCACACCATCACAACCACCCCATCACACAGTCACAATCCCACAATCACAATCCCACAATCACGATCACACAATCACGATCACACAGTCACAATCGCACAATCACAGTCACACAATCACAGTCACACAATCACAGTCACACAATCACAGTCACACAATCACAATCACACGATCACAATCACACAATCACACAGTCACAAACCCACAATCACGATCACACAAACACGATCACACAGTCACGATCACACAATCACAATCACACAATCACAATCACACAATCACAATCACACAATCACAATCACACAATCACAATCACACAATCACAGAATCACAATCACAATCACAATCACAAACACAGTCGCACAATCACAATCGCACAATCACAATCACAATCACAATCACACAATCACCATCACACAATCACCATCACGTAATCACAATCACGCTACCACATTCACGCAATTACAATCACGCAATCACAATCACGCAATCACAGTACAATCACGCAATCACAATGCCACAATCACAGTCACACAATCACAATCACACAATCACGATCACACAATCACAATCACAAAATCACAATAACACAATCACAATCACACAATCACACAATCACGATCACACAATCACGATCACACAATCACGATCACACGATCACAATCACACAATCACAATCACACAATCACACAATCACACTCACACAATCACAATCACACAATCACACTCACACAATCACAATCACACAATCACAATCACACAATCACACAATCACACTCACACAATCACAATCACACAATCACGACCACACAATCACGATCACACAATCACGATCACACAATCACGATCACACAATCACGATCACACAATCACGATCGCACAATCACGATCACACAATCACGATCACACAATCACAGTCACTCAATCACAATCACACAACCGAAATCACAATCACGATCACACAAACACGATAGCACAATCACGATCACACAATCACGGCCACACAATCACGATCACACAATCACGATCACACAATCACGATCACACAATCACAATCACACCATCACAATCACACCATCACACAGTCACAATCCCACAATCACAATCCCACAATCACGATCACACAATCACGATCACACAGTCACAATCCCACAATCACAGTCACACAATCACAGTCACACAATCAGAGTCACACAATCACAATCACACAATCACAATCGCACAATCACACAGTCACAAACCCACAATCACGATCACACAAACACGATCACACAGTCACGATCACACAATCACAATCACACAATCACAATCACACAATCACAATCACACAATCACAATCACACAATCACAATCACACAATCACAATCACACAATCACACAATCACAATCACATAATCACACAATCACACAACCACAATCACACAATCACAATCACACAACCACAGTCACACAATCACAATCACACAATCACACAGTCACAATCCCACAATCACGATCACACGATCACGATCACACAATCACAATCACAATCCCACAATCACAATCACACAATCACAGTCACACAATCACAATCACACAATCACAACCACACAATCGCAATCACACAATCACAATCACGCAATCACAATCACACAATCACACAATCACACTCACACAATCACAATCACACAATCACAATCACATAGTCACGATCACACAATCACGATCACACAATCACAATCACACAATCACAATCACACAATCACGTTCACACAATCACGATCAGACAATCACGATCACACAATCACAGTCACACAATCACAATCACACAATCACAATCACAATCACTATCACACAATCGCTATCACAAAATCACTATCACACAATCACGATCACACAATCACGATCACACAATCACGATCACACAATCACAATCACACAATCACAATCACACAATCACACAATCCCAATCACACAATCACAATCACACAATCACAATCACACAATCACAATCACACAATCACAATGACAATCACACAATCACAATCACACAATCACAATCACACAATCACAATCGCACAATCACAATCACAATCACATAATCACCCTCACACAATCACACAATCACAATCACGATCACACAATCACACAGTCACAATCCCACAATCACGATCACGCAATCACGATCACACAGTCACGATCACACAATCACAATCACACAATCAGAATCACACAATCACAATAACACAATCACACAATCACGATCACACAATCACGATCACACAATCACGATCACACAATCACGATCACACAATCACGATCACACAATCACGATCACACAATCACAGTCACACAATCACAGTCACACAATCACAATCACACAATCTCAATCACAATCACGATCACACAAACAGGATCACACAATTACGATCACACAATCACAACCACACAATCACGATCACACAATCACGATCACACAATCATGATCACACAATCACGATCGCACAATCACGATCACACAATCACAGTCACACAATCACAATCACAATCACACAACCAAAATCACAATCACGATCACACAATCACGATCACACAATCACGATCGCACAATCACGATCACACAATCACAGTCACACAATCACAATCACAATCACACAACCAAAATCACAATCACGATCACACAAACACGATCACACAATCACGATCACACAATCACAATCACACCATCTCAATCACCCCATCACACAGTCACAATCCCACAATCACAATCCCACAATCACGATCACACAATCACGATCACACAGTCACAATCGCACAATCACAGTCACACAATCACAGTCACACAATCACAGTCACACAATCACAATCACACGATCACAATCACACAATCACAATCACACAATCACAAACACACAGTCACGATCACACAATTACGATCACACGATCACGATCACACAATCACAATCACACAATCACAATCACACAATCACAATCACACAACCACCATCACACAATCACAATCACACAATCACACAATCACGATCACAAAATCACGATCACGCAATCACGATCACACAATCACAATCACACAATCACAATCACACAATGACGATCACACAATCAGGATCACAAAATAACAATCACACAATCGCAATCACACAATCACAATCACGATCACACAGTCACACAATCACAATCACACAATCACAATCACACAATCACAATCACATAATCACAATAACACAATCACACAATCACGACCACACAATCACGATCACACAATCACAATCACATAGTCACACAAAAACAATCACAATCACACAATCACAATCACACAGTCACAATCGCACAATCACGATCACAAAATCACGATCACACAATCACGATCTCACAATCACAATCACACAGTCACACAATCACAATCTCAATCACAATCACAATCACACAATCACAATCACACAATCACAATCACAATCCCACAATCACAATCACACAATCACAGTCACACAATCACAATCACACAATCACAACCACTCAATCACACAGTCACAATCCCATAATCACAATCCCACAATCACGATCACACAAAGACGATCACACAATCACAATCACACAATCACAATAACACAATCACACAATAACGATCACACAATCACGATCACGCAATCACGATCACACAATCACAATCACACAGTCACACAATCACAATCACAATCACACAATCACGATCACACAATCACGATCGCACAATCACGATCACACAATCACACAATCACAATCCCACAATCGCAACCACACAACCACAGTCACACAATCACAATCACAATCCCACAAGCACAATCACACAATCACAGTCACACAATCACAATCACACAATCACAATCACACAATCACAATCACACAATCACAATCACACAATCACAATCACACAATCACAGAATCACAATCACAATCACAATCACAAACACAGTCGCACAATCACAATCGCACAATCACAATCACAATCACAATCACACAATCACCATCACACAATCACCATCACGTAATCACAATCACGCTACCACATTCACGCAATTACAATCACGCAATCACAATCACGCAATCACAGTACAATCACGCAATCACAATGCCACAATCACAGTCACACAATCACAATCACACAATCACAATCACACAATCACAATCACACAATCACAATCACACAATCACAATCACACAATCACAATCACACAATCACAATCACACAATCACGACCACACAACCACCATCACACAATCACAATCACACAATCACACAATCACGATCACAAAATCACGATCACGCAATCACGATCACACAATCACAATCACACAATCACAATCACACAATGACGATCACACAATCAGGATCACAAAATAACAATCACACAATCACAATCACACAATCACAATCACGATCACACAGTCACACAATCACAATCACACAATCACAATCACACAATCACAATCACATAATCACAATAACACAATCACACAATCACGACCACACAATCACGATCACACAATCACAATCACATAGTCACACAAAAACAATCACAATCACACAATCACAATCACACAAACACACAGTCACAATCGCACAATCACGATCACAAAATCACGATCACACAATCACGATCTCACAATCACAATCACACAGTCACACAATCACAATCTCAATCACAATCACAATCACACAATCACAATCACACAATCACAATCACAATCCCACAATCACAATCACACAATCACAGTCACACAATCACAATCACACAATCACAACCACTCAATCACACAGTCACAATCCCATAATCACAATCCCACAATCACGATCGCACAATCACGATCACACAATCACAATCACACAATCACAATAACACAATCACACAATAACGATCACACAATCACGATCACGCAATCACGATCACACAATCACAATCACACAGTCACACAATCACAATCACAATCACACAATCACGATCACACAATCACGATCGCACAATCACGATCACACAATCACACAATCACAATCCCACAATCGCAACCACACAACCACAGTCACACAATCACAATCACAATCCCACAATCACAATCACACAATCACAGTCACACAATCACAATCACACAATCACAATCACACAATCACAATCACACAATCACAATCACACAATCACAATCACACAATCACAATCACACAATCACAAAATCACAATCACAATCACAATCACAAACACAGTCGCACAATCACAATCGCACAATCACAATCACAATCACAATCACACAATCACCATCACACAATCACCATCACGTAATCACAATCACGCTACCACATTCACGCAATTACAATCACGCAATCACAATCACGCAATCACAGTACAATCACGCAATCACAATGCCACAATCACAGTCACACAATCACAATCACACAATCACAATCACACAATCACAATCACACAATCACAATCACACAATCACAATCACACAATCACAATCACACAATCACAATCACACAATCACAATCACACAATCACAATCACACAATCACAATCACACAATCACAATCACACAATCACAATCACACAATCACAATCACACAATCACAATCACACAGTCACAATCACAATCACACAATCACAATCACACAATCACAATCACCCAATCACAATCACACAATCACAATCACAAAATCACAATCACACAATCACAATCACACAATCACAATCATACAATCACAATCACAATCCCATAATCACACTCACACAATCACACAATCACAATCACGATCACACAATGACACAGTCACAATCCCACAATCACGATCACACAATCACGATCACGCAATCACGATCACACAATCACGATCACACAATCACAGTCACACAATCACAGTCACAAAATCACAATCACACAATCTCAATCACAATCACGATCACACAAACAGGATCACACAATTACGATCACACAATCACGACCACACAATCACGATCACACAATCACGATCACACAATCACGATCACACAATCACGATCGCACAATCACGATCACACAATCACAATCACACAACCAAAATCACAATCACGATCACACAAACACGATCGCACAATCACGATCACACAATCACGGCCACATAATCACGATCACACAGTCACTATCACACAATCACAATCACACAATCACAATCACAAAATCACAATAACACAATCACAATCACACAATCACACAATCACGATCACACAATCACGATCACACAATCACAATCACACAATCACAATCACACAATCACACAATCACACTCACACAATCACAATCACACAATCACGACCACACAATCACGATCACACAATCACGATCACACAATCACGATCACACAATCACGATCACACAATCACGATCGCACAATCACGATCACACAATCACGATCACACAATCACAGTCACTCAATCACAATCACACAACCGAAATCACAATCACGATCACACAAACACGATAGCACAATCACGATCACACAATCACGGCCACACAATCACGATCACACAATCACGATCACACAATCACGATCACACAATCACAATCACACCATCACAATCACACCATCACACAGTCACAATCCCACAATCACAATCCCACAATCACGATCACACAATCACGATCACACAGTCACAATCCCACAATCACAGTCACACAATCACAGTCACACAATCAGAGTCACACAATCACAATCACACAATCACAATCGCACAATCACACAGTCACAAACCCACAATCACGATCACACAAACACGATCACACAGTCACGATCACACAATCACAATCACACAATCACAATCACACAATCACAATCACACAATCACAATCACACAATCACAATCACACAATCACACAATCACAATCACATAATCACACAATCACACAACCACAATCACACAATCACAATCACACAACCACAGTCACACAATCACAATCACACAATCACACAGTCACAATCCCACAATCACGATCACACGATCACGATCACACAATCACAATCACAATCCCACAATCACAATCACACAATCACAGTCACACAATCACAATCACACAATCACAACCACACAATCGCAATCACACAGTCACAATCACGCAATCACAATCACACAATCACACTCACACAATCACAATCACACAATCACAATCACAATCCCACAATCACAATCACACAATCACAGTCACACAATCACAATCACACAATCACAACCACACAATCGCAATCACACAATCACAATCACGCAATCACAATCACTCAATCACACAGTCACAATCCCATAATCAGAATCCCACAATCACGATCACACAATCACGATCACACAGTCACAATCCCACAATCACAGTCACACAATCACAGTCACACAATCACAATCACACAATCACAATCACACAATCGCACAGTCACAATCCAATAATCACAATCCCACAATCACGATTACACAATCACGATCACACAGTCACAATCCCACAATCACAGTCACACAATCACAAACACACAGTCACGATCACACAATCACGATCACACGATCACGATCACACAATCACAATCACACAATCACAAACACACAGTCACGATCACACAATTACGATCACACGATCACGATCACACAATCACAATCACACAATCACAATCACACAATCACACTCACACAATCACAATCACACAATCACAATCACAATCCCACAATCACAATCACACAATCACAATCACACAATCACAATCACTCAATCACACGATCACAATCACACAATCACAATAACACAATCACACAATCACGATCACAAAATCACGGTCACGCAATCACGATCACACAATCACAATCACACAATCACAATCACACAATCACATTCACACAATCACAATCACACAGTCACACAATCACAATCACAATCACACAATCACGATCACACAATCACGATCGCACAATCACGATCACACAATCACACAACCACAATCCCACAATCACAACCACACAACCACAGTCACACAATCACAATCACACAATCACACAGTCACAATCCCACAATCACGATCACACAATCACGATCACACTATCACGATCACACAATCACAATCACACAATCACAAACACACAGTCACGATCACACAATTACGATCACACGATCACGATCACACAATCACAATCACACAATCACAATCACACAATCACGACCACACAACCACCATCACACAATCACAACCACACAATCACACAATCACGATCACAAAATCACGGTCACGCAATCACGATCACACAATCACAATCACACAATCACAATCACACAATCACACTCACACAATCACAATCACACAATCACACTCACACAATCACAATCACACAATCACAATCACAATCCCACAATCACAATCACACAATCACAGTCACACAATCACAATCACACAATCACAACCACTCAATCACACAGTCACAATCCCATAATCACAATCCCACAATCACGATCACACAATCACGATCACACAATCACAATCACACAATCACGACCACACAACCACCAACACACAATCAAAATCCCACAGTCACAATCACACAATCACAATCACAATCACGATCACACAATCACGATCACACAGTCACTATCACACAATCACAATCACACAATCACAATCACAAAATCACAATAACACAATCACAATCACACAATCACACAATCACACAATCACGATCACACAATCACGATCACACAATCACGATCACACAATCACGATCACACAAACACAATCACACAATCACAATCACACAATCACACAATCACACTCACACAATCACAATCACACAATCACACTCACACAATCACAATCACACAATCACAATCACAATCCCACAATCACAATCACACAATCACAATCACACAATCACAATCACTCAATCACACAATCACAATCACACAATCACAATAACACAATCACACAATCACGATCACACAATCACGATCACGCAATCACGATCACACAATCACAATCACACAGTCACACAATCACAATCACAATCACACAACCACGATCACGCAATCACCATCGCACAATCACGATCACACAATCACACAATCACAATCCCACAATCACAACCACACAACCACAGTCACACAATCACAATCACACAATCACACAGTCACAATCCCACAATCACGATCACACAATCACGATCACACAATCACAATCACACAGTCACACAATCACAATCACAATCACACAATCACGATCACACAATCACGATCGCACAATCACGATCACACAATCACACAACCACAATACCACAATCACAACCACACAACCACAGTCACACAGTCACAATCACACAATCACACAGTCACAATCCCACAATCACGATCACACAATCACGATCACACGATCACGATCACACAATCACAATCACACAATCACAAACACACAGTCACGATCACACAATTACGATCACACGATCACGATCACACAATCACAATCACACAATCACAATCACACAATCACGACCACACAACCACCATCACACAATCACAATCACACAATCACACAATCACGATCACAAAATCACGGTCACGCAATCACGATCACACAATCACAATCACACAATCACAATCACACAATCACACTCACACAATCACAATCACACAATCACACTCACACAATCACAATCACACAATCACAATCACAATCCCACAATCACAATCACACAATCACAGTCACACAATCACAATCACACAATCACAACCACTCAATCACACAGTCACAATCCCATAATCACAATCCCACAATCACGATCACACAATCACGATCACACAATCACAATCACACAATCACGACCACACAACCACCAACACACAATCAAAATTCCACAGTCACAATCACACAATCACAATCACAATCACGATCACACAATCACGATCACACAGTCACTATCACACAATCACAATCACACAATCACAATCACAAAATCACAATAACACAATCACAATCACACAATCACACAATCACACAATCACGATCACACAATCACGATCACACAATCACGATCACACAATCACGATCACACAAGCACAATCACACAATCACAATCACACAATCACACAATCACACTCACACAATCACAATCACACAATCACACTCACACAATCACAATCACACAATCACAATCACAATCCCACAATCACAATCACACAATCACAATCACACAATCACAATCACTCAATCACACAATCACAATCACACAATCACAATAACACAATCACACAATCACGATCACACAATCACACAATCACAATCCCACAATCACAACCACACAACCACAGTCACACAATCACAATCACACAATCACACAGTCACAATCCCACAATCACGATCATACAATCACGATCACACAATCACAATCACACAGTCACACAATCACAATCACCATCACACAATCACGATCACACAATCACGATCGCACAATCACGATCACACAATCACACAACCACAATCCCACAATCACAACCACACAACCACAGTCACACAATCACAATCACACAATCACACAGTCACAATCCCACAATCACGATCACACAATCACGATCACACAGTCACTATCACACAATCCCAATCACACAATCATAATCCCAAAATAACAGTCGCGAAATCACAGTCACACAATCACAATCACACAATCACGATCACACAATCACGATCACACAATCGCGATCACACAATCACAATCACACAGTCACTCAATCACAATCACACAGTCACTCAATCACAATCACAATAACAATCACACAATCACAATCACACAATCACAATCACGATCACACAGTCACACAATCACAATCCCACAATCACAATCACACAATCACAGTCACACAATCACAATCACACAATCACAATCACACATTCACACAGTCACAATCCCATAATCACAATCCCACAATCACGATTACACAATCACGATCACACAGTCACAATCCCACAATCACAGTCACACAATCACAAACACATAGTCACGATCACACAATCACGACCACACAATCACAATCACACAATCACAATCACACAATCACGTTCACACAATCATGATCAGACAATCACGATCACACAATCACAGTCACACAATCACAATCACACAATCACAATCACAATCACTATCACACCATCGCTATCACAAAATCACTATCACACAATCACGATCACACAATCACGATCACACAATCACAATCACACAATCACAATCACACAATCACAATCACACAATCACAATCACACAATCACACAATCACAATCACACAATCACAATCACACAATCACAATCACACAATCACAATCACACAATCACAATCACACAATCACAATCACAATCACACAATCACAATCACACAATCACAATCACACAATCACAATCACACAATCACAATCGCACAATCACAATCACAATCACATAATCACCCTCACACAATCACACAATCACAATCACGATCACAAAATCACACAGTCACAATCCCACAATCACGATCACACAATCACGATCACGAAGTCACGATCACACAATCACAATCACACAATCAGAATCACACAATCACAATCACAATCCCACAATCACAATCACACAATCACAGTCACACAATCACAATCACAATATCACAATAACACAATCACAATAACACAATCACAATCACACAATCACACAATCACACAATCACACAATCACAATCACACAATGACGATCACACAAGCAGGATCACACAATCACAATCACACAATCACAATCACAATCACACAATCACACTCACACAATCACAATCACACAATCACAATCACAATCCCACAATCACAATCACACAATCACAGTCACACAATCACAATCACACAATCACAATCACACAATCACAATCACGCAATCACAATCACTCAATCACACAGTCACAATCCCATAATCAGAATCCCACAATCACGATCACACAATCACGACCACACAGTCACAATCCCACAATCACAGTCACACAATCACAGTCACACAATCACAGTCACACAATCACAATCACACAACCACAATCACACAATCACGATCACACAATCACAATCACACAGTCACACAGTCGCACAGTCACACAATCACACAATCACACAGTCACAATCGCACAATCACGATCACACAATCACGATCAGACAATCACGATCACACAATCACAGTCACACAATCACAATCACACAATCTCAATCACAATCACGATCACACAAACAGGATCACACAATTACGATCACACAATCACGACCACACAGTCACGATCACACAATCACGATCACACAATCACGATCACACAATCACGATCGCACAATCACGATTACACAATCACGATCACACAGTCACAATCCCACAATCACAGTCACACAATCACAAACACATAGTCACGATCACACAATCACGATCACACAATCACAATCACACAATCACAATCACACAATCACGTTCACACAATCACGATCAGACAATCACGATCACACAATCACGGTCACACGATCACAATCACACAATCACAATCACAATCACTATCACACAATCGCTATCACAAAATCACTATCACACAATCACGATCACACAATCACGGTCACACAATCACAATCACACAATCACAATCACACAATCAGAATCACACAATCACAATAACACAATCACACAATCACGATCACACAATCACGATCACACAATCACGATCACACAATCACGATCACACAATCACGATCACACAATCACGATCACACAATCACAGTCACACAATCACAGTCACACAATCACAATCACACAATCTCAATCACAATCACGATCACACAAACAGGATCACACAATTACGATCACACAATCACAACCACACAATCACGATCACACAATCACGATCACACAATCACGATCACACAATCACGATCGCACAATCACGATCACACAATCACAGTCACACAATCACAATCACAATCACACAACCAAAATCACAATCACGATCACACAAACACGATCACACAATCACGATCACACAATCACAATCACACCATCACAACCACCCCATCACACAGTCACAATCCCACAATCACAATCCCACAATCACGATCACACAATCACGATCACACAGTCACAATCGCACAATCACAGTCACACAATCACAGTCACACAATCACAGTCACACAATCACAGTCACACAATCACAATCACACGATCACAATCACACAATCACACAGTCACAAACCCACAATCACGATCACACAAACACGATCACACAGTCACGATCACACAATCACAATCACACAACCAGAATCACACAATCACAATCACACAATCACAATCACACAATCACAATCACACAATCACGATCACACAATCACAATCACACAATCACAATCACACAATCACAATCACACAATCACACAATTACACAATCACAATCACACAATCACAATCACACAATCACAGTCACACAATCACAATAACACAATCACACAATCACGACCACACAATCACGATCACACAATCACAATCACAATCACAATCACACAATCACAATCACACAAACACACAGTCACAATCGCACAATCACGATCACAAAATCACGATCACACAATCACGATCTCACAATCACAATCACACAGTCACACAATCACAATCACAATCACAATCACAATCACAATCACAAAATCACAATAACACAATCACAATTACACAATCACACAATCACGATCACACAATCACGATCACACAATCACAATCACACAATCACAATCACACAATCACAATCGCACAATCACAGAATCACACTCACACAATCACATTCACACAATCACACTCACACAATCACAATCACACAATCACAATCACAATCCCACAATCACAATCACACAATCACAAACACACAGTCACGATCACACAATTACGATCACACGATCACGATCACACAATCACAATCACACAATCACAATCACACAATCACGACCACACAACCACCATCACACAATCACAATCACACAATCACACAATCACGATCACAAAATCACGGTCACGCAATCACGATCACACAATCACAATCACACAATCACAATCACACAATCACACTCACACAATCACAATCACACAATCACACTCACACAATCACAATCACACAATCACAATCACAATCCCACAATCACAATCACACAATCACAGTCACACAATCACAATCACACAATCACAACCACTCAATCACACAGTCACAATCCCATAATCACAATCCCACAATCACGATCACACAATCACGATCACACAATCACAATCACACAATCACGACCACACAACCACCAACACACAATCAAAATCCCACAGTCACAATCACACAATCACAATCACAATCACGATCACACAATCACGATCACACAGTCACTATCACACAATCACAATCACACAATCACAATCACAAAATCACAATAACACAATCACAATCACACAATCACACAATCACACAATCACGATCACACAATCACGATCACACAATCACGATCACACAATCACGATCACACAAGCACAATCACACAATCACAATCACACAATCACACAATCACACTCACACAATCACAATCACACAATCACACTCACACAATCACAATCACACAATCACAATCACAATCCCACAATCACAATCACACAATCACAATCACACAATCACAATCACTCAATCACACAATCACAATCACACAATCACAATAACACAATCACACAATCACGATCACACAATCACGATCACGCAATCACGATCACACAATCACAATCACACAGTCACACAATCACAATCACAATCACACAACCACGATCACACAATCACCATCGCACAATCACGATCACACAATCACACAATCACAATCCCACAATCACAACCACACAACCACAGTCACACAATCACAATCACACAATCACACAGTCACAATCCCACAATCACGATCACACAATCACGATCACACAATCACAATCACACAGTCACACAATCACAATCACAATCACACAATCACGATCACACAATCACGATCGCACAATCACGATCACACAATCACACAACCACAATACCACAATCACAACCACACAACCACAGTCACACAGTCACAATCACACAATCACACAGTCACAATCCCACAATCACGATCACACAATCACGATCACACGATCACGATCACACAATCACAATCACACAATCACAAACACACAGTCACGATCACACAATTACGATCACACGATCACGATCACACAATCACAATCACACAATCACAATCACACAATCACGACCACACAACCACCATCACACAATCACAATCACACAATCACACAATCACGATCACAAAATCACGGTCACGCAATCACGATCACACAATCACAATCACACAATCACAATCACACAATCACACTCACACAATCACAATCACACAATCACACTCACACAATCACAATCACACAATCACAATCACAATCCCACAATCACAATCACACAATCACAGTCACACAATCACAATCACACAATTACAACCACTCAATCACACAGTCACAATCCCATAATCACAATCCCACAATCACGATCACACAATCACGATCACACAATACAATCACACAATCACGACCACACAACCACCAACACACAATCAAAATTCCACAGTCACAATCACACAATCACAATCACAATCACGATCACACAATCACGATCACACAAGCACAATCACACAATCACAATCACACAATCACACAATCACACTCACACAATCACAATCACACAATCACACTCACACAATCACAATCACACAATCACAATCACAATCCCACAATCACAATCACACAATCACAATCACACAATCACAATCACTCAATCACACAATCACAATCACACAATCACAATAACACAATCACACAATCACGATCACACAATCACGATCACGCAATCACGATCACACAATCACAATCACACAGTTACACAATCACAATCACAATCACACAACCACGATCACACAATCACCATCGCACAATCACGATCACACAATCACACAATCACAATCCCACAATCACAACCACACAACCACAGTCACACAATCACAATCACACAATCACACAGTCACAATCCCACAATCACGATCACACAATCACGATCACACAATCACAATCACACAGTCACACAATCACAATCACAATCACACAATCACGATCACACAATCACGATCGCACAATCACGATCACACAATCACACAACCACAATACCACAATCACAACCACACAACCACAGTCACACAGTCACAATCACACAATCACACAGTCACAATCCCACAATCACGATCACACAATCACGATCACACGATCACGATCACACAATCACAATCACACAATCACAAACACACAGTCACGATCACACAATTACGATCACACGATCACGATCACACAATCACAATCACACAATCACAATCACACAATCACGACCACACAACCACCATCACACAATCACAATCACACAATCACACAATCACGATCACAAAATCACGGTCACGCAATCACGATCACACAATCACAATCACACAATCACAATCACACAATCACACTCACACAATCACAATCACACAATCACACTCACACAATCACAATCACACAATCACAATCACAATCCCACAATCACAATCACACAATCACAGTCACACAATCACAATCACACAATTACAACCACTCAATCACACAGTCACAATCCCATAATCACAATCCCACAATCACGATCACACAATCACGATCACACAATCACAATCACACAATCACGACCACACAACCACCAACACACAATCAAAATTCCACAGTCACAATCACACAATCACAATCACAATCACGATCACACAATCACGATCACACAGTCACTATCACACAATCACAATCACACAATCACAATCACAAAATCACAATAACACAATCACAATCACACAATCACACAATCACACAATCACGATCACACAATCACGATCACACAATCACGATCACACAATCACGATCACACAAGCACAATCACACAATCACAATCACACAATCACACAATCACACTCACACAATCACAATCACACAATCACACTCACACAATCACAATCACACAATCACAATCACACAATCACACAATCACACTCACACAATCACAATCACACAATCACAATCACACAGTCACAATCACAATCACACAATCACAATCACACAATCACAATCACCCAATCACAATCACACAATCACAATCACAAAATCACAATCACACAATCACAATCACACAATCACAATCATACAATCACAATCACAATCCCATAATCACACTCACACAATCACACAATCACAATCACGATCACACAATGACACAGTCACAATCCCACAATCACGATCACACAATCACGATCACGCAATCACGATCACACAATCACGATCACACAATCACAGTCACACAATCACAGTCACGCTACCACATTCACGCAATTACAATCACGCAATCACAATCACGCAATCACAGTACAATCACGCAATCACAATGCCACAATCACAGTCACACAATCACAATCACACAATCACAATCACACAATCACAATCACACAATCACAATCACACAATCACAATCACACAATCACAATCACACAATCACAATCACACAATCACAATCACACAATCACAATCACACAATCACAATCACACAATCACAATCACACAATCACAATCACACAATCACAATCACACAATCACAATCACACAATCACAATCACACAGTCACAATCACAATCACACAATCACAATCACACAATCACAATCACCCAATCACAATCACACAATCACAATCACAAAATCACAATCACACAATCACAATCACACAATCACAATCATACAATCACAATCACAATCCCATAATCACACTCACACAATCACACAATCACAATCACGATCACACAATGACACAGTCACAATCCCACAATCACGATCACACAATCACGATCACGCAATCACGATCACACAATCACGATCACACAATCACAGTCACACAATCACAGTCACACAATCACAATCACACAATCTCAATCACAATCACGATCACACAAACAGGATCACACAATTACGATCACACAATCACGACCACACAATCACGATCACACAATCACGATCACACAATCACGATCACACAATCACGATCGCACAATCACGATCACACAATCACAATCACACAACCAAAATCACAATCACGATCACACAAACACGATCGCACAATCACGATCACACAATCACGGCCACATAATCACGATCACACAGTCACTATCACACAATCACAATCACACAATCACAATCACAAAATCACAATAACACAATCACAATCACACAATCACACAATCACGATCACACAATCACGATCACACAATCGCGATCACACGATCACAATCACACAATCACAATCACACAATGACACAATCACACTCACACAATCACAATCACACAATCACACTCACACAATCACAATCACACAATCACAATCACACAATCACACAATCACACTCACACAATCACAATCACACAATCACGACCACACAATCACGATCACACAATCACGATCACACAATCACGATCACACAATCACGATCACACAATCACGATCGCACAATCACGATCACACAATCACGATCACACAATCACAGTCACTCAATCACAATCACACAACCGAAATCACAATCACGATCACACAAACACGATAGCACAATCACGATCACACAATCACGGCCACACAATCACGATCACACAATCACGATCACACAATCACAATCACACCATCACAATCACACCATCACACAGTCACAATCCCACAATCACAATCCCACAATCACGATCACACAATCACGATCACACAGTCACAATCCCACAATCACAGTCACACAATCACAGTCACACAATCAGAGTCACACAATCACAATCACACAATCACAATCGCACAATCACACAGTCACAAACCCACAATCACGATCACACAAACACGATCACACAGTCACGATCACACAATCACAATCACACAATCACAATCACACAATCACAATCACACAATCACAATCACACAATCACAATCACACAATCACAATCACACAATCACACAATCACAATCACATAATCACACAATCACACAACCACAATCACACAATCACAATCACACAACCACAGTCACACAATCACAATCACACAATCACACAGTCACAATCCCACAATCACGATCACACGATCACGATCACACAATCACAATCACAATCCCACAATCACAATCACACAATCACAGTCACACAATCACAATCACACAATCACAACCACACAATCGCAATCACACAATCACAATCACGCAATCACAATCACACAATCACACTCACACAATCACAATCACACAATCACAATCACAATCCCACAATCACAATCACACAATCACAGTCACACAATCACAATCACACAATCACAACCACACAATCGCAATCACACAATCACAATCACGCAATCACAATCACTCAATCACACAGTCACAATCCCATAATCAGAATCCCACAATCACGATCACACAATCACGATCACACAGTCACAATCCCACAATCACAGTCACACAATCACAGTCACACAATCACAATCACACAATCACAATCACACAATCGCACAGTCACAATCCAATAATCACAATCCCACAATCACGATTACACAATCACGATCACACAGTCACAATCCCACAATCACAGTCACACAATCACAAACACACAGTCACGATCACACAATCACGATCACACGATCACGATCACACAATCACAATCACACAATCACAAACACACAGTCACGATCACACAATTACGATCACACGATCACGATCACACAATCACAATCACACAATCACAATCACACAATCACACTCACACAATCACAATCACACAATCACAATCACAATCCCACAATCACAATCACACAATCACAATCACACAATCACAATCACTCAATCACACAATCACAATCACACAATCACAATAACACAATCACACAATCACGATCACAAAATCACGGTCACGCAATCACGATCACACAATCACAATCACACAATCACAATCACACAATCACATTCACACAATCACAATCACACAGTCACACAATCACAATCACAATCACACAATCACGATCACACAATCACGATCGCACAATCACGATCACACAATCACACAACCACAATCCCACAATCACAACCACACAACCACAGTCACACAATCACAATCACACAATCACACAGTCACAATCCCACAATCACGATCACACAATCACGATCACACGATCACGATCACACAATCACAATCACACAATCACAAACACACAGTCACGATCACACAATTACGATCACACGATCACGATCACACAATCACAATCACACAATCACAATCACACAATCACGACCACACAACCACCATCACACAATCACAATCACACAATCACACAATCACGATCACAAAATCACGGTCACGCAATCACGATCACACAATCACAATCACACAATCACAATCACACAATCACACTCACACAATCACAATCACACAATCACACTCACACAATCACAATCACACAATCACAATCACAATCCCACAATCACAATCACACAATCACAGTCACACAATCACAATCACACAATCACAACCACTCAATCACACAGTCACAATCCCATAATCACAATCCCACAATCACGATCACACAATCACGATCACACAATCACAATCACACAATCACGACCACACAACCACCAACACACAATCAAAATCCCACAGTCACAATCACACAATCACAATCACAATCACGATCACACAATCACGATCACACAGTCACTATCACACAATCACAATCACACAATCACAATCACAAAATCACAATAACACAATCACAATCACACAATCACACAATCACACAATCACGATCACACAATCACGATCACACAATCACGATCACACAATCACGATCACACAAACACAATCACACAATCACAATCACACAATCACACAATCACACTCACACAATCACAATCACACAATCACACTCACACAATCACAATCACACAATCACAATCACAATCCCACAATCACAATCACACAATCACAATCACACAATCACAATCACTCAATCACACAATCACAATCACACAATCACAATAACACAATCACACAATCACGATCACACAATCACGATCACGCAATCACGATCACACAATCACAATCACACAGTCACACAATCACAATCACAATCACACAACCACGATCACACAATCACCATCGCACAATCACGATCACACAATCACACAATCACAATCCCACAATCACAACCACACAACCACAGTCACACAATCACAATCACACAATCACACAGTCACAATCCCACAATCACGATCACACAATCACGATCACACAATCACAATCACACAGTCACACAATCACAATCACAATCACACAATCACGATCACACAATCACGATCGCACAATCACGATCACACAATCACACAACCACAATACCACAATCACAACCACACAACCACAGTCACACAGTCACAATCACACAATCACACAGTCACAATCCCACAATCACGATCACACAATCACGATCACACGATCACGATCACACAATCACAATCACACAATCACAAACACACAGTCACGATCACACAATTACGATCACACGATCACGATCACACAATCACAATCACACAATCACAATCACACAATCACGACCACACAACCACCATCACACAATCACAATCACACAATCACACAATCACGATCACAAAATCACGGTCACGCAATCACGATCACACAATCACAATCACACAATCACAATCACACAATCACACTCACACAATCACAATCACACAATCACACTCACACAATCACAATCACACAATCACAATCACAATCCCACAATCACAATCACACAATCACAGTCACACAATCACAATCACACAATCACAACCACTCAATCACACAGTCACAATCCCATAATCACAATCCCACAATCACGATCACACAATCACGATCACACAATCACAATCACACAGTCACTATCACACAATCACAATCACACAATCACAATCACAAAATCACAATAACACAATCACAATCACACAATCACACAATCACACAATCACGATCACACAATCACGATCACACAATCACGATCACACAAGCACAATCACACAATCACAATCACACAATCACACAATCACACTCACACAATCACAATCACACAATCACACTCACACAATCACAATCACACAATCACAATCACAATCCCACAATCACAATCACACAATCACAATCACACAATCACAATCACACAATCACAATCACTCAATCACACAATCACAATCACACAATCACAATAACACAATCACACAATCACGATCACACAATCACGATCACGCAATCACGATCACACAATCACAATCACACAGTCACACAATCACAATCACAATCACACAACCACGATCACACAATCACCATCGCACAATCACGATCACACAATCACACAATCACAATCCCACAATCACAACCACACAACCACAGTCACACAATCACAATCACACAATCACACAGTCACAATCCCACAATCACGATCATACAATCACGATCACACAATCACAATCACACAGTCACACAATCACAATCACCATCACACAATCACGATCACACAATCACGATCGCACAATCACGATCACACAATCACACAACCACAATCCCACAATCACAACCACACAACCACAGTCACACAATCACAATCACACAATCACACAGTCACAATCCCACAATCACGATCACACAATCACGATCACACAGTCACTATCACACAATCCCAATCACACAATCATAATCCCAAAATAACAGTCGCGAAATCACAGTCACACAATCACAATCACACAATCACGATCAAACAATCACGATCACACAATCGCGATCACACAATCACAATCACACAGTCACTCAATCACAATCACACAGTCACTCAATCACAATCACAATAACAATCACACAATCACAATCACACAATCACAATCACGATCACACAGTCACACAATCACAATCCCACAATCACAATCACACAATCACAGTCACACAATCACAATCACACAATCACAATCACACATTCACACAGTCACAATCCCATAATCACAATCCCACAATCACGATTACACAATCACGATCACACAGTCACAATCCCACAATCACAGTCACACAATCACAAACACATAGTCACGATCACACAATCACGACCACACAATCACAATCACACAATCACAATCACACAATCACGTTCACACAATCATGATCAGACAATCACGATCACACAATCACAGTCACACAATCACAATCACACAATCACAATCACAATCACTATCACACAATCGCTATCACAAAATCACTATCACACAATCACGATCACACAATCACGATCACACAATCACAATCACACAATCACAATCACACAATCACAATCACACAATCACAATCACACAATCACACAATCACAATCACACAATCACAATCACACAATCACAATCACACAATCACAATCACACAATCACAATCACACAATCACAATCACAATCACACAATCACAATCACACAATCACAATCACACAATCACAATCCCACAATCACAATCGCACAATCACAATCACAATCACATAATCACCCTCACACAATCACACAATCACAATCACGATCACAAAATCACACAGTCACAATCCCACAATCACGATCACACAATCACGATCACGAAGTCACGATCACACAATCACAATCACACAATCAGAATCACACAATCACAATCACAATCCCACAATCACAATCACACAATCACAGTCACACAATCACAATCACAATATCACAATAACACAATCACAATAACACAATCACAATCACACAATCACACAATCACACAATCACACAATCACAATCACACAATGACGATCACACAAGCAGGATCACACAATCACAATCACACAATCACAATCACAATCACACAATCACACTCACACAATCACAATCACACAATCACAATCACAATCCCACAATCACAATCACACAATCACAGTCACACAATCACAATCACACAATCACAATCACACAATCACAATCACGCAATCACAATCACTCAATCACACAGTCACAATCCCATAATCAGAATCCCACAATCACGATCACACAATCACGACCACACAGTCACAATCCCACAATCACAGTCACACAATCACAGTCACACAATCACAGTCACACAATCACAGTCACACAATCACAATCACACAACCACAATCACACAATCACGATCACACAATCACAATCACACAGTCACACAGTCGCACAGTCACACAATCACACAATCACACAGTCACAATCGCACAATCACGATCACACAATCACGATCAGACAATCACGATCACACAATCACAGTCACACAATCACAATCACACAATCTCAATCACAATCACGATCACACAAACAGGATCACACAATTACGATCACACAATCACGACCACACAGTCACGATCACACAATCACGATCACACAATCACGATCACACAATCACGATCGCACAATCACGATTACACAATCACGATCACACAGTCACAATCCCACAATCACAGTCACACAATCACAAACACATAGTCACGATCACACAATCACGATCACACAATCACAATCACACAATCACAATCACACAATCACGTTCACACAATCACGATCAGACAATCACGATCACACAATCACGGTCACACGATCACAATCACACAATCACAATCACAATCACTATCACACAATCGCTATCACAAAATCACTATCACACAATCACGATCACACAATCACGGTCACACAATCACAATCACACAATCACAATCACACAATCACAATCACACAATCACACAATCACAATCACACAATCACAATCACACAATCACAATCACAATCACAATCACACAATCACAATCACACAATCACAATCACACAATCACAATCACACAATCACAATCGCACAATCACAATCACAATCACATAATCACCCTCACACAATCACACAATCACAATCACGATCACACAATCACACAGTCACAATCCCACAATCACGATCACACAATCACGATCACACAGTCACGATCACACAATCACAATCACACAATCAGAATCACACAATCACAATAACACAATCACACAATCACGATCACACAATCACGATCACACAATCACGATCACACAATCACGATCACACAATCACGATCACACAATCACGATCACACAATCACAGTCACACAATCACAGTCACACAATCACAATCACACAATCTCAATCACAATCACGATCACACAAACAGGATCACACAATTACGATCACACAATCACAACCACACAATCACGATCACACAATCACGATCACACAATCACGATCACACAATCACGATCGCACAATCACGATCACACAATCACAGTCACACAATCACAATCACAATCACACAACCAAAATCACAATCACGATCACACAAACACGATCACACAATCACGATCACACAATCACAATCACACCATCACAACCACCCCATCACACAGTCACAATCCCACAATCACAATCCCACAATCACGATCACACAATCACGATCACACAGTCACAATCGCACAATCACAGTCACACAATCACAGTCACACAATCACAGTCACACAATCACAGTCACACAATCACAATCACACGATCACAATCACACAATCACACAGTCACAAACCCACAATCACGATCACACAAACACGATCACACAGTCACGATCACACAATCACAATCACACAACCAGAATCACACAATCACAATCACACAATCACAATCACACAATCACAATCACACAATCACGATCACACAATCACAATCACACAATCACAATCACACAATCACAATCACACAATCACACAATTACACAATCACAATCACACAATCACAATCACACAATCACAGTCACACAATCACAATAACACAATCACACAATCACGACCACACAATTACGATCACACAATCACAATCACAATCACAATCACACAATCACAATCACACAAACACACAGTCACAATCGCACAATCACGATCACAAAATCACGATCACACAATCACGATCTCACAATCACAATCACACAGTCACACAATCACAATCACAATCACAATCACAATCACAATCACAAAATCACAATAACACAATCACAATTACACAATCACACAATCACGATCACACAATCACGATCACACAATCACAATCACACAATCACAATCACACAATCACAATCGCACAATCACAGAATCACACTCACACAATCACATTCACACAATCACACTCACACAATCACAATCACACAATCACAATCACAATCCCACAATCACAATCACACAATCACAAACACACAGTCACGATCACACAATTACGATCACACGATCACGATCACACAATCACAATCACACAATCACAATCACACAATCACGACCACACAACCACCATCACACAATCACAATCACACAATCACACAATCACGATCACAAAATCACGGTCACGCAATCACGATCACACAATCACAATCACACAATCACAATCACACAATGACACTCACACAATCACAATCACACAATCACACTCACACAATCACAATCACACAATCACAATCACAATCCCACAATCACAATCACACAATCACAGTCACACAATCACAATCACACAATCACAACCACTCAATCACACAGTCACAATCCCATAATCACAATCCCACAATCACGATCACACAATCACGATCACACAATCACAATCACACAATCACGACCACACAACCACCAACACACAATCAAAATCCCACAGTCACAATCACACAATCACAATCACAATCACGATCACACAATCACGATCACACAGTCACTATCACACAATCACAATCACACAATCACAATCACAAAATCACAATAACACAATCACAATCACACAATCACACAATCACACAATCACGATCACACAATCACGATCACACAATCACGATCACACAATCACGATCACACAAGCACAATCACACAATCACAATCACACAATCACACAATCACACTCACACAATCACAATCACACAATCACACTCACACAATCACAATCACACAATCACAATCACAATCCCACAATCACAATCACACAATCACAATCACACAATCACAATCACTCAATCACACAATCACAATCACACAATCACAATAACACAATCACACAATCACGATCACACAATCACGATCACGCAATCACGATCACACAATCACAATCACACAGTCACACAATCACAATCACAATCACACAACCACGATCACACAATCACCATCGCACAATCACGATCACACAATCACACAATCACAATCCCACAATCACAACCACACAACCACAGTCACACAATCACAATCACACAATCACACAGTCACAATCCCACAATCACGATCACACAATCACGATCACACAATCACAATCACACAGTCACACAATCACAATCACAATCACACAATCACGATCACACAATCACGATCGCACAATCACGATCACACAATCACACAACCACAATACCACAATCACAACCACACAACCACAGTCACACAGTCACAATCACACAATCACACAGTCACAATCCCACAATCACGATCACACAATCACGATCACACGATCACGATCACACAATCACAATCACACAATCACAAACACACAGTCACGATCACACAATTACGATCACACGATCACGATCACACAATCACAATCACACAATCACAATCACACAATCACGACCACACAACCACCATCACACAATCACAATCACACAATCACACAATCACGATCACAAAATCACGGTCACGCAATCACGATCACACAATCACAATCACACAATCACAATCACACAATCACACTCACACAATCACAATCACACAATCACACTCACACAATCACAATCACACAATCACAATCACAATCCCACAATCACAATCACACAATCACAGTCACACAATCACAATCACACAATTACAACCACTCAATCACACAGTCACAATCCCATAATCACAATCCCACAATCACGATCACACAATCGCGATCACACAATCACAATCACACAATCACGACCACACAACCACCAACACACAATCAAAATTCCACAGTCACAATCACACAATCACAATCACAATCACGATCACACAATCACGATCACACAGTCACTATCACACAATCACAATCACACAATCACAATCACAAAATCACAATAACACAATCACAATCACACAATCACACAATCACACAATCACGATCACACAATCACGATCACACAATCACGATCACACAATCACGATCACACAAGCACAATCACACAATCACAATCACACAATCACACAATCACACTCACACAATCACAATCACACAATCACACTCACACAATCACAATCACACAATCACAATCACAATCCCACAATCACAATCACACAATCACAATCACACAATCACAATCACTCAATCACACAATCACAATCACGCAATCACAATAACACAATCACACAGTCACAATCCCACAATCACGATCATACAATCACGATCACACAATCACAATCACACAGTCACACAATCACAATCACAATCACACAACCACAATCCCACAATCACAACCACACAACCACAGTCACACAATCACAATCACACAATCACACAGTCACAATCCCACAATCACGATCACACAATCACGATCACACAGTCACTATCACACAATCCCAATCACACAATCATAATCCCAAAATAACAGTCGCGAAATCACAGTCACACAATCACAATCACACAATCACGATCACACAATCACGATCACACAATCGCGATCACACAATCACAATCACACAGTCACTCAATCACAATCACACAGTCACTCAATCACAATCACAATAACAATCACACAATCACAATCACACAATCACAATCACGATCACACAGTCACACAATCACAATCCCACAATCACAATCACACAATCACAGTCACACAATCACAATCACACAATCACAATCACACATTCACACAGTCACAATCCCATAATCACAATCCCACAATCACAATCACACAATCACAGTCACACAATCACAATCACAATATCACAATAACACAATCACAATAACACAATCACAATCACACAATCACAATCACACAATCACAATCACACAATCACAATCACAATCACACAATCAGAATCACACAATCACAATCACAATCCCACAATCACAATCACACAATCACAGTCACACAATCACAATCACAATATCACAATAACACAATCACAATAACACAATCACAATCACACAATCACACAATCACATAATCACACAATCACAATCACACAATGACGATCACACAAGCAGGATCACACAATCACAATCACACAATCACAATCACAATCACACAATCACACTCACACAATCACAATCACACAATCACAATCACAATCCCACAATCACAATCACACAATCACAGTCACACAATCACAATCACACAATCACAATCACACAATCACAATCACGCAATCACAATCACTCAATCACACAGTCGCAATCCCATAATCAGAATCCCACAATCACGATCACACAATCACGACCACACAGTCACAATCCCACAATCACAGTCACACAATCACAGTCACACAATCACAGTCACACAATCACAGTCACACAATCACAATCACACAACCACAATCACACAATCACGATCACACAATCACAATCACACAGTCACACAGTCGCACAGTCACACAATCACACAATCACACAGTCACAATCGCACAATCACGATCACACAATCACGATCAGACAATCACGATCACACAATCACAGTCACACAATCACAATCACACAATCTCAATCACAATCACGATCACACAAACAGGATCACACAATTACGATCACACAATCACGACCACACAGTCACGATCACACAATCACGATCACACAATCACGATCACACAATCACGATCGCACAATCACGATTACACAATCACGATCACACAGTCACAATCCCACAATCACAGTCACACAATCACAAACACATAGTCACGATCACACAATCACGATCACACAATCACAATCACACAATCACAATCACACAATCACAATCACACAATCACGTTCACACAATCACGATCAGACAATCACGATCACACAATCACGGTCACACGATCACAATCACACAATCACAATCACAATCACTATCACACAATCGCTATCACAAAATCACTATCACACAATCACGATCACACAATCACGGTCACACAATCACAATCACACAATCACAATCACACAATCACAATCACACAATCACACAATCACAATCACACAATCACAATCACACAATCGCAATCACAATCACAATCACACAATCACAATCACACAATCACAATCACACAATCACAATCACACAATCATAATCGCACAATCACAATCACAATCACATAATCACCCTCACACAATCACACAATCACAATCACGATCACACAATCACACAGTCATAATCCCACAATCACGATCACACAATCACGATCACACAGTCACGATCACACAATCACAATCACACAATCAGAATCACACAATCACAATAACACAATCACACAATCACGATCACACAATCACGATCACACAATCACGATCACACAATCACGATCACACAATCACGATCACACAATCACAGTCACACAATCACAGTCACACAATCACAGTCACACAATCACAATCACACAATCTCAATCACAATCACGATCACACAAACAGGATCACACAATTACGATCACACAATCACAACCACACAATCACGATCACACAATCACGATCACACAATCACGATCACACAATCACGATCGCACACTCACGATCACACAATCACAGTCACACAATCACAATCACAATCACACAACCAAAATCACAATCACGATCACACAAACACGATCACACAATCACGATCACACAATCACAATCACACCATCACAACCACCCCATCACACAGTCACAATCCCACAATCACAATCCCACAATCACGATCACACAATCACGATCACACAGTCACAATCGCACAATCACAGTCACACAATCACAGTCACACAATCACAGTCACACAATCACAATCACACGATCACAATCACACAATCACACAGTCACAAACCCACAATCACGATCACACAAACACGATCACACAGTCACGATCACACAATCACAATCACACAACCAGAATCACACAATCACAATCACACAATCACAATCACACAATCACAATCACACAATCACGATCACACAATCACAATCACACAATCACAATCACACAATCACAATCACATAATCACACAATTACACAATCACAATCACACAATCACAATCACACAATCACAGTCACACAATCACAATAACACAATCACACAATCACGACCACACAATCACGATCACACAATCACAATCACAATCACAATCACACAATCACAATCACACAAACACACAGTCACAATCGCACAATCACGATCACAAAATCACGATCACACAATCACGATCACACAGTCACACAATCACAATCACAATCACACAACCACGATCACACAATCACCATCGCACAATCACGATCACACAATCACACAATCACAATCCCACAATCACAACCACACAACCACAGTCACACAATCACAATCACACAATCACACAGTCACAATCCCACAATCACGATCACACAATCACGATCACACAATCACAATCACACAGTCACAATCACGATCACACAGTCACACAATCACAATCCCACAATCACAATCACACAATCACAGTCACACAATCACAATCACACAATCACAATCACACATTCACACAGTCACAATCCCATAATCACAATCCCACAATCACGATTACACAATCACGATCACACAGTCACAATCCCACAATCACAGTCACACAATCACAAACACATAGTCACGATCACACAATCACGACCACACAATCACAATCACACAATCACAATCACACAATCACGTTCACACAATCATGATCAGACAATCACGATCACACAATCACAGTCACACAATCACAATCACACAATCACAATCACAATCACTATCACACAATCGCTATCACAAAATCACTATCACACAATCACGATCACACAATCACACAATCACAATCACACAATCACAATCACACAATCACAATCACACAATCACAATCACAATCACACAATCAGAATCACACAATCACAATCACAATCCCACAATCACAATCACACAATCACAGTCACACAATCACAATCACAATATCACAATAACACAATCACAATAACACAATCACAATCACACAATCACACAATCACATAATCACACAATCACAATCACACAATGACGATCACACAAGCAGGATCACACAATCACAATCACACAATCACAATCACAATCACACAATCACACTCACACAATCACAATCACACAATCACAATCACAATCCCACAATCACAATCACACAATCACAGTCACACAATCACAATCACACAATCACAATCACACAATCACAATCACGCAATCAGAATCACTCAATCACACAGTCACAATCCCATAATCAGAATCCCACAATCACGATCACACAATCACGACCACACAGTCACAATCCCACAATCACAGTCACACAATCACAGTCACACAATCACAGTCACACAATCACAGTCACACAATCACAATCACACAACCACAATCACACAATCACGATCACACAATCACAATCACACAGTCACACAGTCGCACAGTCACACAATCACACAATCACACAGTCACAATCGCACAATCACGATCACACAATCACGATCAGACAATCACGATCACACAATCACAGTCACACAATCACAATCACACAATCTCAATCACAATCACGATCACACAAACAGGATCACACAATTACGATCACACAATCACGACCACACAGTCACGATCACACAATCACGATCACACAATCACGATCACACAATCACGATCGCACAATCACGATTACACAATCACGATCACACAGTCACAATCCCACAATCACAGTCACACAATCACAAACACATAGTCACGATCACACAATCACGATCACACAATCACAATCACACAATCACAATCACACAATCACAATCACACAATCACGTTCACACAATCACGATCAGACAATCACGATCACACAATCACGGTCACACGATCACAATCACACAATCACAATCACAATCACTATCACACAATCGCTATCACAAAATCACTATCACACAATCACGATCACACAATCACGCTCACACAATCACAATCACACAATCACAATCACACAATCACAATCACACAATCACACAATCACAATCACACAATCACAATCACAATCACAATCACACAATCACAATCACACAATCACAATCACACAATCACAATCACACAATCACAATCACACAATCACAATCGCACAATCACAATCACAATCACATAATCACCCTCACACAATCACACAATCACAATCACGATCACACAATCACACAGTCATAATCCCACAATCACGATCACACAATCACGATCACACAGTCACGATCACACAATCACAATCACACAATCAGAATCACACAATCACAATAACACAATCACACAATCACGATCACACAATCACGATCACACAATCACGATCACACAATCACGATCACACAATCACGATCACACAATCACAGTCACACAATCACAGTCACACAATCACAGTCACACAATCACAATCACACAATCTCAATCACAATCACGATCACACAAACAGGATCACACAATTACGATCACACAATCACAACCACACAATCACGATCACACAATCACGATCACACAATCACGATCACACAATCACGATCGCACAATCACGATCACACAATCACAGTCACACAATCACAATCACAATCACACAACCAAAATCACAATCACGTTCACACAAACACGATCACACAATCACGATCACACAATCACAATCACACCATCACAACCACCCCATCACACAGTCACAATCCCATAATCACAATCCCACAATCACGATCACACAATCACGATCACACAATCACAATCACACAATCACGACCACACAACCACCAACACACAATCAAAATTCCACAGTCACAATCACACAATCACAATCACAATCACGATCACACAATCACGATCACACAGTCACTATCACACAATCACAATCACACAATCACAATCACAAAATCACAATAACACAATCACAATCACACAATCACACAATCACACAATCACGATCACACAATCACGATCACACAATCACGATCACACAATCACGATCACACAAGCACAATCACACAATCACAATCACACAATCACACAATCACACTCACACAATCACAATCACACAATCACACTCACACAATCACAATCACACAATCACAATCACAATCCCACAATCACAATCACACAATCACAATCACACAATCACAATCACTCAATCACACAATCACAATCACACAATCACAATCACACAATCACAATAACACAATCACACAATCACGATCACACAATCACGATCACGCAATCACGATCACACAATCACAATCACACAGTCACACAATCACAATCACAATCACACAACCACGATCACACAATCACCATCGCACAATCACGATCACACAACCACACAATCACAATCCCACAATCACAACCACACAACCACAGTCACACAATCACAATCACACAATCACACAGTCACAATCCCACAATCACGATCATACAATCACGATCACACAATCACAATCACACAGTCACACAATCACAATCACAATCACACAATCACGATCACACAATCACGATCGCACAATCACGATCACACAATCACACAACCACAATCCCACAATCACAACCACACAATCACAATCACTCAATCACACAATCACAATCACACAATCACAATCACACAATCACAATAACACAATCACACAATCACGATCACACAATCACGATCACGCAATCACGATCACACAATCACAATCACACAGTCACACAATCACAATCACAATCACACAACCACGATCACACAATCACCATCGCACAATCACGATCACACAACCACACAATCACAATCCCACAATCACAACCACACAACCACAGTCACACAATCACAATCACACAATCACACAGTCACAATCCCACAATCACGATCATACAATCACGATCACACAATCACAATCACACAGTCACACAATCACAATCACAATCACACAATCACGATCACACAATCACGATCGCACAATCACGATCACACAATCACACAACCACAATCCCACAATCACAACCACACAACCACAGTCACACAATCACAATCACACAATCACACAGTCACAATCCCACAATCACGATCACACAATCACGATCACACAGTCACTATCACACAATCCCAATCACACAATCATAATCCCAAAATAACAGTCGCGAAATCACAGTCACACAATCACAATCACACAATCACGATCACACAATCACGATCACACAATCGCGATCACACAATCACAATCACACAGTCACTCAATCACAATCACACAGTCACTCAATCACAATCACAATAACAATCACACAATCACAATCACACAATCACAATCACGATCACACAGTCACACAATCACAATCCCACAATCACAATCACACAATCACAGTCACACAATCACAATCACACAATCACAATCACACATTCACACAGTCACAATCCCATAATCACAATCCCACAATCACAATCACACAATCACAGTCACACAATCACAATCACAATATCACAATAACACAATCACAATAACACAATCACAATCACACAATCACAATCACACAATCACAATCACAATCACACAATCAGAATCACACAATCACAATCACAATCCCACAATCACAATCACACAATCACAGTCACACAATCACAATCACAATATCACAATAACACAATCACAATAACACAATCACAATCACACAATCACACAATCACATAATCACACAATCACAATCACACAATGACGATCACACAAGCAGGATCACACAATCACAATCACACAATCACAATCACAATCACACAATCACACTCACACAATCACAATCACACAATCACAATCACAATCCCACAATCACAATCACACAATCACAGTCACACAATCACAATCACACAATCACAATCACACAATCACAATCACGCAATCACAATCACTCAATCACACAGTCGCAATCCCATAATCAGAATCCCACAATCACGATCACACAATCACGACCACACAGTCACAATCCCACAATCACAGTCACACAATCACAGTCACACAATCACAGTCACACAATCACAGTCACACAATCACAATCACACAACCACAATCACACAATCACGATCACACAATCACAATCACACAGTCACACAGTCGCACAGTCACACAATCACACAATCACACAGTCACAATCGCACAATCACGATCACACAATCACGATCAGACAATCACGATCACACAATCACAGTCACACAATCACAATCACACAATCTCAATCACAATCACGATCACACAAACAGGATCACACAATTACGATCACACAATCACGACCACACAGTCACGATCACACAATCACGATCACACAATCACGATCACACAATCACGATCACACAATCACGATCACACAATCACGATCGCACACTCACGATCACAATCACACAACCAAAATCACAATCACGATCACACAAACACGATCACACAATCACGATCACACAATCACAATCACACCATCACAACCACCCCATCACACAGTCACAATCCCACAATCACAATCCCACAATCACGATCACACAATCACGATCACACAGTCACAATCGCACAATCACAGTCACACAATCACAGTCACACAATCACAGTCACACAATCACAATCACACGATCACAATCACACAATCACACAGTCACAAACCCACAATCACGATCACACAAACACGATCACACAGTCACGATCACACAATCACAATCACACAACCAGAATCACACAATCACAATCACACAATCACAATCACACAATCACAATCACACAATCACGATCACACAATCACAATCACACAATCACAATCACACAATCACAATCACATAATCACACAATTACACAATCACAATCACACAATCACAATCACACAATCACAGTCACACAATCACAATAACACAATCACACAATCACGACCACACAATCACGATCACACAATCACAATCACAATCACAATCACACAATCACAATCACACAAACACACAGTCACAATCGCACAATCACGATCACAAAATCACGATCACACAATCACGATCACACAGTCACACAATCACAATCACAATCACACAACCACGATCACACAATCACCATCGCACAATCACGATCACACAATCACACAATCACAATCCCACAATCACAACCACACAACCACAGTCACACAATCACAATCACACAATCACACAGTCACAATCCCACAATCACGATCACACAATCACGATCACACAATCACAATCACACAGTCACAATCACGATCACACAGTCACACAATCACAATCCCACAATCACAATCACACAATCACAGTCACACAATCACAATCACACAATCACAATCACACATTCACACAGTCACAATCCCATAATCACAATCCCACAATCACGATTACACAATCACGATCACACAGTCACAATCCCACAATCACAGTCACACAATCACAAACACATAGTCACGATCACACAATCACGACCACACAATCACAATCACACAATCACAATCACACAATCACGTTCACACAATCATGATCAGACAATCACGATCACACAATCACAGTCACACAATCACAATCACACAATCACAATCACAATCACTATCACACAATCGCTATCACAAAATCACTATCACACAATCACGATCACACAATCACACAATCACAATCACACAATCACAATCACACAATCACAATCACACAATCACAATCACAATCACACAATCAGAATCACACAATCACAATCACAATCCCACAATCACAATCACACAATCACAGTCACACAATCACAATCACAATATCACAATAACACAATCACAATAACACAATCACAATCACACAATCACACAATCACATAATCACACAATCACAATCACACAATGACGATCACACAAGCAGGATCACACAATCACAATCACACAATCACAATCACAATCACACAATCACACTCACACAATCACAATCACACAATCACAATCACAATCCCACAATCACAATCACACAATCACAGTCACACAATCACAATCACACAATCACAATCACACAATCACAATCACGCAATCAGAATCACTCAATCACACAGTCACAATCCCATAATCAGAATCCCACAATCACGATCACACAATCACGACCACACAGTCACAATCCCACAATCACAGTCACACAATCACAGTCACACAATCACAGTCACACAATCACAGTCACACAATCACAATCACACAACCACAATCACACAATCACGATCACACAATCACAATCACACAGTCACACAGTCGCACAGTCACACAATCACACAATCACACAGTCACAATCGCACAATCACGATCACACAATCACGATCAGACAATCACGATCACACAATCACAGTCACACAATCACAATCACACAATCTCAATCACAATCACGATCACACAAACAGGATCACACAATTACGATCACACAATCACGACCACACAGTCACGATCACACAATCACGATCACACAATCACGATCACACAATCACGATCGCACAATCACGATTACACAATCACGATCACACAGTCACAATCCCACAATCACAGTCACACAATCACAAACACATAGTCACGATCACACAATCACGATCACACAATCACAATCACACAATCACAATCACACAATCACAATCACACAATCACGTTCACACAATCACGATCAGACAATCACGATCACACAATCACGGTCACACGATCACAATCACACAATCACAATCACAATCACTATCACACAATCGCTATCACAAAATCACTATCACACAATCACGATCACACAATCACGCTCACACAATCACAATCACACAATCACAATCACACAATCACAATCACACAATCACACAATCACAATCACACAATCACAATCACAATCACAATCACACAATCACAATCACACAATCACAATCACACAATCACAATCACACAATCACAATCACACAATCACAATCGCACAATCACAATCACAATCACATAATCACCCTCACACAATCACACAATCACAATCACGATCACACAATCACACAGTCATAATCCCACAATCACGATCACACAATCACGATCACACAGTCACGATCACACAATCACGATCGCACAATCACGATCACACAATCACAGTCACACAATCACAATCACAATCACACAACCAAAATCACAATCACGTTCACACAAACACGATCACACAATCACGATCACACAATCACAATCACACCATCACAACCACCCCATCACACAGTCACAATCCCATAATCACAATCCCACAATCACGATCACACAATCACGATCACACAATCACAATCACACAATCACGACCACACAACCACCAACACACAATCAAAATTCCACAGTCACAATCACACAATCACAATCACAATCACGATCACACAATCACGATCACACAGTCACTATCACACAATCACAATCACACAATCACAATCACAAAATCACAATAACACAATCACAATCACACAATCACACAATCACACAATCACGATCACACAATCACGATCACACAATCACGATCACACAATCACGATCACACAAGCACAATCACACAATCACAATCACACAATCACACAATCACACTCACACAATCACAATCACACAATCACACTCACACAATCACAATCACACAATCACAATCACAATCCCACAATCACAATCACACAATCACAATCACACAATCACAATCACTCAATCACACAATCACAATCACACAATCACAATCACACAATCACAATAACACAATCACACAATCACGATCACACAATCACGATCACGCAATCACGATCACACAATCACAATCACACAGTCACACAATCACAATCACAATCACACAACCACGATCACACAATCACCATCGCACAATCACGATCACACAACCACACAATCACAATCCCACAATCACAACCACACAACCACAGTCACACAATCACAATCACACAATCACACAGTCACAATCCCACAATCACGATCATACAATCACGATCACACAATCACAATCACACAGTCACACAATCACAATCACAATCACACAATCACGATCACACAATCACGATCGCACAATCACGATCACACAATCACACAACCACAATCCCACAATCACAACCACACAATCACAATCACTCAATCACACAATCACAATCACACAATCACAATCACACAATCACAATAACACAATCACACAATCACGATCACACAATCACGATCACGCAATCACGATCACACAATCACAATCACACAGTCACACAATCACAATCACAATCACACAACCACGATCACACAATCACCATCGCACAATCACGATCACACAACCACACAATCACAATCCCACAATCACAACCACACAACCACAGTCACACAATCACAATCACACAATCACACAGTCACAATCCCACAATCACGATCATACAATCACGATCACACAATCACAATCACACAGTCACACAATCACAATCACAATCACACAATCACGATCACACAATCACGATCGCACAATCACGATCACACAATCACACAACCACAATCCCACAATCACAACCACACAACCACAGTCACACAATCACAATCACACAATCACACAGTCACAATCCCACAATCACGATCACACAATCACGATCACACAGTCACTATCACACAATCCCAATCACACAATCATAATCCCAAAATAACAGTCGCGAAATCACAGTCACACAATCACAATCACACAATCACGATCACACAATCACGATCACACAATCGCGATCACACAATCACAATCACACAGTCACTCAATCACAATCACACAGTCACTCAATCACAATCACAATAACAATCACACAATCACAATCACACAATCACAATCACGATCACACAGTCACACAATCACAATCCCACAATCACAATCACACAATCACAGTCACACAATCACAATCACACAATCACAATCACACATTCACACAGTCACAATCCCATAATCACAATCCCACAATCACAATCACACAATCACAGTCACACAATCACAATCACAATATCACAATAACACAATCACAATAACACAATCACAATCACACAATCACAATCACACAATCACAATCACAATCACACAATCAGAATCACACAATCACAATCACAATCCCACAATCACAATCACACAATCACAGTCACACAATCACAATCACAATATCACAATAACACAATCACAATAACACAATCACAATCACACAATCACACAATCACATAATCACACAATCACAATCACACAATGACGATCACACAAGCAGGATCACACAATCACAATCACACAATCACAATCACAATCACACAATCACACTCACACAATCACAATCACACAATCACAATCACAATCCCACAATCACAATCACACAATCACAGTCACACAATCACAATCACACAATCACAATCACACAATCACAATCACGCAATCACAATCACTCAATCACACAGTCGCAATCCCATAATCAGAATCCCACAATCACGATCACACAATCACGACCACACAGTCACAATCCCACAATCACAGTCACACAATCACAGTCACACAATCACAGTCACACAATCACAGTCACACAATCACAATCACACAACCACAATCACACAATCACGATCACACAATCACAATCACACAGTCACACAGTCGCACAGTCACACAATCACACAATCACACAGTCACAATCGCACAATCACGATCACACAATCACGATCAGACAATCACGATCACACAATCACAGTCACACAATCACAATCACACAATCTCAATCACAATCACGATCACACAAACAGGATCACACAATTACGATCACACAATCACGACCACACAGTCACGATCACACAATCACGATCACACAATCACGATCACACAATCACGATCGCACAATCACGATTACACAATCACGATCACACAGTCACAATCCCACAATCACAGTCACACAATCACAAACACATAGTCACGATCACACAATCACGATCACACAATCACAATCACACAATCACAATCACACAATCACAATCACACAATCACGTTCACACAATCACGATCAGACAATCACGATCACACAATCACGGTCACACGATCACAATCACACAATCACAATCACAATCACTATCACACAATCGCTATCACAAAATCACTATCACACAATCACGATCACACAATCACGGTCACACAATCACAATCACACAATCACAATCACACAATCACAATCACACAATCACACAATCACAATCACACAATCACAATCACACAATCGCAATCACAATCACAATCACACAATCACAATCACACAATCACAATCACACAATCACAATCACACAATCACAATCGCACAATCACAATCACAATCACATAATCACCCTCACACAATCACACAATCACAATCACGATCACACAATCACACAGTCATAATCCCACAATCACGATCACACAATCACGATCACACAGTCACGATCACACAATCACAATCACACAATCAGAATCACACAATCACAATAACACAATCACACAATCACGATCACACAATCACGATCACACAATCACGATCACACAATCACGATCACACAATCACGATCACACAATCACAGTCACACAATCACAGTCACACAATCACAGTCACACAATCACAATCACACAATCTCAATCACAATCACGATCACACAAACAGGATCACACAATTACGATCACACAATCACAACCACACAATCACGATCACACAATCACGATCACACAATCACGATCACACAATCACGATCGCACAATCACGATCACACAATCACAGTCACACAATCACAATCACAATCACACAACCAAAATCACAATCACGATCACACAAACACGATCACACAATCACGATCACACAATCACAATCACACCATCACAACCACCCCATCACACAGTCACAATCCCACAATCACAATCCCACAATCACGATCACACAATCACGATCACACAGTCACAATCGCACAATCACAGTCACACAATCACAGTCACACAATCACAGTCACACAATCACAATCACACGATCACAATCACACAATCACACAGTCACAAACCCACAATCACGATCACACAAACACGATCACACAGTCACGATCACACAATCACAATCACACAACCAGAATCACACAATCACAATCACACAATCACAATCACACAATCACAATCACACAATCACGATCACACAATCACAATCACACAATCACAATCACACAATCACAATCACACAATCACACAATTACACAATCACAATCACACAATCACAATCACACAATCACAGTCACACAATCACAGTCACACAATCACAGTCACACAATCACAATCACACAATCACAATCGCACAATCACAGAATCACACTCACACAATCACATTCACACAATCACACTCACACAATCACAATCACACAATCACAATCACAATCCCACAATCACAATCACACAATCACAGTCACACAATCACAATCACACAATCACAATCACTCAATCACACAATCACAATAACACAATCACACAATAACGATCACACAATCACGATCACGCAATCACGATCACACAATCACAATCACACAGTCACACAATCACAATCACAATCACACAATCGCGATCACACAATCACGATCGCACAATCACGATCACACAATCACACAATCACAATCCCACAATCACAACCACACAACCACAGTCACACAATCACAATCACAATCCCACAATCACAATCACACAATCACAGTCACACAATCACAAACACATAGTCACGATCACACAATCACGATCACACAATCACGATCACACAATCACAATCACAAAATCACAATCACACAATCACGACCACACAACCACCATTACACAATCACGATCACACAATCACAGTCACACAATCACAATCACACAATCACAATCACAATCACTATCACGCAATCGCTATCACACAATCACTATCACACAATCACGATCACACAATCGCGATCACACAATCACGATCGCACAATCACGATCACACAATCACGATCGCACAATCACGATCACACAATCACAATCACATAGTCACACAATCACAATCACAATCACACAATCACAATCACACAATCACAATCACACAATCACAATCACACGAGCCCAATCACAATTACGATCACACAATCACAATCACACCATCACAAACACACAGTCGCTATCACACAATCACGATCACACGATCACGATCACACAATCACGATCACACAATCACGATCACACAATCACGTTCACACAATCACGATCAGACAATCACGATCACACAATCACAGTCACACAATCACAATCACACAATCTCAATCACAATCACGATCACACAAACAGGATCACACAATTACGATCACACAATCACGACCACACAGTCACGATCACACAATCACGATCACACAAACACGATCGCACAATCACGATCACACAATCACGGCCACACAATCACGATCACACAATCACGATCACACAATCACGATCACACAATCACGATCACACAATAACAATCACACAATCACAATCACAATCACACAATCACACTCACACAATCACAATCACACAATCACAATCACAATCCCACAATCACAATCACACAATCACAGTCACACAATCACAATCACACAATCACAATCACACAATCACAATCACGCAATCACAATCACTCAATGACACAGTCACAATCCCATAATCAGAATCCCACAATCACGATCACACAATCACGACCACACAGTCACAATCCCACAATCACAGTCACACAATCACAGTCACACAATCACAGTCACACAATCACAATCACACAACCACAATCACACAATCACGTTCACACAATCACAATCACACAGTCACACAGTCGCACAGTCACACAATCACACGATCACACAATCACGATCACACAGTCACAATCCCACAATCACAGTCACACAATCACAGTCACACAATCACAGTCATACAATCACAATCACACAACCACAATCACACAATCACGAGCACACAATCACACTCACACAATCACAATCACACAATCACAATCACAATCCCACAATCACAATCACACAATCACGATCACACAATCACAGTCACACAATCACAATCGCACAACCAAAATCACAATCACGATCACACAAACACGATCGCACAATCACGATCACACAATCACGATCGCACAATCACGATCACACAATCACGATCGCACAATCACGATCACACAATCACAATCACATAGTCACACAATCACAATCACAATCACACAATCACAATCACACCATCACAAACACACAATCACTATCACACAATCGCTATCACAAAATCACTATCACACAATCACGATCACACAATCACGGTCACACAATCACAATCACACAATCACAATCACACAATCTCAATCACACAATCACACAATCACAATCACACAATCACAATCACACAATCACAATCACAATCACAATCACACAATCACAATCACACAATCACAATCACACAATCACAATCACACAATCACAATCACACAATCACAATCGCACAATCACAATCACAATCACATAATCACCCTCACACAATCACACAATCACAATCACGATCACACAATCACACAGTCACAATCCCACAATCACGATCACACAATCACGATCACACAGTCACGATCACACAATCACAATCACACAATCAGAATCACACAATCACAATAACACAATCACACAATCACGATCACACAATCACGATCACACAATCACGATCACACAATCACGATCACACAATCACGATCACACAATCACGATCACACAATCACAGTCACACAATCACAGTCACACAATCACAGTCACACAATCACAATCACACAATCTCAATCACAATCACGATCACACAAACAGGATCACACAATTACGATCACACAATCACAACCACACAATCACGATCACACAATCACGATCACACAATCACGATCACACAATCACGATCGCACACTCACGATCACACAATCACAGTCACACAATCACAATCACAATCACACAACCAAAATCACAATCACGATCACACAAACACGATCACACAATCACGATCACACAATCACAATCACACCATCACAACCACCCCATCACACAGTCACAATCCCACAATCACAATCCCACAATCACGATCACACAATCACGATTACACAGTCACAATCGCACAATCACAGTCACACAATCACAGTCACACAATCACAGTCACACAATCACAATCACACGATCACAATCACACAATCACACAGTCACAAACCCACAATCACGATCACACAAACACGATCACACAGTCACGATCACACAATCACAATCACACAACCAGAATCACACAATCACAATCACACAATCACAATCACACAATCACAATCACACAATCACGATCACACAATCACAATCACACAATCACAATCACACAATCACAATCACATAATCACACAATTACACAATCACAATCACACAATCACAATCACACAATCACAGTCACACAATCACAATAACACAATCACACAATCACGACCACACAATCACGATCACACAATCACAATCACAATCACAATCACACAATCACAATCACACAAACACACAGTCACAATCGCACAATCACGATCACAAAATCACGATCACACAATCACGATCACACAGTCACACAATCACAATCACAATCACACAACCACGATCACACAATCACCATCGCACAATCACGATCACACAATCACACAATCACAATCCCACAATCACAACCACACAACCACAGTCACACAATCACAATCACACAATCACACAGTCACAATCCCACAATCACGATCACACAATCACGATCACACAATCACAATCACACAGTCACAATCACGATCACACAGTCACACAATCACAATCCCACAATCACAATCACACAATCACAGTCACACAATCACAATCACACAATCACAATCACACATTCACACAGTCACAATCCCATAATCACAATCCCACAATCACGATTACACAATCACGATCACACAGTCACAATCCCACAATCACAGTCACACAATCACAAACACATAGTCACGATCACACAATCACGACCACACAATCACAATCACACAATCACAATCACACAATCACGTTCACACAATCATGATCAGACAATCACGATCACACAATCACAGTCACACAATCACAATCACACAATCACAATCACAATCACTATCACACAATCGCTATCACAAAATCACTATCACACAATCACGATCACACAATCACGATCACACAATCACAATCACACAATCACAATCACACAATCACAATCACACAATCACAATCACACAATCACACAATCACAATCACACAATCACAATCACACAATCACAATCACACAATCACAATCACACAATCACAATCACAATCACACAATCAGAATCACACAATCACAATCACAATCCCACAATCACAATCACACAATCACAGTCACACAATCACAATCACAATATCACAATAACACAATCACAATAACACAATCACAATCACACAATCACACAATCACATAATCACACAATCACAATCACACAATGACGATCACACAAGCAGGATCACACAATCACAATCACACAATCACAATCACAATCACACAATCACACTCACACAATCACAATCACACAATCACAATCACAATCCCACAATCACAATCACACAATCACAGTCACACAATCACAATCACACAATCACAATCACACAATCACAATCACGCAATCACAATCACTCAATCACACAGTCACAATCCCATAATCAGAATCCCACAATCACGATCACACAATCACGACCACACAGTCACAATCCCACAATCACAGTCACACAATCACAGTCACACAATCACAGTCACACAATCACAGTCACATAATCACAATCACACAACCACAATCACACAATCACGATCACACAATCACAATCACACAGTCACACAGTCGCACAGTCACACAATCACACAATCACACAGTCACAATCGCACAATCACGATCACACAATCACGATCAGACAATCACGATCACACAATCACAGTCACACAATCACAATCACACAATCTCAATCACAATCACGATCACACAAACAGGATCACACAATTACGATCACACAATCACGACCACACAGTCACGATCACACAATCACGATCACACAATCACGATCACACAATCACGATCGCACAATCACGATTACACAATCACGATCACACAGTCACAATCCCACAATCACAGTCACACAATCACAAACACATAGTCACGATCACACAATCACGATCACACAATCACAATCACACAATCACAATCACACAATCACAATCACACAATCACGTTCACACAATCACGATCAGACAATCACGATCACACAATCACGGTCACACGATCACAATCACACAATCACAATCACAATCACTATCACACAATCGCTATCACAAAATCACTATCACACAATCACGATCACACAATCACGGTCACACAATCACAATCACACAATCACAATCACACAATCACAATCACACAATCACACAATCACAATCACACAATCACAATCACAATCACAATCACACAATCACAATCACACAATCACAATCACACAATCACAATCACACAATCACAATCACACAATCACAATCGCACAATCACAATCACAATCACATAATCACCCTCACACAATCACACAATCACAATCACGATCACACAATCACACAGTCATAATCCCACAATCACGATCACACAATCACGATCACACAGTCACGATCACACAATCACAATCACACAATCAGAATCACACAATCACAATAACACAATCACACAATCACGATCACACAATCACGATCACACAATCACGATCACACAATCACGATCACACAATCACGATCACACAATCACAGTCACACAATCACAGTCACACAATCACAGTCACACAATCACAATCACACAATCTCAATCACAATCACGATCACACAAACAGGATCACACAATTACGATCACACAATCCCAACCACACAATCACGATCACACAATCACGATCACACAATCACGATCACACAATCACGATCGCACAATCACGATCACACAATCACAGTCACACAATCACAATCACAATCACACAACCAAAATCACAATCACGTTCACACAAACACGATCACACAATCACGATCACACAATCACAATCACACCATCACAACCACCCCATCACACAGTCACAATCCCACAATCACAATCCCACAATCACGATCACACAATCACGATCACACAGTCACAATCGCACAATCACAGTCACACAATCACAGTCACACAATCACAGTCACACAATCACAATCACACGATCACAATCACACAATCACACAGTCACAAACCCACAATCACGATCACACAAACACGATCACACAGTCACGATCACACAATCACAATCACACAACCAGAATCACACAATCACAATCACACAATCACAATCACACAATCACAATCACACAATCACGATCACACAATCACAATCACACAATCACAATCACACAATCACAATCACACAATCACACAATTACACAATCACAATCACACAATCACAATCACACAATCACAGTCACACAATCACAGTCACACAATCACAGTCACACAATCACAATCACACAATCACAATCGCACAATCACAGAATCACACTCACATAATCACATTCACACAATCACACTCACACAATCACAATCACACAATCACAATCACAATCCCACAATCACAATCACACAATCACAGTCACACAATCACAATCACACAATCACAATCACTCAATCACACAATCACAATAACACAATCACACAATAACGATCACACAATCACGATCACGCAATCACGATCACACAATCACGATCGCACAATCACGATCACACAATCACACAATCACAATCCCACAATCACAACCACACAACCACAGTCACACAATCACAATCACAATCCCACAATCACAATCACACAATCACAGTCACACAATCACAAACACATAGTCACGATCACACAATCACGATCACACAATCACGATCACACAATCACAATCACACAATCACAATCACACAATCACGACCACACAACCACCATTACACAATCACGATCACACAATCACAGTCACACAATCACAATCACACAATCACAATCACAATCACTATCACGCAATCGCTATCACACAATCACTATCACACAATCACGATCACACAATCGCGATCACACAATCACGATCGCACAATCACGATCACACAATCACGATCGCACAATCACGATCACACAATCACAATCACATAGTCACACAATCACAATCACAATCACACAATCACAATCACACAATCACAATCACACGAGCCCAATCACAATTACGATCACACAATCACAATCACACCATCACAAACACACAGTCGCTATCACACAATCACGATCACACGATCACGATCACACAATCACGATCACACAATCACGATCACACAATCACGTTCACACAATCACGATCAGACAATCACGATCACACAATCACAGTCACACAATCACAATCACACAATCTCAATCACAAACACGATCACACAAACAGGATCACACAATTACGATCACACAATCACGACCACACAGTCACGATCACACAATCACGATCACACAAACACGATCGCACAATCACGATCACACAATCACGGCCACACAATCACGATCACACAATCACGATCACACAATCACGATCACACAATCACGATCACACAATCACGATCACACAATCACGATCACACAATAACAATCACACAATCACAATCACAATCACACAATCACACTCACACAATCACAATCACACAATCACAATCACAATCCCACAATCACAATCACACAATCACAGTCACACAATCACAATCACACAATCACAATCACACAATCACAATCACGCAATCACAATCACTCAATGACACAGTCACAATCCCATAATCAGAATCCCACAATCACGATCACACAATCACGACCACACAGTCACAATCCCACAATCACAGTCACACAATCACAGTCACACAATCACAGTCACACAATCACAATCACACAACCACAATCACACAATCACGTTCACACAATCACAATCACACAGTCACACAGTCGCACAGTCACACAATCACACGATCACACAATCACGATCACACAGTCACAATCCCACAATCACAGTCACACAATCACAGTCACACAATCACAGTCATACAATCACAATCACACAACCACAATCACACAATCACGAGCACACAATCACACTCACACAATCACAATCACACAATCACAATCACAATCCCACAATCACAATCACACAATCACGATCACACAATCACAGTCACACAATCACAATCGCACAACCAAAATCACAATCACGATCACACAAACACGATCGCACAATCACGATCACACAATCACGATCGCACAATCACGATCACACAATCACGATCGCACAATCACGATCACACAATCACAATCACATAGTCACACAATCACAATCACAATCACACAATCACAATCACACCATCACAAACACACAATCACTATCACACAATCGCTATCACAAAATCACTATCACACAATCACGATCACACAATCACGGTCACACAATCACAATCACACAATCACAATCACACAATCACAATCACACAATCACACAATCACAATCACACAATCACAATCACACAATCACAATCACAATCACAATCACACAATCACAATCACACAATCACAATCACACAATCACAATCACACAATCACAATCACACAATCACAATCGCACAATCACAATCACAATCACATAATCACCCTCACACAATCACACAATCACAATCACGATCACACAATCACACAGTCACAATCCCACAATCACGATCACACAATCACGATCACACAGTCACGATCACACAATCACAATCACACAATCAGAATCACACAATCACAATAACACAATCACACAATCACGATCACACAATCACGATCACACAATCACGATCACACAATCACGATCACACAATCACAGTCACACAATCACAGTCACACAATCACAGTCACACAATCACAATCACACAATCTCAATCACAATCACGATCACACAAACAGGATCACACAATTACGATCACACAATCACAACCACACAATCACGATCACACAATCACGATCACACAATCACGATCACACAATCACGATCGCACACTCACGATCACACAATCACAGTCACACAATCACAATCACAATCACACAACCAAAATCACAATCACGATCACACAAACACGATCACACAATCACGATCACACAATCACAATCACACCATCACAACCACCCCATCACACAGTCACAATCCCACAATCACAATCCCACAATCACGATCACACAATCACGATCACACAGTCACAATCGCACAATCACAGTCACACAATCACAGTCACACAATCACAGTCACACAATCACAATCACACGATCACAATCACACAATCACACAGTCACAAACCCACAATCACGATCACACAAACACGATCACACAGTCACGATCACACAATCACAATCACACAACCAGAATCACACAATCACAATCACACAATCACAATCACACAATCACAATCACACAATCACGATCAGACAATCACGATCACACAATCACGGTCACACGATCACAATCACACAATCACAATCACAATCACTATCACACAATCGCTATCACAAAATCACTATCACACAATCACGATCACACAATCACGGTCACACAATCACAATCACACAATCACAATCACACAATCACAATCACACAATCACACAATCACAATCACACAATCACAATCACAATCACAATCACACAATCACAATCACACAATCACAATCACACAATCACAATCACACAATCACAATCGCACAATCACAATCACAATCACATAATCACCCTCACACAATCACACAATCACAATCACGATCACACAATCACACAGTCATAATCCCACAATCACGATCACACAATCACGATCACACAGTCACGATCACACAATCACAATCACACAATCAGAATCACACAATCACAATAACACAATCACACAATCACGATCACACAATCACGATCACACAATCACGATCACACAATCACGATCACACAATCACGATCACACAATCACAGTCACACAATCACAGTCACACAATCACAGTCACACAATCACAATCACACAATCTCAATCACAATCACGATCACACAAACAGGATCACACAATTACGATCACACAATCACAACCACACAATCACGATCACACAATCACGATCACACAATCACGATCACACAATCACGATCGCACAATCACGATCACACAATCACAGTCACACAATCACAATCACAATCACACAACCAAAATCACAATCACGTTCACACAAACACGATCACACAATCACGATCACACAATCACAATCACACCATCACAACCACCCCATCACACAGTCACAATCCCACAATCACAATCCCACAATCACGATCACACAATCACGATCACACAGTCACAATCGCACAATCACAGTCACACAATCACAGTCACACAATCACAGTCACACAATCACAATCACACGATCACAATCACACAATCACACAGTCACAAACCCACAATCACGATCACACAAACACGATCACACAGTCACGATCACACAATCACAATCACACAACCAGAATCACACAATCACAATCACACAATCACAATCACACAATCACAATCACACAATCACGATCACACAATCACAATCACACAATCACAATCACACAATCACAATCACACAATCACACAATTACACAATCACAATCACACAATCACAATCACACAATCACAGTCACACAATCACAGTCACACAATCACAGTCACACAATCACAATCACACAATCACAATCGCACAATCACAGAATCACACTCACATAATCACATTCACACAATCACACTCACACAATCACAATCACACAATCACAATCACAATCCCACAATCACAATCACACAATCACAGTCACACAATCACAATCACACAATCACAATCACTCAATCACACAATCACAATAACACAATCACACAATAACGATCACACAATCACGATCACGCAATCACGATCACACAATCACAATCACACAGTCACACAATCACAATCACAATCACACAATCGCGATCACACAATCACGATCGCACAATCACGATCACACAATCACACAATCACAATCCCACAATCACAACCACACAACCACAGTCACACAATCACAATCACAATCCCACAATCACAATCACACAATCACAGTCACACAATCACAAACACATAGTCACGATCACACAATCACGATCACACAATCACGATCACACAATCACAATCACACAATCACAATCACACAATCACGACCACACAACCACCATTACACAATCACGATCACACAATCACAGTCACACAATCACAATCACACAATCACAATCACAATCACTATCACGCAATCGCTATCACACAATCACTATCACACAATCACGATCACACAATCGCGATCACACAATCACGATCGCACAATCACGATCACACAATCACGATCGCACAATCACGATCACACAATCACAATCACATAGTCACACAATCACAATCACAATCACACAATCACAATCACACAATCACAATCACACGAGCCCAATCACAATTACGATCACACAATCACAATCACACCATCACAAACACACAGTCGCTATCACACAATCACGATCACACGATCACGATCACACAATCACGATCACACAATCACGATCACACAATCACGTTCACACAATCACGATCAGACAATCACGATCACACAATCACAGTCACACAATCACAATCACACAATCTCAATCACAATCACGATCACACAAACAGGATCACACAATTACGATCACACAATCACGACCACACAGTCACGATCACACAATCACGATCACACAAACACGATCGCACAATCACGATCACACAATCACGGCCACACAATCACGATCACACAATCACGATCACACAATCACGATCACACAATCACGATCACACAATCACGATCACACAATCACGATCACACAATAACAATCACACAATCACAATCACAATCACACAATCACACTCACACAATCACAATCACACAATCACAATCACAATCCCACAATCACAATCACACAATCACAGTCACACAATCACAATCACACAATCACAATCACACAATCACAATCACGCAATCACAATCACTCAATGACACAGTCACAATCCCATAATCAGAATCCCACAATCACGATCACACAATCACGACCACACAGTCACAATCCCACAATCACAGTCACACAATCACAGTCACACAATCACAGTCACACAATCACAATCACACAACCACAATCACACAATCACGTTCACACAATCACAATCACACAGTCACACAGTCGCACAGTCACACAATCACACGATCACACAATCACGATCACACAGTCACAATCCCACAATCACAGTCACACAATCACAGTCACACAATCACAGTCATACAATCACAATCACACAACCACAATCACACAATCACGAGCACACAATCACACTCACACAATCACAATCACACAATCACAATCACAATCCCACAATCACAATCACACAATCACGATCACACAATCACAGTCACACAATCACAATCGCACAACCAAAATCACAATCACGATCACACAAACACGATCGCACAATCACGATCACACAATCACGATCGCACAATCACGATCACACAATCACGATCGCACAATCACGATCACACAATCACAATCACATAGTCACACAATCACAATCACAATCACACAATCACAATCACACCATCACAAACACACAATCACTATCACACAATCGCTATCACAAAATCACTATCACACAATCACGATCACACAATCACGGTCACACAATCACAATCACACAATCACAATCACACAATCACAATCACACAATCACACAATCACAATCACACAATCACAATCACACAATCACAATCACAATCACAATCACACAATCACAATCACACAATCACAATCACACAATCACAATCACACAATCACAATCACACAATCACAATCGCACAATCACAATCACAATCACATAATCACCCTCACACAATCACACAATCACAATCACGATCACACAATCACACAGTCACAATCCCACAATCACGATCACACAATCACGATCACACAGTCACGATCACACAATCACAATCACACAATCAGAATCACACAATCACAATAACACAATCACACAATCACGATCACACAATCACGATCACACAATCACGATCACACAATCACGATCACACAATCACGATCACACAATCACGATCACACAATCACAGTCACACAATCACAGTCACACAATCACAGTCACACAATCACAATCACACAATCTCAATCACAATCACGATCACACAAACAGGATCACACAATTACGATCACACAATCACAACCACACAATCACGATCACACAATCACGATCACACAATCACGATCACACAATCACGATCGCACACTCACGATCACACAATCACAGTCACACAATCACAATCACAATCACACAACCAAAATCACAATCACGATCACACAAACACGATCACACAATCACGATCACACAATCACAATCACACCATCACAACCACCCCATCACACAGTCACAATCCCACAATCACAATCCCACAATCACGATCACACAATCACGATCACACAGTCACAATCGCACAATCACAGTCACACAATCACAGTCACACAATCACAGTCACACAATCACAATCACACGATCACAATCACACAATCACACAGTCACAAACCCACAATCACGATCACACAAACACGATCACACAGTCACGATCACACAATCACAATCACACAACCAGAATCACACAATCACAATCACACAATCACAATCACACAATCACAATCACACAATCACGATCACACAATCACAATCACACAATCACAATCACACAATCACAATCACATAATCACACAATTACACAATCACAATCACACAATCACAATCACACAATCACAGTCACACAATCACAATAACACAATCACACAATCACGACCACACAATCACGATCACACAATCACAATCACAATCACAATCACACAATCACAATCACACAAACACACAGTCACAATCGCACAATCACGATCACAAAATCACGATCACACAATCACGATCTCACAATCACAATCACACAGTCACACAATCACAATCACAATCACAATCACAATCACAATCACAATCACAAAATCACAATAACACAATCACAATTACACAATCACACAATCACGATCACACAATCACGATCACACAATCACAATCACACAATCACAATCACACAATCACAATCGCACAATCACAGAATCACACTCACACAATCACATTCACACAATCACACTCACACAATCACAATCACACAATCACAATCACAATCCCACAATCACAATCACACAATCACAATCACTCAATCACACAATCACAATAACACAATCACACAATAACGATCACACAATCACGATCACGCAATCACGATCACACAATCACAATCACACAGTCACACAATCACAATCACAATCACACAATCGCGATCACACAATCACGATCGCACAATCACGATCACACAATCACACAATCACAATCCCACAATCACAACCACACAACCACAGTCACACAATCACAATCACAATCCCACAATCACAATCACACAATCACAGTCACACAATCACAAACACATAGTCACGATCACACAATCACGATCACACAATCACGATCACACAATCACAATCACACAATCACAATCACACAATCACGACCACACAACCACCATTACACAATCACGATCACACAATCACAGTCACACAATCACAATCACACAATCACAATCACAATCACTATCACGCAATCGCTATCACACAATCACTATCACACAATCACGATCACACAATCGCGATCACACAATCACGATCGCACAATCACGATCACACAATCACGATCGCACAATCACGATCACACAATCACAATCACATAGTCACACAATCACAATCACAATCACACAATCACAATCACACAATCACAATCACACGAGCCCAATCACAATTACGATCACACAATCACAATCACACCATCACAAACACACAGTCGCTATCACACAATCACGATCACACGATCACGATCACACAATCACGATCACACAATCACGATCACACAATCACGTTCACACAATCACGATCAGACAATCACGATCACACAATCACAGTCACACAATCACAATCACACAATCTCAATCACAATCACGATCACACAAACAGGATCACACAATTACGATCACACAATCACGACCACACAGTCACGATCACACAATCACGATCACACAAACACGATCGCACAATCACGATCACACAATCACGGCCACACAATCACGATCACACAATCACAGTCACACAATCACAGTCACACAATCACAGTCACACAATCACAATCACACAACCACAATCACACAATCACGTTCACACAATCACAATCACACAGTCACACAGTCGCACAGTCACACAATCACACGATCACACAATCACGATCACACAGTCACAATCCCACAATCACAGTCACACAATCACAGTCACACAATCACAGTCATACAATCACAATCACACAACCACAATCACACAATCACGAGCACACAATCACACTCACACAATCACAATCACACAATCACAATCACAATCCCACAATCACAATCACACAATCACGATCACACAATCACAGTCACACAATCACAATCGCACAACCAAAATCACAATCACGATCACACAAACACGATCGCACAATCACGATCACACAATCACGATCGCACAATCACGATCACACAATCACGATCGCACAATCACGATCACACAATCACAATCACATAGTCACACAATCACAATCACAATCACACAATCACAATCACACCATCACAAACACACAATCACTATCACACAATCGCTATCACAAAATCACTATCACACAATCACGATCACACAATCACGGTCACACAATCACAATCACACAATCACAATCACACAATCACAATCACACAATCACACAATCACAATCACACAATCACAATCACACAATCACAATCACAATCACAATCACACAATCACAATCACACAATCACAATCACACAATCACAATCACACAATCACAATCACACAATCACAATCGCACAATCACAATCACAATCACATAATCACCCTCACACAATCACACAATCACAATCACGATCACACAATCACACAGTCACAATCCCACAATCACGATCACACAATCACGATCACACAGTCACGATCACACAATCACAATCACACAATCAGAATCACACAATCACAATAACACAATCACACAATCACGATCACACAATCACGATCACACAATCACGATCACACAATCACGATCACACAATCACGATCACACAATCACGATCACACAATCACAGTCACACAATCACAGTCACACAATCACAGTCACACAATCACAATCACACAATCTCAATCACAATCACGATCACACAAACAGGATCACACAATTACGATCACACAATCACAACCACACAATCACGATCACACAATCACGATCACACAATCACGATCACACAATCACGATCGCACACTCACGATCACACAATCACAGTCACACAATCACAATCACAATCACACAACCAAAATCACAATCACGATCACACAAACACGATCACACAATCACGATCACACAATCACAATCACACCATCACAACCACCCCATCACACAGTCACAATCCCACAATCACAATCCCACAATCACGATCACACAATCACGATCACACAGTCACAATCGCACAATCACAGTCACACAATCACAGTCACACAATCACAGTCACACAATCACAATCACACGATCACAATCACACAATCACACAGTCACAAACCCACAATCACGATCACACAAACACGATCACACAGTCACGATCACACAATCACAATCACACAACCAGAATCACACAATCACAATCACACAATCACAATCACACAATCACAATCACACAATCACGATCACACAATCACAATCACACAATCACAATCACACAATCACAATCACATAATCACACAATTACACAATCACAATCACACAATCACAATCACACAATCACAGTCACACAATCACAATAACACAATCACACAATCACGACCACACAATCACGATCACACAATCACAATCACAATCACAATCACACAATCACAATCACACAAACACACAGTCACAATCGCACAATCACGATCACAAAATCACGATCACACAATCACGATCTCACAATCACAATCACACAGTCACACAATCACAATCACAATCACAATCACAATCACAATCACAATCACAAAATCACAATAACACAATCACAATTACACAATCACACAATCACGATCACACAATCACGATCACACAATCACAATCACACAATCACAATCACACAATCACAATCGCACAATCACAGAATCACACTCACACAATCACATTCACACAATCACACTCACACAATCACAATCACACAATCACAATCACAATCCCACAATCACAATCACACAATCACAATCACTCAATCACACAATCACAATAACACAATCACACAATAACGATCACACAATCACGATCACGCAATCACGATCACACAATCACAATCACACAGTCACACAATCACAATCACAATCACACAATCGCGATCACACAATCACGATCGCACAATCACGATCACACAATCACACAATCACAATCCCACAATCACAACCACACAACCACAGTCACACAATCACAATCACAATCCCACAATCACAATCACACAATCACAGTCACACAATCACAAACACATAGTCACGATCACACAATCACGATCACACAATCACGATCACACAATCACAATCACACAATCACAATCACACAATCACGACCACACAACCACCATTACACAATCACGATCACACAATCACAGTCACACAATCACAATCACACAATCACAATCACAATCACTATCACGCAATCGCTATCACACAATCACTATCACACAATCACGATCACACAATCGCGATCACACAATCACGATCGCACAATCACGATCACACAATCACGATCGCACAATCACGATCACACAATCACAATCACATAGTCACACAATCACAATCACAATCACACAATCACAATCACACAATCACAATCACACGAGCCCAATCACAATTACGATCACACAATCACAATCACACCATCACAAACACACAGTCGCTATCACACAATCACGATCACACGATCACGATCACACAATCACGATCACACAATCACGATCACACAATCACGTTCACACAATCACGATCAGACAATCACGATCACACAATCACAGTCACACAATCACAATCACACAATCTCAATCACAATCACGATCACACAAACAGGATCACACAATTACGATCACACAATCACGACCACACAGTCACGATCACACAATCACGATCACACAAACACGATCGCACAATCACGATCACACAATCACGGCCACACAATCACGATCACACAATCACGATCACACAATCACGATCACGCAATCACGATCACACAATCACAATCACACAGTCACACAATCACAATCACAATCACACAATTACGATCACACAATCACGATCGCACAATCACGATCACACAATCACACAATCACAATCCCACATTCACAACCACACAACCACAGTCACACAATCACAATCACAATCCCACAATTACAATCACACAATCACAGTCACACAATCACAAACACATAGTCACGATCACACAATCACGATCACACAATCACAATCACACAATCACAATCACACAATCACGACCACACAACCACCATTACACAATCACGATCACACAATCACAGTCACACAATCACAATCACACAATCACAATCACAATCACTATCACGCAATCGCTATCAGACAATCACTATCACACAATCACGATCACACAATCGCGATCACACAATCACGATCGCACAATCACGATCACACAATCACGATCGCACAATCACGATCACACAATCACAATCACATAGTCACACAATCACAATCACAATCACACAATCACAATCACACAATCACAATCACACGAGCCCAATCACAATTACGATCACACAATCACAATCACACGATCACGATCACACAATCACGATCACACAATCACGTTCACACAATCACGATCACACGATCACGATCACACAATCACAATCACACAATCACAAACACACAGACACGATCACACAATTACGATCACACGATCAAGATCACACAATCACAATCACACAATCACAATCACACAATCACAATCACACAATCACAATCACACAATCACGACCACACAACCACCATCACACAATCACAATCACACAATCACACAATCACGATCACAAAATCACGATCACGCAATCACGATCACACAATCACAATCACACAATCACAATCACACAATCACACTCACACAATCACAGTCACACAATCACACAGTCACAAACCCACAATCACGATCACACAAACACAATCACACAATCACGACCACACAATCACGATCACACAATCACAATCACATAGTCACACAATCACAATCACAATCACACAAACACACAGTCACAATCGCACAATCACGATCACAAAATCACGATCACACAATCACGATCTCACAATCACAATCACACAGTCACACAATCACAATCACAATCACAATCACAATCACAATCACAAAATCACAATAACACAATCACAATCACACAATCACACAATCACGATCACACAATCACGATCACACAATCATAATCACACAATCACAATCACACAATCACACAATCACACTCACACAATCACAATCACACAATCACACTCACACAATCACAATCACACAATCACAATCACAATCCCACAATCACAATCACACAATCACAGTCACACATTCACAATCACACAATCACAATCACTCAATCACACAATCACAATCACACAATCACAATAACACAATAACGATCACACAATCACGATCACGCAATCACGATCACACAATCACAATCACACAGTCACACAATCACAATCACAATCACACAATTACGATCACACAATCACGATCGCACAATCACGATCACACAATCACACAATCACAATCCCACATTCACAACCACACAACCACAGTCACACAATCACAATCACAATCCCACAATTACAATCACACAATCACAGTCACACAATCACAAACACATAGTCACGATCACACAATCACGATCACACAATCACAATCACACAATCACAATCACACAATCACGACCACACAACCACCATTACACAATCACGATCACACAATCACAGTCACACAATCACAATCACACAATCACAATCACAATCACTATCACGCAATCGCTATCAGACAATCACTATCACACAATCACGATCACACAATCGCGATCACACAATCACGATCGCACAATCACGATCACACAATCACGATCGCACAATCACGATCACACAATCACAATCACATAGTCACACAATCACAATCACAATCACACAATCACAATCACACAATCACAATCACACGAGCCCAATCACAATTACGATCACACAATCACAATCACACCATCACAAACACACAGTCGCTATCACACAATCACGATCACACGATCACGATCACACAATCACGATCACACAATCACGTTCACACAATCACGATCACACGATCACGATCACACAATCACAATCACACAATCACAAACACACAGACACGATCACACAATTACGATCACACGATCAAGATCACACAATCACAATCACACAATCACAATCACACAATCACAATCACACAATGACGACCACACAACCACCATCACACAATCACAATCACACAATCACACAATCACGATCACAAAATCACGATCACGCAATCACGATCACACAATCACAATCACACAATCACAATCACACAATCACACTCACACAATCACAATCACACAATCACACTCACACAATCACAATCACACAATCACAATCACAATCCCACAATCACAATCACACAATCACAGTCACACAATCACAATCACACAATCACAACCACTCAATCACACAGTCACAATCCCATAATCACAATCCCACAATCACGATCACACAATCACGATCACACAATCACAATCACACAATCACGACCACACAACCACCAACACACAATCAAAATCCCACAGTCACAATCACACAATCACAATCACAATCACGATCACACAATCACGATCACACAGTCACTATCACACAATCACAATCACACAATCACAATCACAAAATCACAATAACACAATCACAATCACACAATCACACAATCACACAATCACGATCACACAATCACGATCACACAATCACGATCACACAATCACGATCACACAAGCACAATCACACAATCACAATCACACAATCACACAATCACACTCACACAATCACAATCACACAATCACACTCACACAATCACAATCACAAAATCACAATCACAATCCCACAATCACAATCACACAATCACAATCACACAATCACAATCACAATCACACAACCACGATCACACAATCACCATCGCACAATCACGATCACACAATCACACAATCACAATCCCACAATCACAACCACACAACCACAGTCACACAATCACAATCACACAGTCACAATCCCACAATCACACAATCACGATCACACAATCACGATCACGCAATCACGATCACACAATCACAATTACACAGTCACACAATCACAATCACAATCACACAACCACGATCACACAATCACCATCGCACAATCACGATCACACAATCACACAATCACAATCCCACAATCACAACCACACAACCACAGTCACACAATCACAATCACACAATCACACAGTCACAATCCCACAATCACGATCACACAATCACGATCACACAATCACAACCACACAGTCACACAATCACAATCACAATCACACAATCACGATCACACAATCACGATCGCACAATCACGATCACACAATCACACAACCACAATCCCACAATCACAACCACACAACCACAGTCACACAATCACAATCACACAATCACACAGTCACAATCCCACAATCACACAATCACGATCACACAATCACGATCACGCAATCACGATCACACAATCACAATTACACAGTCACACAATCACAATCACAATCACACAACCACGATCACACAATCACCATCGCACAATCACGATCACACAATCACACAATCACAATCCCACAATCACAACCACACAACCACAGTCACACAATCACAATCACACAATCACACAGTCACAATCCCACAATCACGATCACACAATCACGATCACACAATCACAATCACACAGTCACACAATCACAATCACAATCACACAATCACGATCACACAATCACGATCGCACAATCACGATCACACAATCACACAACCACAATCCCACAATCACAACCACACAACCACAGTCACACAATCACAATCACACAATCACACAGTCACAATCCCACAATCACGATCACACAATCACGATCACACAGTCACTATCACACAATCCCAATCACACAATCATAATCCCAAAATAACAGTCGCGAAATCACAGTCACACAATCACAATCACACAATCACGATCACACAATCACGATCACACAATCGCGATCACACAATCACAATCACACAGTCACTCAATCACAATCACACAGTCACTCAATCACAATCACAATAACAATCACACAATCACAATCACACAATCACAATCACGATCACACAGTCACACAATCACAATCCCACAATCACAATCACACAATCACAGTCACACAATCACAATCACACAATCACAATCACACATTCACACAGTCACAATCCCATAATCACAATCCCACAATCACGATTACACAATCACGATCACACAGTCACAATCCCACAATCACAGTCACACAATCACAAACACATGGTCACGATCACACAATCACGATCACACAATCACAATCACACAATCACAATCACACAATCACGTTCACACAATCACGATCAGACAATCACGATCACACAATCACAGTCACACAATCACAATCACACAATCACAATCACAATCACTATCACACAATCGCTATCACAAAATCACTATCACACAATCACGATCACACAATCACGATCACACAATCACAATCACACAATCACAATCACACAATCACAATCACACAATCACACAATCACAATCACACAATCACAATCACACAATCACAATCACACAATCACAATCACACAATCACAATCACAATCACACAATCACAATCACACAATCACAATCACACAATCACAATCACACAATCACAATCACACAATCACAATCGCACAATCACAATCACAATCACATAATCACCCTCACACAATCACACAATCACAATCACGATCACACAATCACACAGTCACAATCCCACAATCACGATCACACAATCACGATCACACAGTCACGATCACACAATCACAATCACACAATCAGAATCACACAATCACAATAACACAATCACACAATCACGATCACACAATCACGATCACACAATCACGATCACACAATCACGATCACACAATCACGATCACACAATCACGATCACACAATCACAGTCACACAATCACAGTCACACAATCACAGTCACACAATCTCAATCACAATCACGATCACACAAACAGGATCACACAATTACGATCACACAATCACAACCACACAATCACGATCACACAATCACGATCACACAATCACGATCACACAATCACAATCACACAATCACAATCACTCAATCACACAACCACAATCACACAATCACAATAACACAATCACACAATAACGATCACACAATCACGATCACGCAATCACGATCACACAATCACAATCACACAGTCACACAATCACAATCACAATCACACAATCACGATCACACAATCACGATCGCACAATCACGATCACACAATCACACAATCACAATCCCACAATCACAACCACACAACCACAGTCACACAATCACAATCACAATCCCACAATCACAATCACACAATCACAGTCACACAATCACAAACACATAGTCACGATCACACAATCACGATCACACAATCACAATCACACAATCACAATCACACAATCACGACCACACAACCACCATTACACAATCACGATCACACAATCACAGTCACACAATCACAATCACACAATCACAATCACAATCACTATCACGCAATCGCTATCACACAATCACTATCACACAATCACGATCACACAATCGCGATCACACAATCACGATCACACAATCACAATCACACAATCACAATCACAATCACACAATCACAATCACACAATCACAATCACACAATCACAATCACACAATCACAATCACACAATCACAATCGCACAATCACAATCACAATCACATAATCACCCTCACACAATCACACAATCACAATCACGATCACACAATCACACAGTCACAATCCCACAATCACGATCACACAATCACGATCACACAGTCACGATCACACAATCACAATCACACAATCAGAATCACACAATCACAATAACACAATCACACAATCACGATCACACAATCACGATCACACAATCACGATCACACAATCACGATCACACAATCACGATCACACAATCACGATCACACAATCACAGTCACACAATCACAGTCACACAATCACAGTCACACAATCTCAATCACAATCACGATCACACAAACAGGATCACACAATTACGATCACACAATCACAACCACACAATCACGATCACACAATCACGATCACACAATCACGATCACACAATCACAATCACACAATCACAATCACTCAATCACACAACCACAATCACACAATCACAATAACACAATCACACAATAACGATCACACAATCACGATCACGCAATCACGATCACACAATCACAATCACACAGTCACACAATCACAATCACAATCACACAATCACGATCACACAATCACGATCGCACAATCACGATCACACAATCACACAATCACAATCCCACAATCACAACCACACAACCACAGTCACACAATCACAATCACAATCCCACAATCACAATCACACAATCACAGTCACACAATCACAAACACATAGTCACGATCACACAATCACGATCACACAATCACAATCACACAATCACAATCACACAATCACGACCACACAACCACCATTACACAATCACGATCACACAATCACAGTCACACAATCACAATCACACAATCACAATCACAATCACTATCACGCAATCGCTATCACACAATCACTATCACACAATCACGATCACACAATCGCGATCACACAATCACGATCGCACAATCACGATCACACAATCACGATCGCACAATCACGATCACACAATCACAATCACATAGTCACACAATCACAATCACAATCACACAATCACAATCACACAATCACAATCACACAATCACAATCACACGAGCCCAATCACAATTACGATCACACAATCACAATCACACCATCACAAACACACAGTCGCTATCACACAATCACGTTCACACGATCACGATCACACAATCACGATCACACAATCACGTTCACACAATCACGATCAGACAATCACGATCACACAATCACAGTCACACATTCACAATCACACAATCTCAATCACAATCACGATCACAAAAACAGGATCACACAATTACGATCACACAATCACGACCACACAGTCACGATCACACAATCACGATCACACAATCACGATCACACAATCACGATCGCACAATCACGATCACACAATCACAGTCACACAATCACAATCGCACAACCAAAATCACAATCACGATCACTCAAACACGATCGCACAATCACGATCACACAATCACGGCCACACAATCACGATCACACAATCACGATCACACTATCACGATCACACAATCACGATCACACAATAACAATCACACCATCACAATCACACCATCACACAGTCACAATCCCACAATCACAATCCCACAATCACGATCACACAATCACGATCACACAGTCACAATCCCACAATCACAGTCACACAATCACAGTCACACAATCACAATTACACAACCACAATCACACAATCACGATCACACAATCACAATCACACAGTCACACAGTCGCACAGTCACACAATCACACAATCACACAGTCACAATCGCACAATCACGATCACACAATCACGATCACACAATCACGATCACACAGTCACAATCCCACAATCACGATCACACAATTACGATCACATAGTCACGATCACACAATCACAACCACACAATCAGAATCACACAATCACAATAACACAATCACAGTCACAGAGTCACAATCACACAATCACAATGACACAATCACAATCACACAATCACAGTTACACAATCACAGTCACACAATCACAATCACAAAATCACAATAACACAATCACAATCACACAATCACACAATCACAATCACACAATGACGATCACACAAGCAGGATCACACAATCACAATCACACAATCACAATCACAATCACACAATCACACTCACACAATCACAATCACACAATCACAATCACAATCCCACAATCACAATCACACAATCACAGTCACACAATCACAATCACACAATCACAATCACACAATCACAATCACGCAATCACAATCACTCAATCACACAGTCACAATCCCATAATCAGAATCCCACAATCACGATCACACAATCACGACCACACAGTCACAATCCCACAATCACAGTCACACAATCACAGTCACACAATCACAGTCACACAATCACAGTCACACAATCACAATCACACAACCACAATCACACAATCACGATCACACAATCACAATCACACAGTCACACAGTCGCACAGTCACACAATCACACAATCACACAGTCACAATCGCACAATCACGATCACACAATCACGATCAGACAATCACGATCACACAATCACAGTCACACAATCACAATCACACAATCTCAATCACAATCACGATCACACAAACAGGATCACACAATTACGATCACACAATCACGACCACACAGTCACGATCACACAATCACGATCACACAATCACGATCACACAATCACGATCGCACAATCACGATTACACAATCACGATCACACAGTCACAATCCCACAATCACAGTCACACAATCACAAACACATAGTCACGATCACACAATCACGATCACACAATCACAATCACACAATCACAATCACACAATCACGTTCACACAATGACGATCAGACAATCACGATCACACAATCACGGTCACACAATCACAATCACACAATCACAATCACAATCACTATCACACAATCGCTATCACAAAATCACTATCACACAATCACGATCACACAATCACGGTCACACAATCACAATCACACAATCACAATCACACAATCACAATCACACAATCACACAATCACACAATCACAATCACACAATCACAATCACACAATCACAATCACACAATCACAATCACAATCACACAATCACAATCACACAATCACAATCACACAATCACAATCACACAATCACAATCACACAATCAGAATCACACAATCACAGTCACACAATCACAATAACACAATCACACAATCACGACCACACAATCACGATCACACAATCACAATCACATAGTCACACAATCACAATCACAATCACACAATCACAATCACACAAACACACAGTCACAATCGCACAATCACGATCACAAAATCACGATCACACAATCACGATCTCACAATCACAATCACACAGTCACACAATCACAATCACAATCACAATCACAATCACAATCACAAAATCACAATAACACAATCACAATTACACAATCACACAATCACGATCACACAATCACGATCACACAATCACAATCACACAATCACAATCACACAATCACAGAATCACACTCACACAATCACATTCACACAATCACACTCACACAATCACAATCACACAATCACAATCACAATCCCACAATCACAATCACACAATCACAGTCACACAATCACAATCACACAATCACAATCACACAATCACAATCACACGAGCCCAATCACAATTACGATCACACAATCACAATCACACCATCACAAACACACAGTCGCTATCACACAATCACGATCACACGATCACGATCACACAATCACGATCACACAATCACGTTCACACAATCACGATCAGACAATCACGATCACACAATCACAGTCACACAATCACAATCACACAATCTCAATCACAATCACGATCACACAAACAGGATCACACAATTACGATCACACAATCACGACCACACAGTCACGATCACACAATCACGATCACACAATCACGATCACACAATCACGATCGCACAATCACGATCACACAATCACAGTCACACAATCACAATCGCACAACCAAAATCACAATCACGATCACACAAACACGATCGCACAATCACGATCACACAATCACGGCCACACAATCACGATCACACAATCACGATCACACAATCACGATCACACAATAACAATCACACCATCACAATCACACCATCACACAGTCACAATCCCACAATCACAATCCCACAATCACGATCACACAATCACGATCACACAGTCACAATCCCACAATCACAGTCACACAATCACAGTCACACAATCACAGTCACACAATCACAATCACACAACCACAATCACACAATCACGATCACACAATCACAATCACAGAGTCACACAGTCGCACAGTCACACAATCACACAATCACACAGTCACAATCGCACAATCACAGTCACACAATCACACAATCACACAATCACACAATCACAATCGCACAATGACGATCACACAATCAGGATCACACAATCACAATCACACAATCACAATCACAATCACACAATCACACTCACGCAATCACAATCACACAATCACAATCACAATCCCACAATCACAATCACACAATCACAGTCACACAATCACAATCACACAATCACAATCACACAATCACAGTCACGCAATCACAATCACGCAATCACAATCACTCAATCACACAGTCACAATCCCATAATCAGAATCCCACAATCACGATCACACAATCACGACCACACAGTCACAATCCCACAATCACAGTCACACAATCACAGTCACACAATCACAATCACACAATCACAATCACACAATCACACAGTCACAATCCCATAATCACAATCCCACAATCACGATTACACAATCACGATCACACAGTCACAATCCCACAATCACAGTCACACAATCACAAACACACAGTCACGATCACACAATCACGATCACACGATCACGATCACACAATCACAATCACACAATCACAAACACACAGTCACGATCACACAATTACGATCACACGATCACGAACACACAATCACAATCACACAATCACAATCACACAATCAGGACCACACAACCACCATCACACAATCACAATCACACAATCACACAATCACGATCACAGAATCACGATCACGCAATCACGATCACACAATCACAATCACACAATCACAATCACACAATGACGATCACACAATCAGGATCACACAATAACAATCACACAATCACAATCACACAATCACAATCACGATCACACAGTCACACAATCACAATCACACAATCACAATCACACAACCAGAATTACACAATCAGAATCACACAATCACAATCACACAATCACAATCACACAATCACGATCACACAATCACAATCACGCAATCACAATCACACAATCACAATCACACAATCACACAATTACACAATCACAATCACACAATCACAATCACACTATCACAGTCACACAATCACACAGTCACAAACCCACAATCACGATCACACAAACACAATCACACAATCACGACCACACAATCACGATCACACAATCACAATCACATAGTCACACAATCACAATCACAATCACACAAACACACAGTCACAATCGCACAATCACGATCACAAAATCACGATCACACAATCACGATCTCACAATCACAATCACACAGTCACACAATCACAATCACAATCACAATCACAATCACAATCACAAAATCACAATAACACAATCACAATCACACAATCACACAATCACGATCACACAATCACGATCACACAATCATAATCACACAATCACAATCACACAATCACACAATCACACTCACACAATCACAATCACACAATCACACTCACACAATCACAATCACACAATCACAATCACAATCCCACAATCACAATCACACAATCACAGTCACACATTCACAATCACACAATCACAATCACTCAATCACACAATCACAATCACACAATCACAATAACACAATCACACAATAACGATCACACAATCACGATCACGCAATCACGATCACACAATCACAATCACACAGTCACACAATCACAATCACAATCACACAATTACGATCACACAATCACGATCGCACAATCACGATCACGCAATCACACAATCACAATCCCACATTCACAACCACACAACCACAGTCACACAATCACAATCACAATCCCACAATTACAATCACACAATCACAGTCACACAATCACAAACACATAGTCACGATCACACAATCACGATCACACAATCACAATCACACAATCACAATCACACAATCACGACCACACAACCACCATTACACAATCACGATCACACAATCACAGTCACACAATCACAATCACACAATCACAATCACAATCACTATCACGCAATCGCTATCAGACAATCACTATCACACAATCACGATCACACAATCGCGATCACACAATCACGATCGCACAATCACGATCACACAATCACGATCGCACAATCACGATCACACAATCACAATCACACAGTCACACGATCACAATCACAATCACACAATCACAATCACACAATCACAATCACACGAGCCCAATCACAATTACGATCACACAATCACAATCACACCATCACAAACACACAGTCGCTATCACACAATCACGATCACACGATCACGATCACACAATCACGATCACACAATCACGTTCACACAATCACGATCACACGATCACGATCACACAATCACAATCACACAATCACAAACACACAGACACGATCACACAATTACGATCACACGATCAAGATCACACAATCACAATCACACAATCACAATCACACAATCACAATCACACAATCACGACCACACAACCACCATCACACAATCACAATCACACAATCACACAATCACGATCACAAAATCACGATCACGCAATCACGATCACACAATCACAATCACACAATCACAATCACACAATCACACTCACACAATCACAGTCACACAATCACACAGTCACAAACCCACAATCACGATCACACAAACACAATCACACAATCACGACCACACAATCACGATCACACAATCACAATCACATAGTCACACAATCACAATCACAATCACACAAACACACAGTCACAATCGCACAATCACGATCACAAAATCACGATCACACAATCACGATCTCACAATCACAATCACACAGTCACACAATCACAATCACAATCACAATCACAATCACAATCACAAAATCACAATAACACAATCACAATCACACAATCACACAATCACGATCACACAATCACGATCACACAATCATAATCACACAATCACAATCACACAATCACACAATCACACTCACACAATCACAATCACACAATCACACTCACACAATCACAATCACACAATCACAATCACAATCCCACAATCACAATCACACAATCACAGTCACACATTCACAATCACACAATCACAATCACTCAATCACACAATCACAATCACACAATCACAATAACACAATCACACAATAACGATCACACAATCACGATCACGCAATCACGATCACACAATCACAATCACACAGTCACACAATCACAATCACAATCACACAATTACGATCACACAATCACGATCGCACAATCACGATCACACAATCACACAATCACAATCCCACATTCACAACCACACAACCACAGTCACACAATCACAATCACAATCCCACAATTACAATCACACAATCACAGTCACACAATCACAAACACATAGTCACGATCACACAATCACGATCACACAATCACAATCACACAATCACAATCACACAATCACGACCACACAACCACCATTACACAATCACGATCACACAATCACAGTCACACAATCACAATCACACAATCACAATCACAATCACTATCACGCAATCGCTATCAGACAATCACTATCACACAATCACGATCACACAATCGCGATCACACAATCACGATCGCACAATCACGATCACACAATCACGATCGCACAATCACGATCACACAATCACAATCACATAGTCACACAATCACAATCACAATCACACAATCACAATCACACAATCACAATCACACGAGCCCAATCACAATTACGATCACACAATCACAATCACACCATCACAAACACACAGTCGCTATCACACAATCACGATCACACGATCACGATCACACAATCACGATCACACAATCACGTTCACACAATCACGATCACACGATCACGATCACACAATCACAATCACACAATCACAAACACACAGACACGATCACACAATTACGATCACACGATCAAGATCACACAATCACAATCACACAATCACAATCACACAATCACAATCACACAATCACGACCACACAACCACCATCACACAATCACAATCACACAATCACACAATCACGATCACAAAATCACGATCACGCAATCACGATCACACAATCACAATCACACAATCACAATCACACAATCACACTCACACAATCACAATCACACAATCACACTCACACAATCACAATCACACAATCACAATCACAATCCCACAATCACAATCACACAATCACAGTCACACAATCACAATCACACAATCACAACCACTCAATCACACAGTCACAATCCCATAATCACAATCCCACAATCACGATCACACAATCACGATCACACAATCACAATCACACAATCACGACCACACAACCACCAACACACAATCAAAATCCCACAGTCACAATCACACAATCACAATCACAATCACGATCACACAAACACGATCACACAGTCACTATCACACAATCACAATCACACAATCACAATCACAAAATCACAATAACACAATCACAATCACACAATCACACAATCACACAATCACGATCACACAATCACGATCACACAATCACGATCACACAATCACGATCACACAAGCACAATCACACAATCACAATCACACAATCACACAATCACACTCACACAATTACAATCACACAATCACACTCACACAATCACAATCACACAATCACAATCACAATCCCACAATCACAATCACACAATCACAATCACACAATCACAATCACAATCACACAACCACGATCACACAATCACCATCGCACAATCACGATCACACAATCACACAATCACAATCCCACAATCACAACCACACAACCACAGTCACACAATCACAATCACACAATCACACAGTCACAATCCCACAATCACGATCACACAATCACGATCACACAATCACAATCACACAGTCACACAATCACAATCACAATCACACAATCACGATCACACAATCACGATCGCACAATCACGATCACACAATCACACAACCACAATCCCACAATCACAACCACACAACCACAGTCACACAATCACAATCACACAATCACACAGTCACAATCCCACAATCACGATCACACAATCACGATCACACAGTCACTATCACACAATCCCAATCACACAATCATAATCCCAAAATAACAGTCGCGAAATCACAGTCACACAATCACAATCACACAATCACGATCACACAATCACGATCACACAATCGCGATCACACAATCACAATCACACAGTCACTCAATCACAATCACACAGTCACTCAATCACAATCACAATAACAATCACACAATCACAATCACACAATCACAATCACGATCACACAGTCACACAATCACAATCCCACAATCACAATCACACAATCGCAGTCACACAATCACAATCACACAATCACAATCACACATTCACACAGTCACAATCCCATAATCACAATCCCACAATCACGATTACACAATCACGATCACACAGTCACAATCCCACAATCACAGTCACACAATCACAAACACATGGTCACGATCACACAATCACGATCACACAATCACAATCACACAATCACAATCACACAATCACGTTCACACAATCACGATCAGACAATCACGATCACACAATCACAGTCACACAATCACAATCACACAATCACAATCACAATCACTATCACACAATCGCTATCACAAAATCACTATCACACAATCACGATCACACAATCACGATCACACAATCACAATCACACAATCACAATCACACAATCACAATCACACAATCACACAATCACAATCACACAATCACAATCACACAATCACAATCACACAATCACAATCACACAATCACAATCACACAATCACAATCACACAATCACAATCACAATCACACAATCACAATCACACAATCACCCTCACACAATCACACAATCACAATCACGATCACACAATCACACAGTCACAATCCCACAATCACGATCACACAATCACGATCACACAGTCACGATCACACAATCACAATCACACAATCAGAATCACACAATCACAATAACACAATCACACAATCACGATCACACAATCACGATCACACAATCACGATCACACAATCACGATCAAACAATCACGATCACACAATCACGATCACACAATCACAGTCACACAATCACAGTCACACAATCACAGTCACACATTCACAATCACACAATCTCAATCACAATCACGATCACACAAACAGGATCACACAATTACGATCACACAATCACAACCACACAATCACGATCACACAATCACGATCACACAATCACGATCACACAATCACGATCACACAATCACAATCACACAATCACAATCACTCAATCACACAATCACAATCACACAATCACAATAACACAATCACACAATAACGATCACACAATCACGATCACGCAATCACGATCACACAATCACAATCACACAGTCACACAATCACAATCACAATCACACAATCACGATCACACAATCACGATCGCACAATCACGATCACACAATCACACAATCACAATCCCACAATCACAACCACACAACCACAGTCACACAATCACAATCACAATCCCACAATCACAATCACACAATCACAGTCACACAATCACAAACACATAGTCACGATCACACAATCACGATCACACAATCACAATCACACAATCACAATCACACAATCACGACCACACAACCACCATTACACAATCACGATCACACAATCACAGTCACACAATCACAATCACACAATCACAATCACAATCACTATCACGCAATCGCTATCACACAATCACTATCACACAATCACGATCACACAATCGCGATCACACAATCACGATCGCACAATCACGATCACACAATCACGATCGCACAATCACGATCACACAATCACAATCACATAGTCACACAATCACAATCACAATCACACAATCACAATCACACAATCACAATCACACAATCACAATCACACAATCACAATCACACAATCACAATCACATGAGCCCAATCACAATTACGATCACACAATCACAATCACACCATCACAAACACACAGTCGCTATCACACAATCACGTTCACACGATCACGATCACACAATCACGATCACACAATCACGTTCACACAATCACGATCAGACAATCACGATCACACAATCACAGTCACACATTCACAATCACACAATCTCAATCACAATCACGATCACACAAACAGGATCACACAATTACGATCACACAATCACGACCACACAGTCACGATCACACAATCACGATCACACAATCACGATCACACAATCACGATCGCACAATCACGATCACACAATCACAGTCACACAATCACAATCGCACAACCAAAATCACAATCACGATCACTCAAACACGATCGCACAATCACGATCACACAATCACGGCCACACAATCACGATCACACAATCACGATCACACTATCACGATCACACAATCACGATCACACAATAACAATCACACCATCACAATCACACCATCACACAGTCACAATCCCACAATCACAATCCCACAATCACGATCACACAATCACGATCACACAGTCACAATCCCACAATCACAGTCACACAATCACAGTCACACAATCACAGTCACACAATCACAATTACACAACCACAATCACACAATCACGATCACACAATCACAATCACACAGTCACACAGTCGCACAGTCACACAATCACACAGTCACAATCGCACAATCACGATCACACAATCACGATCACACAATCACGATCACACAGTCACAATCCCACAATCACGATCACACAATTACGATCACATAGTCACGATCACACAATCACAACCACACAATCAGAATCACACAATCACAATAACACAATCACAGTCACAGAGTCACAATCACACAATCACAATGACACAATCACAATCACACAATCACAGTTACACAATCACAGTCACACAATCACAATCACAAAATCACAATAACACAATCACAATCACACAATCACACAATCACAATCACACAATGACGATCACACAAGCAGGATCACACAATCACAATCACACAATCACAATCACAATCACACAATCACACTCACACAATCACAGTCACACAATCACAATCACACAATCACAATCACACAATCACAATCACGCAATCACAATCACTCAATCACACAATCACAATCCCATAATCAGAATCCCACAATCACGATCACACAATCACGACCACACAGTCACAATCCCACAATCACAGTCACACAATCACAGTCACACAATCACAGTCACACAATCACAGTCACACAATCACAGTCACACAATCACAATCACACAACCACAATCACACAATCACGATCACACAATCACAATCACACAGTCACACAGTCGCACAGTCACACAATCACACAATCACACAGTCACAATCGCACAATCACGATCACACAATCACGATCAGACAATCACGATCACACAATCACAGTCACACAATCACAATCACACAATCTCAATCACAATCACGATCACACAAACAGGATCACACAATTACGATCACACAATCACGACCACACAGTCACGATCACACAATCACGATCACACATTCACGATCACACAATCACGATCGCACAATCACGATTACACAATCACGATCACACAGTCACAATCCCACAATCACAGTCACACAATCACAGTCACACAATCACAGTCACACAATCACAATCACACAACCACAATCACACAATCACGATCACACAATCACAATCACACAGTCACACAGTCGCACAGTCACACAATCACACAATCACACAGTCACAATCGCACAATCACGATCACACAATCACGATCAGACAATCACGATCACACAATCACAGTCACACAATCACAATCACACAATCTCAATCACAATCACGATCACACAAACAGGATCACACAATTACGATCACACAATCACGACCACACAGTCACGATCACACAATCACGATCACACAATCACGATCACACAATCACGATCGCACAATCACGATCGCACAATCACAGTCACACAATCACAATCGCACAACCAAAATCACAATCACGATCACACAAACACGATCGCACAATCACGATCACACAATCACGGCCACACAATCACGATCACACAATCACGATCACACAATCACGATCACACAATCACGGTCACACAATAACAATCACACCATCACAATCACACCATCACACAGTCACAATCCCACAATCACAATCCCACAATCACGATCACACAATCACGATCACACAGTCACAATCCCACAATCACAGTCACACAATCACAGTCACACAATCACAGTCATACAATCACAATCACACAACCACAATCACACAATCACGAGCACACAATCACACTCACACAATCACAATCACACAATCACAATCACAATCCCACAATCACAATCACACAATCACGATCACACAATCACAGTCACACAATCACAATCGCACAACCAAAATCACAATCACGATCACACAAACACGATCGCACAATCACGATCACACAATCACGATCGCACAATCACGATCACACAATCACGATCGCACAATCACGATCACACAATCACAATCACATAGTCACACAATCACAATCACAATCACACAATCACAATCACACAATCACAATCACACAATCACAATCACACGAGCCCAATCACACTTACGATCACACAATCACAATCACACCATCACAAACACACAGTCGCTATCACACAATCACTATCACACGATCACGATCACACAATCACGATCACACAATCACGTTCACACAATCACGATCAGACAATCACGATCACACAATCACAGTCACACAATCACAATCACACAATCTCAATCACAATCACGATCACACAAACAGGATCACACAATTACGATCACACAATCACGACCACACAGTCACGATCACACAATCACGATCACACAATCACGATCACACAATCACGATCGCACAATCACGATCACACAATCACAGTCACACAATCACAATCGCACAACCAAAATCACAATCACGATCACACAAACACGATCGCACAATCACGATCACACAATCACGGCCACACAATCACGATCACACAATCACGATCACACAATCACGATCACACAATAACAATCACACCATCACAATCACACCATCACACAGTCACAATCCCACAATCACAATCCCACAATCACGATCACACAATCACGATCACACAGTCACAATCCCACAATCACAGTCACACAATCACAGTCACACAATCACAGTCACACAATCACAATCACACAACCACAATCACACAATCACGATCACACAATCACAATCACACAGTCACACAGTCGCACAGTCACACAATCACACAATCACACAGTCACAATCGCACAATCACAGTCACACAATCACACAATCACACAATCACACAATCACAATCGCACAATGACGATCACACAATCAGGATCACACAATCACAATCACACAATCACAATCACAATCACACAATCACACTCACGCAATCACAATCACACAATCACAATCACAATCCCACAATCACAATCACACAATCACAGTCACACAATCACAGTCACACAATCACAATCACACAATCACAATCACGCAATCACAATCACTCAATCACAATCACTCAATCACACAGTCACAATCCCATAATCAGAATCCCAAAATCACGATCACACAATCACGACCACACAGTCACAATCCCACAATCACAGTCACACAATCACAGTCACACAATCACAATCACACAATCACAATCACACAATCACACAGTCACAATCCCATAATCACAATCCCACAATCACGATTACACAATCACGATCACACAGTCACAATCCCACAATCACAGTCACACAATCACAAACACACAGTCACGATCACACAATCACGATCACACGATCACGATCACACAATCACAATCACACAATCACAAACACACAGTCACGATCACACAATTACGATCACACGATCACGAACACACAATCACAATCACACAATCACAATCACACAATCAGGACCACACAACCACCATCACACAATCACAATCACACAATCACACAATCACGATCACAGAATCACGATCACGCAATCACGATCACACAATCACAATCACACAATCACAATCACACAATGACGATCACACAATCAGGATCACACAATAACAATCACACAATCACAATCACACAATCACAATCACGATCACACAGTCACACAATCACAATCACACAATCACAATCACACAACCAGAATTACACAATCAGAATCACACAATCACAATCACACAATCACAATCACACAATCACGATCACACAATCACAATCACGCAATCACAATCACACAATCACAATCACACAATCACACAATTACACAATCACAATCACACAATCACAATCACACTATCACAGTCACACAATCACACAGTCACAAACCCACAATCACGATCACACAAACACAATCACACAATCACGACCACACAATCACGATCACACAATCACAATCACATAGTCACACAATCACAATCACAATCACACAAACACACAGTCACAATCGCACAATCACGATCACAAAATCACGATCACACAATCACGATCTCACAATCACAATCACACAGTCACACAATCACAATCACAATCACAATCACAATCACAATCACAAAATCACAATAACACAATCACAATCACACAATCACACAATCACGATCACACAATCACGATCACACAATCATAATCACACAATCACAATCACACAATCACACAATCACACTCACACAATCACAATCACACAATCACACTCACACAATCACAATCACACAATCACAATCACAATCCCACAATCAGAATCACACAATCACAGTCACACATTCACAATCACACAATCACAATCACTCAATCACACAATCACAATCACACAATCACAATAACACAATCACACAATAACGATCACACAATCACGATCACGCAATCACGATCACACAATCACAATCACACAGTCACACAATCACAATCACAATCACACAATTACGATCACACAATCACGATCGCACAATCACGATCACACAATCACACAATCACAATCCCACATTCACAACCACACAACCACAGTCACACAATCACAATCACAATCCCACAATTACAATCACACAATCACAGTCACACAATCACAAACACATAGTCACGATCACACAATCACGATCACACAATCACAATCACACAATCACAATCACACAATCACGACCACACAACCACCATTACACAATCACGATCACACAATCACAGTCACACAATCACAATCACACAATCACAATCACAATCACTATCACGCAATCGCTATCAGACAATCACTATCACACAATCACGATCACACAATCGCGATCACACAATCACGATCGCACAATCACGATCACACAATCACGATCGCACAATCACGATCACACAATCACAATCACACAGTCACACGATCACAATCACAATCACACAATCACAATCACACAATCACAATCACACGAGCCCAATCACAATTACGATCACACAATCACAATCACACCATCACAAACACACAGTCGCTATCACACAATCACGATCACACGATCACGATCACACAATCACGATCACACAATCACGTTCACACAATCACGATCACACGATCACGATCACACAATCACAATCACACAATCACAAACACACAGACACGATCACACAATTACGATCACACGATCAAGATCACACAATCACAATCACACAATCACAATCACACAATCACAATCACACAATCACGACCACACAACCACCATCACACAATCACAATCACACAATCACACAATCACGATCACAAAATCACGATCACGCAATCACGATCACACAATCACAATCACACAATCACAATCACACAATCACACTCACACAATCACAATCACACAATCACACTCACACAATCACAATCACACAATCACAATCACAATCCCACAATCACAATCACACAATCACAGTCACACAATCACAATCACACAATCACAACCACTCAATCACACAGTCACAATCCCATAATCACAATCCCACAATCACGATCACACAATCACGATCACACAATCACAATCACACAATCACGACCACACAACCACCAACACACAATCAAAATCCCACAGTCACAATCACACAATCACAATCACAATCACGATCACACAAACACGATCACACAGTCACTATCACACAATCACAATCACACAATCACAATCACAAAATCACAATAACACAATCACAATCACACAATCACACAATCACACAATCACGATCACACAATCACGATCACACAATCACGATCACACAATCACGATCACACAAGCACAATCACACAATCACAATCACACAATCACACAATCACACTCACACAATCACAATCACACAATCACACTCACACAATCACAATCACACAATCACAATCACAATCCCACAATCACAATCACACAATCACAATCACACAATCACAATCACAATCACACAACCACGATCACACAATCACCATCGCACAATCACGATCACACAATCACACAATCACAATCCCACAATCACAACCACACAACCACAGTCACACAATCACAATCACACAATCACACAGTCACAATCCCACAATCACGATCACACAATCACGATCACACAATCACAATCACACAGTCACACAATCACAATCGCAATCACACAATCACGATCACACAATCACGATCGCACAATCACGATCACACAATCACACAACCACAATCCCACAATCACAACCACACAACCACAGTCACACAATCACAATCACACAATCACACAGTCACAACCCCACAATCACGATCACACAATCACGATCACACAGTCACTATCACACAATCCCAATCACACAATCATAATCCCAAAATAACAGTCGCGAAATCACAGTCACACAATCACAATCACACAATCACGATCACACAATCACGATCACACAATCGCGATCACACAATCACAATCACACAGTCACTCAATCACAATCACACAGTCACTCAATCACAATCACAATAACAATCACACAATCACAATCACACAATCACAATCACGATCACACAGTCACACAATCACAATCCCACAATCACAATCACACAATCACAGTCACACAATCACAATCACACAATCACAATCACACAATCACAATCACACATTCACACAGTCACAATCCCATAATCACAATCCCACAATCACGATTACACAATCACGATCACACAGTCACAATCCCACAATCACAGTCACACAATCACAAACACATGGTCACGATCACACAATCACGATCACACAATCACAATCACACAATCACAATCACACAATCACGTTCACACAATCACGATCAGACAATCACGATCACACAATCGCAGTCACACAATCACAATCACACAATCACAATCACAATCACTATCACACAATCGCTATCACAAAATCACTATCACACAATCACGATCACACAATCACGATCACACAATCACAATCACACAATCACAATCACACAATCACAATCACACAATCACACAATCACAATCACACAATCACAATCACACAATCACAATCACACAATCACAATCACACAATCACAATCACACAATCACAATCACACAATCACAATCACACAATCACAATCACACAATCACAATCACACAATCACAATCACAATCACACAATCACAATCACACAATCACCCTCACACAATCACACAATCACAATCACGATCACACAATCACACAGTCACAATCCCACAATCACGATCACACAATCACGATCACACAGTCACGATCACACAATCACAATCACACAATCAGAATCACACAATCACAATAACACAATCACACAATCACGATCACACAATCACGATCACACAATCACGATCACACAATCACGATCACACAATCACGATCACACAATCACAGTCACACAATCACAGTCACACAATCACAGTCACACATTCACAATCACACAATCTCAATCACAATCACGATCACACAAACAGGATCACACAATTACGATCACACAATCACAACCACACAATCACGATCACACAATCACGATCACACAATCACGATCACACAATCACAATCACACAATCACAATCACTCAATCACACAATCACAATCACACAATCACAATAACACAATCACACAATAACGATCACACAATCACGATCACGCAATCACGATCACACAATCACAATCACACAGTCACACAATCACAATCACAATCACACAATCACGATCACACAATCACGATCGCACAATCACGATCACACAATCACACAATCACAATCCCACAATCACAACCACACAACCACAGTCACACAATCACAATCACAATCCCACAATCACAATCACACAATCACAGTCACACAATCACAAACACATAGTCACGATCACACAATCACGATCACACAATCACAATCACACAATCACAATCACACAATCACGACCACACAACCACCATTACACAATCACGATCACACAATCACAGTCACACAATCACAATCACACAATCACAATCACACAATCACAATCACAATCCCACAATCACAATCACACAATCACAATCACACAATCACAATCACAATCACACAACCACGATCACACAATCACCATCGCACAATCACGATCACACAATCACACAATCACAATCCCACAATCACAACCACACAACCACAGTCACACAATCACAATCACACAATCACACAGTCACAATCCCACAATCACGATCACACAATCACGATCACACAATCACAATCACACAGTCACACAATCACAATCACAATCACACAATCACGATCACACAATCACGATCGCACAATCACGATCACACAATCACACAACCACAATCCCACAATCACAACCACACAACCACAGTCACACAATCACAATCACACAATCACACAGTCACAATCCCACAATCACGATCACACAATCACGATCACACAGTCACTATCACACAATCCCAATCACACAATCATAATCCCAAAATAACAGTCGCGAAATCACAGTCACACAATCACAATCACACAATCACGATCACACAATCACGATCACACAATCGCGATCACACAATCACAATCACACAGTCACTCAATCACAATCACACAGTCACTCAATCACAATCACAATAACAATCACACAATCACAATCACACAATCACAATCACGATCACACAGTCACACAATCACAATCCCACAATCACAATCACACAATCACAGTCACACAATCACAATCACACAATCACAATCACACATTCACACAGTCACAATCCCATAATCACAATCCCACAATCACGATTACACAATCACGATCACACAGTCACAATCCCACAATCACAGTCACACAATCACAAACACATGGTCACGATCACACAATCACGATCACACAATCACAATCACACAATCACAATCACACAATCACGTTCACACAATCACGATCAGACAATCACGATCACACAATCACAGTCACACAATCACAATCACACAATCACAATCACAATCACTATCACACAATCGCTATCACAAAATCACTATCACACAATCACGATCACACAATCACGATCACACAATCACAATCACACAATCACAATCACACAATCACACAATCACAATCACACAATCACAATCACACAATCACAATCACACAATCACAATCACACAATCACAATCACACAATCACAATCACACAATCACAATCACAATCACACAATCACAATCACACAATCACCCTCACACAATCACACAATCACAATCACGATCACACAATCACACAGTCACAATCCCACAATCACGATCACACAATCACGATCACACAGTCACGATCACACAATCACAATCACACAATCAGAATCACACAATCACAATAACACAATCACACAATCACGATCACACAATCACGATCACACAATCACGATCACACAATCACGATCACACAATCACGATCACACAATCACAGTCACACAATCACAGTCACACAATCACAGTCACACATTCACAATCACACAATCTCAATCACAATCACGATCACACAAACAGGATCACACAATTACGATCACACAATCACAACCACACAATCACGATCACACAATCACGATCACACAATCACGATCACACAATCACAATCACACAATCACAATCACTCAATCACACAATCACAATCACACAATCACAATAACACAATCACACAATAACGATCACACAATCACGATCACGCAATCACGATCACACAATCACAATCACACAGTCACACAATCACAATCACAATCACACAATCACGATCACACAATCACGATCGCACAATCACGATCACACAATCACACAATCACAATCCCACAATCACAACCACACAACCACAGTCACACAATCACAATCACAATCCCACAATCACAATCACACAATCACAGTCACACAATCACAAACACATAGTCACGATCACACAATCACGATCACACAATCACAATCACACAATCACAATCACACAATCACGACCACACAACCACCATTACACAATCACGATCACACAATCACAGTCACACAATCACAATCACACAATCACAATCACAATCACTATCACGCAATCGCTATCACACAATCACTATCACACAATCACGATCACACAATCGCGATCACACAATCACGATCGCACAATCACGATCACACAATCACGATCGCACAATCACGATCACACAATCACAATCACATAGTCACACAATCACAATCACAATCACACAATCACAATCACACAATCACAATCACACAATCACAATCACACAATCACAATCACATGAGCCCAATCACAATTACGATCACACAATCACAATCACACCATCACAAACACACAGTCGCTATCACACAATCACGTTCACACGATCACGATCACACAATCACGATCACACAATCACGTTCACACAATCACGATCAGACAATCACGATCACACAATCACAGTCACACATTCACAATCACACAATCTCAATCACAATCACGATCACACAAACAGGATCACACAATTACGATCACACAATCACGACCACACAGTCACGATCACACAATCACGATCACACAATCACGATCACACAATCACGATCGCACAATCACGATCACACAATCACAGTCACACAATCACAATCGCACAACCAAAATCACAATCACGATCACTCAAACACGATCGCACAATCACGATCACACAATCACGGCCACACAATCACGATCACACAATCACGATCACACTATCACGATCACACAATCACGATCACACAATAACAATCACACCATCACAATCACACCATCACACAGTCACAATCCCACAATCACAATCCCACAATCACGATCACACAATCACGATCACACAGTCACAATCCCACAATCACAGTCACACAATCACAGTCACACAATCACAGTCACACAATCACAATTACACAACCACAATCACACAATCACGATCACACAATCACAATCACACAGTCACACAGTCGCACAGTCACACAATCACACAATCACACAGTCACAATCGCACAATCACGATCACACAATCACGATCACACAATCACGATCACACAGTCACAATCCCACAATCACGATCACACAATTACGATCACATAGTCACGATCACACAATCACAACCACACAATCAGAATCACACAATCACAATAACACAATCACAGTCACAGAGTCACAATCACACAATCACAATGACACAATCACAATCACACAATCACAGTTACACAATCACAGTCACACAATCACAATCACAAAATCACAATAACACAATCACAATCACACAATCACACAATCACACAATCACAATCACACAATGACGATCACACAAGCAGGATCACACAATCACAATCACACAATCACAATCACAATCACACAATCACACTCACACAATCACAGTTACACAATCACAATCACACAATCACAATCACACAATCACAATCACGCAATCACAATCACTCAATCACACAGTCACAATCCCATAATCAGAATCCCACAATCACGATCACACAATCACGACCACACAGTCACAATCCCACAATCACAGTCACACAATCACAGTCACACAATCACAGTCACACAATCACAGTCACACAATCACAGTCACACAATCACAGTCACACAATCACAATCACACAACCACAATCACACAATCACGATCACACAATCACAATCACACAGTCACACAGTCGCACAGTCACACAATCACACAATCACACAGTCACAATCGCACAATCACGATCACACAATCACGATCAGACAATCACGATCACACAATCACAGTCACACAATCACAATCACACAATCTCAATCACAATCACGATCACACAAACAGGATCACACAATTACGATCACACAATCACGACCACACAGTCACGATCACACAATCACGATCACACAATCACGATCACACAATCACGATCGCACAATCACGATTACACAATCACGATCACACAGTCACAATCCCACAATCACAGTCACACAATCACAAACACATAGTCACGATCACACAATCACGATCACACAATCACAATCACACAATCACAATCACACAATCACGTTCACACAATCACGATCAGACAATCACGATCACACAATCACGGTCACACAATCACAATCACACAATCACAATCACAATCACTATCACACAATCGCTATCACAAAATCACTATCACACAATCACGATCACACAATCACGGTCACACAATCACAATCACACAATCACAATCACACAATCACAATCACACAATCACACAATCACACAATCACAATCACACAATCACAATCACACAATCACAATCACACAATCACAATCACACAATCACAATCACAATCACACAATCACAATCACACAATCACAATCACACAATCACAATCACACAATCACAATCACACAATCACAATCACGCAATCAGAATCACACAATCACAGTCACACAATCACAATAACACAATCACACAATCACGACCACACAATCACGATCACACAATCACAATCACATAGTCACACAATCACAATCACAATCACACAATCACAATCACACAATCACAATCACACAATCACAATCACACAATCACAATCACACAATCACAATCACACAATCAGAATCACACAATCACAGTCACACAATCACAATAACACAATCACACAATCACGACCACACAATCACGTTCACACAATCACGATCAGACAATCACGATCACACAATCACGGTCACACAATCACAATCACACAATCACAATCACACAATCACACAATCACACAATCACAATCACACAATCACAATCACACAATCACAACCACACAATCACAATCACACAATCACAATCACACAATCACAATCACACAATCACAATCACAATCACACAATCACAATCACACAATCACGACCACACAACCACCATTACACAATCACGATCACACAATCACAGTCACACAATCACAATCACACAATCACAATCACAATCACTATCACGCAATCGCTATCACACAATCACTATCACACAATCACGATCACACAATCGCGATCACACAATCACGATCGCACAATCACGATCACACAATCACGATCGCACAATCACGATCACACAATCACAATCACATAGTCACACAATCACAATCACAATCACACAATCACAATCACACAATCACAATCACACGAGCCCAATAACAATTACGATCACACAATCACAATCACACCATCACAAACACACAGTCGCTATCACACAATCACGATCACACGATCACGATCACACAATCACGATCACACAATCACGTTCACACAATCACGATCAGACAATCACGATCACACAATCACAGTCACACAATCACAATCACACAATCTCAATCACAATCACGATCACACAAACAGGATCACACAATTACGATCACACAACCACGACCACACAGTCACGACCACACAATCACGATCACACAAACACGATCGCACAATCACGATCACACAATCACGGCCACACAATCACGATCACACAATCACGATCACACAATCACGATCACACAATCACGATCACACAATCACGATCACACAATCACGATCACACAATAACAATCACACCATCACAATCACACCATCACACAGTCACAATCCCACAATCACAATCCCACAATCACGATCACACAATCACGATCACACAGTCACAATCCCACAATCACAGTCACACAATCACACTCACACAATCACAGTCACACAATCACAATCACACAACCACAATCACACAATCACGATCACACAATCACAATCACACAGTCACACAGTCGCACAGTCACACAATCACACAATCACACAGTCACAATCGCACAATCACGATCACACAATCACGATCACACAATCACGATCACACAATCACGATCACACAGTCACAATCCCACAATCACGATCACACAATTACGATCACACAGTCACGATCACACAATCACAACCACACAATCAGAATCACACAATCACAATAACACAATCACAGTCACAGAGTCACAATCACACAATCACAATGACACAATCACAATCACACAATCACAGTTACACAATCACAGTCACACAATCACAATCACAAAATCACAATAACACAATCACAATCACACAATCACACAATCACACAATCACAATCACACAATGACGATCACACAATCAGGATCACACAATCACAATCACACAATCACAATCACAATCACACAATCACACTCACACAATCACAATCACACAATCACAATCACAATCCCACAATCACAATCACACAATCACAGTCACACAATCACAATCACACAATCACAATCACACAATCACAATCACGCAATCACAATCACTCAATCACACAGTCACAATCCCATAATCAGAATCCCACAATCACGATCACACAATCACGACCACACAGTCACAATCCCACAATCACAGTCACACAATCACAGTCACACAATCACAGTCACACAATCACAATCACACAACCACAATCACACAATCACGTTCACACAATCACAATCACACAGTCACACAGTCGCACAGTCACACAATCACACAATCACACAGTCACAATCGCACAATCACGATCACACAATCACGATCAGACAATCACGATCACACAATCACAGTCACACAATCACAATCACACAATCTCAATCACAATCACGATCACACAAACAGGATCACACAATTACGATCACACAATCACGACCACACAGTCACGATCACACAATCACGATCACACAATCACGATCACACAATCACGATCGCACAATCACGATCACACAATCACAGTCACACAATCACAATCGCACAACCAAAATCACAATCACGATCACACAAACACGATCGCACAATCACGATCACACGATCACGGCCACACAATCACGATCACACAATCACGATCACACAATCACGATCACACAATCACGGTCACACAATAACAATCACACCATCACAATCACACCATCACACAGTCACAATTCCACAATCGCAATCCCACAATCACGATCACACAATCACGATCACACAGTCACAATCCCACAATCACAGTCACACAATCACAGTCACACAATCACAGTCATACAATCACAATCACACAACCACAATCACACAATCACGAGCACACAATCACACTCACACAATCACAATCACACAATCACAATCACAATCCCACAATCACAATCACACAATCACGATCACACAATCACAGTCACACAATCACAATCGCACAACCAAAATCACAATCACGATCACACAAACACGATCGCACAATCACGATCACACAATCACGATCGCACAATCACGATCACACAATCACGATCGCACAATCACGATCACACAATCACAATCACATAGTCACACAATCACAATCACAATCACACAATCACAATCACACAATCACAATCACACAATCACAATCACACGAGCCCAATCACACTTACGATCACACAATCACAATCACACAATCACAGTCACACAATCACAGTCACACAATCACAGTCACACAATCACAATCACACAATCTCAATCACAATCACGATCACACAAACAGGATCACACAATTACGATCACACAATCACAACCACACAATCACGATCACACAATCACGATCACACAATCACGATCACACAATCACGATCGCACAATCACGATCACACAATCACAGTCACACAACCACAATCACAATCACACAACCAAAATCACAATCACGATCACACAAACACGATCACACAATCACGATCACACAATCACAATCACACCATCACAATCACCCCATCACACAGTCACAATCCCACAATCACAATCCCACAATCATGATCACACAATCACGATCACACAGTCACAATCGCACAATCACAGTCACACAATCACAGTCACACAATCACAGTCACACAATCACAATCACACGATCACAATCACACAATCACACAGTCACAAACCCACAATCACGATCACACAAACACGATCACACAGTCACGATCACACAATCACAATCACACAACCAGAATCACACAATCACAATCACACAATCACAATCACACAATCACAATCACACAATCACGATCACACAATCACAATCACACAATCACAATCACACAATCACAATCACACAATCACACAATTACACAATCACAATCACACAATCACAATCACACAATCACAGTCACACAATCACAATAACACAATCACACAATCACGACCACACAATCACGATCACACAATCACAATCACATAGTCACACAATCACAATCACAATCACACAATCACAATCACACAAACACACAGTCACAATCGCACAATCACGATCACAAAATCACGACCACACAATCACGATCTCACAATCACAATCACACAGTCACACAATCACAATCACAATCACAATCACAATCACAATCACAATCACAAAATCACAATAACACAATCACAATTACACAATCACACAATCACGATCACACAATCACGATCACACAATCACAATCACACAATCACAATCACACAATCACAGAATCACACTCACACAATCACATTCACACAATCACACTCACACAATCACAATCACACAATCACAATCACAATCCCACAATCACAATCACACAATCACAGTCACACAATCACAATCACACAATCACAATCACTCAATCACACAATCACAATAACACAATCACACAATAACGATCACACAATCACGATCACGCAATCACGATCACACAATCACAATCACACAGTCACACAATCACAATCACAATCACACAATCACGATCACACAATCACGATCGCACAATCACGATCACACAATCACACAATCACAATCCCACAATCACAATCACACAACCACAGTCACACAATCACAATCACAATCCCACAATCACAATCACACTATCACAGTCACACAATCACAAACACACAGTCGCTATCACACAACCACGATCACACGATCACGATCACACAATCACGATCACACAATCACGTTCACACAATCACGATCAGACAATCACGATCACACAATCACAGTCACACAATCACAATCACACAATCTCAATCACAATCACGATCACACAAACAGGATCACACAATTACGATCACACAATCACGACCACACAGTCACGACCACACAATCACGATCACACAAACACGATCGCACAATCACGATCACACAATCACGGCCACACAATCACGATCACACAATCACGATCACACAATCACGATCACACAATCACGATCACACAATCACGATCACACAATAACAATCACACCATCACAATCACACAGTCACACAGTCGCACAGTCACACAATCACACAATCACACAGTCACAATCGCACAATCACGGTCACACAATCACGATCAGACAATCACGATCACACAATCACAGTCACACAATCACAATCACACAATCTCAATCACAATCACGATCACACAAACAGGATCACACAATTACGATCACACAATCACGACCACACAGTCACGATCACACAATCACGATCACACAATCACGATCACACAATCACGATCGCACAATCACGATTACACAATCACGATCACACAGTCACAATTCCACAATCGCAGTCACACAATCACAAACACATAGTCACGATCACACAATCACGATCACACAAACACAATCACACAATCACAATCACACAATCACGTTCACACAATCACGATCAGACAATCACGATCACACAATCACGGTCACACAATCACAATCACACAATCACAATCACAATCACTATCACACAATCGCTATCACAAAATCACTATCACACAATCACGATCACACAATCACGGTCACACAATCACAATCACACAATCACAATCACACAATCACAATCACACAATCACACAATCACAATCACACAGTCACAATCACACAATCACAATCACACAATCACAATCACAATCACACAATCACAATCACACAATCACAATCACACAATCACAATCACACAATCACAATCACACAATCACAATCACACAATCACAATCGCACAATCACAATCACAATCACATAATCACCCTCACACAATCACACAATCACAATCACGATCACACAATCACACAGTCACAATCCCACAATCACGATCACACAATCACGATCACACAGTCACGATCACACAATCACAATCACACAATCAGAATCACACAATCACAATAACACAATCACACAATCACGATCACACAATCACGATCACACAATCACGATCACACAATCACGATCACACAATCACGATCACACAATCACGATCACACAATCACAGTCACACAATCACAGTCACACAATCACAGTCACACAATCACAATCACACAATCTCAATCACAATCACGATCACACAAACAGGATCACACAATTACGATCACACAATCACAACCACACAATCACGATCACACAATCACGATCACACAATCACGATCACACAATCACGATCGCACAATCACGATCACCCAATCACAGTCACACAATCACAATCGCACAACCAAAATCACAATCACGATCACACAAACACGATCGCACAATCACGATCACACAATCACGGCCACACAATCACGATCACACAATCACGATCACACAATCACGATCACACAATAACAATCACACCATCACAATCACACCATCACACAGTCACAATCCCACAATCACAATCCCACAATCACGATCACACAATCACGATCACACAGTCACAATCCCACAATCACAGTCACACAATCACAGTCACACAATCACAGTCACACAATCACAATCACACAACCACAATCACACAATCACAATGACACAATCACAATCACACAATCACAGTTACACAATCACAGTCACACAATCACAATCACAAAATCACAATAACACAATCACAATCACACAATCACACAATCACACAATCACAATCACACAATGACGATCACACAAGCAGGATCACACAATCACAATCACACAATCACAATCACAATCACACAATCACACTCACACAATCACAATCACACAATCACAATCACAAGCCCACAATCACAATCACACAATCACAGTCACACAATCACAATCACACAATCACAATCACGCAATCACAATCACTCAATCACACAGTCACAATCCCATAATCAGAATCCCACAATCACGATCACACAATCACGACCACACAGTCACAATCCCACAATCACAGTCATACAATCACAGTCACACAATCACAGTCACACAACCACAGTCACACAATCACAGTCACACAATCACAATCACACAACCACAATCACACAATCACGATCACACAATCACAATCACACAGTCACACAGTCGCACAGTCACACAATCACACAATCACACAGTCACAATCGCACAATCACGATCACACAATCACGATCAGACAATCACGATCACACAATCACAGTCACACAATCACAATCACACAATCTCAATCACAATCAGGATCACACAAACAGGATCACACAATTACGATCACACAATCACGACCACACAGTCACGATCACACAATCACGATCACACAATCACGATCACACAATCACGATCGCACAATCACGATTACACAATCACTATCACACAGTCACAATCCCACAATCACAGTCACACAATCACAAACACATAGTCACGATCACACAATCACGATCACACAATCACAATCACACAATCACAATCACACAATCACGTTCACACAATCACGATCAGACAATCACGATCACACAATCACGGTCACACAATCACAATCACACAATCACAATCACAATCACTATCACACAATCGCTATCACAAAATCACTATCACACAATCACGATCACACAATCACGGTCACACAATCACAATCACACAATCACAATCACACAATCACAATCACACAATCACACAATCACAATCACACAATCACAATCACATAATCACAATCACAATCACACAATCACAATCACACAATCACAATCACACAATCACAATCACACAATCACAATCACACAATCACAATCACACAATCACAATCACACAATCACAATCGCACAATCACAATCACAATCACATAATCACCCTCACACAATCACACAATCACAATCACGATCACACAATCACACAGTCACAATCCCACAATCACGATCACACAATCACGATCACACAGTCACGATCACACAATCACAATCACACAATCAGAATCACACAATCACAATAACACAATCACACAATCACGATCACACAATCACGATCACACAATCACGATCACACAATCACGATCACACAATCACGATCACACAATCACAGTCACACAATCACAGTCACACAATCACAGTCACACAATCACAATCACACAATCTCAATCACAATCACGATCACACAAACAGGATCACACAATTACGATCACACAATCACAACCACACAATCACGATCACACAATCACGATCACACAATCACGATCACACAATCACGATCGCACAATCACGATCACACAATCACAGTCACACAATCACAATCACAATCACACAACCAAAATCACAATCACGATCACACAAACACGATCACACAATCACGATCACACAATCACAATCACACAATCACAATCACACAATCACACAATTACACAATCACAATCACACGATCACAATCACACAATCACAGTCACACAATCACAATAACACAATCACACAATCACGACCACACAATCACGATCACACAATCACAATCACATAGTCACACAATCACAATCACAATCACACAATCACAATCACACAAACACACAGTCACAATCGCACAATCACGATCACAAAATCACGACCACACAATCACGATCTCACAATCACAATCACACAGTCACACAATCACAATCACAATCACAATCACAATCACAATCACAATCACAAAATCACAATAACACAATCACAATTACACAATCACACAATCACGATCACACAATCACGATCACACAATCACAATCACACAATCACAATCACACAATCACAGAATCACACTCACACAATCACATTCACACAATCACACTCACACAATCACAATCACACAATCACAATCACAATCCCACAATCACAATCACACAATCACAGTCACACAATCACAATCACACAATCACAATCACTCAATCACACAATCACAATAACACAATCACACAATAACGATCACACAATCACGATCACGCAATCACGATCACACAATCACAATCACACAGTCACACAATCACAATCACAATCACACAATCACGATCACACAATCACGATCGCACAATCACGATCACACAATCACACAATCACAATCCCACAATCACAACCACACAACCACAGTCACACAATCACAATCACAATCCCACAATCACAATCACACTATCACAGTCACACAATCACAAACACACAGTCGCTATCACACAACCACGATCACACGATCACGATCACACAATCACGATCACACAATCACGTTCACACAATCACGATCAGACAATCACGATCACACAATCACAGTCACACAATCACAATCACACAATCTCAATCACAATCACGATCACACAAACAGGATCACACAATTACGATCACACAATCACGACCACACAGTCACGACCACACAATCACGATCACACAAACACGATCGCACAATCACGATCACACAATCACGGCCACACAATCACGATCACACAATCACGATCACACAATCACGATCACACAATCACGATCACACAATCACGATCACACAATAACAATCACACCATCACAATCACACAGTCACACAGTCGCACAGTCACACAATCACACAATCACACAGTCACAATCGCACAATCACGATCACACAATCACGATCAGACAATCACGATCACACAATCACAGTCACACAATCACAATCACACAATCTCAATCACAATCACGATCACACAAACAGGATCACACAATTACGATCACACAATCACGACCACACAGTCACGATCACACAATCACGATCACACAATCACGATCACACAATCACGATCGCACAATCACGATTACACAATCACGATCACACAGTCACAATCCCACAATCACAGTCACACAATCACAAACACATAGTCACGATCACACAATCACGATCACACAATCACAATCACACAATCACAATCACACAATCACGTTCACACAATCACGATCAGACAATCACGATCACACAATCACGGTCACACAATCACAATCACACAATCACAATCACAATCACTATCACACAATCGCTATCACAAAATCACTATCACACAATCACGATCACACAATCACGGTCACACAATCACAATCACACAATCACAATCACACAATCACAATCACACAATCACACAATCACAATCACACAATCACAATCACACAATCACAATCACACAATCACAATCACACAATCACAATCACACAATCACAATCACAATCACACAATCACAATCACACAATCACAATCACACAATCACAATCACACAATCACAATCACACAATCACAATCGCACAATCACAATCACAATCACATAATCACCCTCACACAATCACACAATCACAATCACGATCACACAATCACACAGTCACAATCCCACAATCACGATCACACAATCACGATCACACAGTCACGATCACACAATCACAATCACACAATCAGAATCACACAATCACAATAACACAATCACACAATCACGATCACACAATCACGATCACACAATCACGATCACACAATCACGATCACACAATCACGATCACACAATCACGATCACACAATCACAGTCACACAATCACAGTCACACAATCACAGTCATACAATCACAATCACACAATCTCAATCACAATCACGATCACACAAACAGGATCACACAATTACGATCACACAATCACAACCACACAATCACGATCACACAATCACGATCACACAATCACGATCACACAATCACGATCGCACAATCACGATCACACAATCACAGTCACACAATCACAATCACAATCACACAACCAAAATCACAATCACGATCACACAAACACGATCACACAATCACGATCACACAATCACAATCACACCATCACAATCACCCCATCACACAGTCACAATCCCACAATCACAATCCCACAATCACGATCACACAATCACGATCACACAGTCACAATCGCACAATCACAGTCACACAATCACAGTCACACAATCACAGTCACACAATCACAATCACACGATCACAATCACACAATCACACAGTCACAAACCCACAATCACGATCACACAAACACGATCACACAGTCACGATCACACAATCACAATCACACAACCAGAATCACACAATCACAATCACACAATCACAATCACACAATCACAATCACACAATCACGATCACACAATCACAATCACACAATCACAATCACACAATCACAATCACACAATCACACAATTACACAATCACAATCACACAATCACAATCACACAATCACAGTCACACAATCACAGTAACACAATCACACAATCACGACCACACAATCACGATCACACAATCACAATCACATAGTCACACAATCACAATCACAATCACACAATCACAATCACACAAACACACAGTCACAATCGCACAATCACGATCACAAAACCACGATCACACAATCACGATCTCACAATCACAATCACACAGTCACACAATCACAATCACAATCACAATCACAATCACAATCACAATCACAAAATCACAATAACACAATCACAATTACACAATCACACAATCACGATCACACAATCACGATCACACAATCACAATCACACAATCACAATCACACAATCACAGAATCACACTCACACAATCACATTCACACAATCACACTCACACAATCACAATCACACAATCACAATCACAATCCCACAATCACAATCACACAATCACAGTCACACAATCACAATCACACAATCACAATCACACAATCACAATCACTCAATCACACAATCACAATAACACAATCACACAATAACGATCACACAATCACGATCACGCAATCACGATCACACAATCACAATCACACAGTCACACAATCACAATCACCATCACACAATCACGATCACACAATCACGATCGCACAATCACGATCACACAATCACACAATCACAATCCCACAATCACAACCACAAAACCACAGTCACACAATCACAATCACAATCCCACAATCACAATCACACAATCACACAGTCACAAACCCACAATCACGATCACACAAACACGATCACACAGTCACGATCACACAATCACAATCACACAACCACAATCACACAATCAGAATCACACAATCACAATCACAATCCCACAATCACAATCACACAATCACAGTCACACAATCACAATCACACAATCACACAATCACGATCACACAATTACGCTCACACAATCACAATCACACAATCACAATCACACAATCACACAATCACACCCACACAATCACAATCACACAATCACACTCACACAATCACAATCACAATCACAACCACACAATCACAATCACAATCCCACAATCACAATCACACAATCACAGTCACACAATCACAATCACACAATCACAATCACTCAATCACACAATCACAATCACACAATCACAATCACACAATCACAATCACACAATCACAATAACACAATCACACAATAACGATCACACAATCACGATCACGCAATCACGATCACACAATCACAATCACACAGTCACACAATCACAATCACAATCACACAATCACGATCACACAATCACACAATCACAATCCCACAATCACAAACACACAACCACAGTCACACAATCACAATCACAATCCCACAATCACAATCACACAATCACAGTCACACAACCACAATCACACAATCACAATCACACAATCACAATCACACAATCACAAAATCACAATCACAATCACAATCACAATCACAAACACAGTCGCCCAATCACAATCGCACAATCACAATCACAATCTCAATCACACAATCACCATCACACAATCACCATCACGTAATCACAATCACTCTACCACAATCACGCAATTACAATCACGCAATCACAATCACGCAATCACAGTACAATCACGCAATCACAATGCCTCAATCACAGTCACACAATCACAATCACACAATCACAATCACACAATCACAATCACACAATCACAATCACACAATCACAATCACACAATCACAATCACACAATCACAATCACACAATCACGATCACACAATCACGATCACACAATCACGATCACACAATCACGATCACACAATCACGATCGCACAATCACGATCACACAATCACAGTCACACAATCACAATCACACAACCAAAATCACAATCACGATCACACAAACACGATCGCACAATCACGATCACACAATCACGGCCACACAATCACGATCACACAATCACGATCACACAATCACGATCACACAATCACAATCACACCATCACAATCACACCATCACACAGTCACAATCCCACAATGACAATCCCACAATCACGATCACACAATCACGATCACACAGTCACAATCCCACAATCACAGTCACACAATCACAGTCACACAATCAGAGTCACACAATCACAATCACACAATCACAATCGCACAATCACACAGTCACAAACCCACAATCACGATCACACAAACACGATCACACAGTCACGATCACACAATCACAATCACACAATCACAATCACACAATCACAATCACACAATCACAATCACACAATCACAATCACACAATCACAATCACACAATCACAATCACACAATCACAATCACACAATCACAATCACACAATCACAATCACACAATCACAATCACACAATCACAATCACACAATCACAATCACACAATCACAATCACACAATCACACAATCACACAATCACAATCACATAATCACACAATCACACAATCACAATCACACAATCACAATCACACAATCACAATCACACAATCACAATCACACAATCACAATCACACAATCACAATCACACAATCACAATCACACAATCACAATCACACAATCACAATCACACAATCACAATCACACAATCACAATCACACAATCACAATCACACAATCACAATCACACAATCACAATCACACAATCACAATCACACAATCACAATCACATAATCACACAATCACACAAGCACAATCGCACAATCACAGTCACACAATCACAGTCACACAATCACAGTCACACAATCACAATCACACGATCACAATCACACAATCACACAGTCACAAACCCACAATCACGATCACACAAACACGATCACACAGTCACGATCACACAATCACAATCACACAACCAGAATCACACAATCACAATCACACAATCACAATCACACAATCACAATCACACAATCACGATCACACAATCACAATCACACAATCACAATCACACAATCACAATCACACAATCACACAATTACACAATCACAATCACACAATCACAATCACACAATCACAGTCACACAATCACAGTAACACAATCACACAATCACGACCACACAATCACGATCACACAATCACAATCACATAGTCACACAATCACAATCACAATCACACAATCACAATCACACAAACACACAGTCACAATCGCACAATCACGATCACAAAACCACGATCACACAATCACGATCTCACAATCACAATCACACAGTCACACAATCACAATCACAATCACAATCACAATCACAATCACAATCACAAAATCACAATAACACAATCACAATTACACAATCACACAATCACGATCACACAATCACGATCACACAATCACAATCACACAATCACAATCACACAATCACAGAATCACACTCACACAATCACATTCACACAATCACACTCACACAATCACAATCACACAATCACAATCACAATCCCACAATCACAATCACACAATCACAGTCACACAATCACAATCACACAATCACAATCACACAATCACAATCACTCAATCACACAATCACAATAACACAATCACACAATAACGATCACACAATCACGATCACGCAATCACGATCACACAATCACAATCACACAGTCACACAATCACAATCACCATCACACAATCACGATCACACAATCACGATCGCACAATCACGATCACACAATCACACAATCACAATCCCACAATCACAACCACAAAACCACAGTCACACAATCACAATCACAATCCCACAATCACAATCACACAATCACACAGTCACAAACCCACAATCACGATCACACAAACACGATCACACAGTCACGATCACACAATCACAATCACACAACCACAATCACACAATCAGAATCACACAATCACAATCACAATCCCACAATCACAATCACACAATCACAGTCACACAATCACAATCACACAATCACACAATCACGATCACACAATTACGCTCACACAATCACAATCACACAATCACAATCACACAATCACACAATCACACCCACACAATCACAATCACACAATCACACTCACACAATCACAATCACAATCACAACCACACAATCACAATCACAATCCCACAATCACAATCACACAATCACAGTCACACAATCACAATCACACAATCACAATCACTCAATCACACAATCACAATCACACAATCACAATCACACAATCACAATCACACAATCACAATAACACAATCACACAATAACGATCACACAATCACGATCACGCAATCACGATCACACAATCACAATCACACAGTCACACAATCACAATCACAATCACACAATCACGATCACACAATCACACAATCACAATCCCACAATCACAAACACACAACCACAGTCACACAATCACAATCACAATCCCACAATCACAATCACACAATCACAGTCACACAACCACAATCACACAATCACAATCACACAATCACAATCACACAATCACAAAATCACAATCACAATCACAATCACAAACACAGTCGCCCAATCACAATCGCACAATCACAATCACAATCTCAATCACACAATCACCATCACACAATCACCATCACGTAATCACAATCACTCTACCACAATCACGCAATTACAATCACGCAATCACAATCACACCATCACACAGTCACAATCCCACAATGACAATCCCACAATCACGATCACACAATCACGATCACACAGTCACAATCCCACAATCACAGTCACACAATCACAGTCACACAATCAGAGTCACACAATCACAATCACACAATCACAATCGCACAATCACACAGTCACAAACCCACAATCACGATCACACAAACACGATCACACAGTCACGATCACACAATCACAATCACACAATCACAATCACACAATCACAATCACACAATCACAATCACACAATCACAATCACACAATCACAATCACACAATCACAATCACACAATCACAATCACACAATCACAATCACACAATCACAATCACACAATCACAATCACACAATCACAATCACACAATCACAATCACACAATCACAATCACACAATCACACAATCACACAATCACAATCACATAATCACACAATCACACAATCACAATCACACAATCACAATCACACAATCACAATCACACAATCACAATCACACAATCACAATCACACAATCACAATCACACAATCACAATCACACAATCACAATCACACAATCACAATCACACAATCACAATCACACAATCACAATCACACAATCACAATCACACAATCACAATCACACAATCACAATCACACAATCACAATCACACAATCACAATCACACAATCACAATCACACAATCACAATCACACAATCACAATCACACAATCACAATCACACAATCACAATCACACAATCACAATCACACAATCACAATCACACAATCACAATCACACAATCACAATCACACAATCACAATCACACAATCACAATCACACAATCACAATCACGCAATCACAATCACTCAATCACACAGTCACAATCCCATAATCACAATCCCACAATCACGATCACACAATTACGATCACACAGTCACGATCACACAATCACAACCACACAATCAGAATCACACAATCACAATAACACAATCACAGTCACAGAGTCCCAATCACACAATCACAATGACACAATCACAATCACACAATCACAGTCACACAATCACGATCACACAATCACAATCACACAATCACAATCACACAATCACACTCACACAATCACAATCACACAATCACACAATCACAATCACAATCCCACAATCACAATCACACAATCACAGTCACACAATCACAATCACACAATCACAATCACACAATCGCAATCACACAATCACAATCACGCAATCACAATCACTCAATCACACAGTCACAATCCCATAATCAGAATCCCACAGTCACGATCGCACAATCACGATCACACAGTCACAATCCCACAATCACAGTCACACAATCACAGTCACACAATCACAATCACACAATCACAATCACACAATCACACAGTCACAATCCCATAATCACAATCCCACAATCACGATTACACAATCACGATCACACAGTCACAATCCCACAATCACAGTCACACAATCACAAACACACAGTCACGATCACACAATCACGATCACACGATCACGATCACACAATCACAATCACACAATCACAAACACACAGTCACGATCACACAATTACGATCACACGATCACGATCACACAATCACAATCACACAATCACAATCACACAATCACGACCACACAACCACCATCACACAATCACAATCACACAATCACACAATCACGATCACAAAATCACGATCACGCAATCACGATCACACAATCACAATCACACAATCACAATCACACAATCACACTCACACAATCACAATCACACAATCACACTCACACAATCACAATCACACAATCACAATCACACAATCACAATCACACAATCACAATCACACAATCACAATCACAATCACAATCCCACAATCACAATCACACAATCACAGTCACACAATCACAATCACACAATCACAACCACTCAATCACACAATCACAATCCCATAATCACAATCCCACAATCACGATCACACAATCACGATCACACAATCACAATCACACAATCACGACCACACAACCACCAACACACAATCAAAATCCCACAGTCACAATCACACAATCACAATCACAATCACGATCACACAATCACGATCACACAGTCACTATCACACAATCACAATCACACAATCACAATCACAAAATCACAATAACACAATCACAATCACACAATCACACAATCACGATCACACAATCACGATCACACAAGCACAATCACACAATCACAATCACACAATCACACAATCACACTCACACAATCACAATCACACAATCACACTCACACAATCACAATCACACAATCACAATCACAATAACACAATCACAATCACACAATCACAGTCACACAATCACAATCACACAATCACAATCACTCAATCACACAATCACAATCACACAATCACAATAACACAATCACACAATCACGATCACACAATCACGATCAAGCAATCACGATCACACAATCACAATCACACAGTCACACAATCACAATCACAATCACACAACCACGATCACACAATCACCATCGCACAATCACGATCACACAATCACACAATCACAATCCCACAATCACAACCACACAACCACAGTCACACAACCACAATCACACAATCACACAGTCACAATCCCACAATCACGATCACACAATCACGATCACACAATCACAATCACACAGTCACACAATCACAATCACAATCACACAATCACGATCACACAATCACGATCGCACAATCACGATCACACAATCACACAACCACAATCCCACAATCACAACCACACAAACCACGGTCACACAATCACAATCACACAATCACACAGTCACAATCCCACAATCACGATCACACAATCACGATCACACAGTCACTATCACACAATCCCAATCACACAATCATAATCCCAAAATAACAGTCGCGAAATCACAGTCACACAATCACAATCACACAATCACGATCACACAATCACGATCACACAATCGCGATCACACAATCACAATCACACAGTCACTCAATCACAATCACACAGTCACTCAACCACAATCACAATAACAATCACACAATCACAATCACGATCACACAGTCACACAATCACAATCCCACAATCACAATCACACAATCACAGTCACACAATCACAATCACACAATCACAATCACACATTCACACAGTCACAATCCCATAATCACAATCCCACAATCACGATTACACAATCACGATCACACAGTCACAATCCCACAATCACAGTCACACAATCACAAACAGATAGTCACGATCACACAATCACGATCACACAATCACAATCACACAATAACAATCACACAATCACGTTCACACAATCACGATCAGACAATCACGATCACACAATCACAGTCACACAATCACAATCACACAATCACAATCACAATCACTATCACACAATCGCTATCACAAAATCACTATCACACAATCACGATCACACAATCGCGATCACACAATCACAATCACACAATCACAATCACACAATCACAATCACAATCACACAATCACAATCACACAATCACAATCACACAATCACAATCACACAATCACAATCACACAATCACAATCGCACAATCACAATCACAATCACATAAGCACCCTCACACAATCACACAATCACAATCACGATCACACAATCACACAGTCACAATCCCACAATCACGATCACACAATCACGATCACACAGTCACGATCACACAATCACAATCACACAATCAGAATCACACAATCACAATAACACAATCACACAATCACGATCACACAATCACGATCACACAATCACGATCACACTATCACGATCACACAATCACGATCACACAATCACGATCACACAATCACAGTCACACAATCACAGTCACACAATCACAATCACACAATCTCAATCACAATCACGATCACACAAAAAGGATCACACAATTACGATCACACAATCACAACCACACAATCACGATCACACAATCACGATCACACAATCACGATCACACAATCACGATCGCACAATCACGATCACACAATCACAGTCACACAATCACAATCACAATCACACAACCAAAATCACAATCACGATCACACAAACACGATCACACAATCACGATCACACAATCACAATCACACCATCACAATCACCCCATCACACAGTCACAATCCCACAATCACAATCCCACAATCACGATCACACAATCACGATCACACAGTCACAATCGCACAATCACAGTCACACAATCACAGTCACACAATCACAGTCACACAATCACAATCACACAATCACAATCACACAATCACACAGTCACAAACCCACAATCACGATCACACAAACACGATCACACAATCACAATCACACAATCACAATCGCACAATCACACAGTCACAAACCCACAATCACGATCACACAAACACGATCACACAGTCACGATCACACAATCACAATCACACAATCACAATCACACAATCACAATCACACAATCACAATCACACAATCACAATCACACAATCACAATCACACGAGCCCAATCACAATTACGATCACACAATCACAATCACACCATCACAAACACACAGTCGCTATCACACAATCACGATCACACGATCACGATCACACAATCACGATCACACAATCACGATCACACAATCACGATCACACAATCACAGTCACACAATCACAGTCACACAATCACAATCACACAATCTCAATCACAATCACGATCACACAAACAGGATCACACAATTACGATCACACAATCCCAACCACACAATCACGATCACACAGTCACGATCACACAATCACGATCACACAATCACGATCACACAATCACGATCGCACAATCACGATCACACAATCACAGTCACACAATCACAATCACAATCACACAACCAAAATCACAATCACGATCACACAAACACGATCACACAATCACAATCACACAATCACAATCACACCATCACAATCACCCCATCACACAGTCACAATCCCACAATCACAATCCCACAATCACGATCACACAATCACGATCACACAGTCACAATCGCACAATCACAGTCACACAATCACAGTCACACAATCACAGTAACACAATCACAATCACACAATCACAATCACACAATCACACAGTCACAAACCCACAATCACGATCACGCAAACACGATCACACAGTCACGATCACACAATCACAATCACACAACCACAATCACACAATCAGAATCACACAATCACAATCACACAATCACAATCACACAATCACAATCACACAATCACAATCACACAATCACAATCACACAATCACACAATTACACAATCACAATCACACAACCACAATCACACAATCACAATCACATAATCACAATAACACAATCACACAATCACGACCACACAATCACGATCACACAATCACAATCACATAGTCACACAAAAACAATCACAATCACACAAACACACAGTCACAATCGCACAATCACGATCACAAAATCACGATCACACAATCACGATCTCACAATCACAATCACACAATCACACAATCTCAATCACATAGTCACACAAAAACAATCACAATCACACAATCACAATCACACAAACACAAAGTCACAATCGCACAATCACGATCACAAAATCACGATCACACAATCACGATCTCACAATCACAATCACACAGTCAGACAATCACAATCTCAATCACAATCACAATCACACAATCACAATAACACAATCACAATCACACAATCACAATCACACAATCACAATCACACAATCACAATCACAATCCCACAATCACAATCACACAATCACAGTCGCCCAATCACAATCACACAATCACAACCACTCAGTCACACAGTCACAATCCCATAATCACAATCCCACAATCACGATCACACAATCACGACCACACAATCACAATCACACAATCACAATCACACAATCACGACCACACAACCACCAACACACAATCACAATCCCACAGTCACAATCACACAATCACAAACACAATCACGATCACACAATCACGATCACACAGTCACTATCACACAATCACAATCGCACAATCACAATCACAAAATCACAATAACACAATCACAATCACACAATCACACTCACACAATCACAATCACACAATCACACTCACACAATCACAATCACACAATCACAATCACAATCCCACAACCACAATCACAATCACACAATCACACAATCACAATCACACAATCACAATAACACAATCACACAATAACGATCACACAATCACGATCACGCAATCACGATCACACAATCACAATCACACAGTCACACAATCACAATCACAATCACACAATCACGATCACACAATCACGATCGCACAATCACGATCACACAATCACACAATCACAATCCCACAATCACACAATCACGATCACACAATCACAGTCACATAATCACAATCACACAATCACAATAACACAATCACACAATCACGACCACACAATCACGATCACACAATCACAATCACATAGTCACTCAATCACAATCACAATCACACAATCACAATCACACAATCACAATCACACGAGCCCAATCACAATTACGATCACACAATCACAATCACACCATCACAAACACACAGTCGCTATCACACAATCACGATCACACGATCACGATCACACAATCACGATCACACAATCACGATCACACAATCACGATCACACAATCACAGTCACACAATCACAATCGCACAATCTCAATCACAATCACGATCACACAAACAGGATCACACAATTACGATCACACAATCCCAACCACACAATCACGATCACACAATCACGATCACACAATCACGATCACACAATCACGATCGCACAATCACGATCACACAATCACAGTCACACAATCACAATCACAATCACACAACCAAAATCACAATCACGATCACACAAACACGATCACACAATCACGATCACACAATCACAATCACACCATCACAATCACCCCATCACACAGTCACAATCCCACAATCACAATCCCACAATCACGATCACACAATCACGATCACACAGTCACAATCGCACAATCACAGTCACACAATCACAGTCACACAATCACAGTAACACAATCACAATCACACAATCACAATCACACAATCACACAGTCACAAACCCACAATCACGATCACACAAACACGATCACACAGTCACAATCCCACAATCACAGTCACACAATCACAGTCACACAATCACAGTCATACAATCACAATCACACAACCACAATCACACAATCACGAGCACACAATCACACTCACACAATCACAATCACACAATCACGATCACACAATCACGGTCACACAATAACAATCACACCATCACAATCACACCATCACACAGTCGCAATCCCACAATCACAATCCCACAATCACGATCACACAATCACGATCACACAGTCACAATCCCACAATCACAGTCACACAATCACAGTCACACAATCACAGTCATACAATCACAATCACACAACCACAATCACACAATCACGAGCACACAATCACAGTCACACAATCACAATCGCACAACCAAAATCACAATCACGATCACACAAACACGATCGCACAATCACGATCACACAATCACGATCGCACAATCACGATCACACAATCACGATCGCACAATCACGATCACACAATCACAATCACATAGTCACACAATCACAATCACAATCACACAATCACAATCACACGAGCCCAATCACACTTACGATCACACAATCACAATCACACCATCACAAACACACAGTCGCTATCACACAATCACGATCACACGATCACGATCACACAATCACGATCACACAATCACGTTCACACAATCACGATCAGACAATCACGATCACACAATCACAGTCACACAATCACAATCACACAATCTCAATCACAATCACGATCACACAAACAGGATCACACAATTACGATCACACAATCACGACCACACAGTCACGATCACACAATCACGATCACACAATCACGATCACACAATCACGATCGCACAATCACGATCACACAATCACAGTCACACAATCACAATCGCACAACCAAAATCACAATCACGATCACACAAACACGATCGCACAATCACGATCACACAATCACGGCCACACAGTCACGATCACACAATCACGATCACACAATCACGATCACACAATAACAATCACACCATCACAATCACACCATCACACAGTCACAATCCCACAATCACAATCCCACAATCACGATCACACAATCACGATCACACAGTCACAATCCCACAATCACAGTCACACAATCACAGTCACACAATCACAGTCACACAATCACAATCACACAACCACAATCACACAATCACGATCACACAATCACAATCACACAGTCACACAGTCGCACAGTCACACAATCACACAATCACACAGTCACAATCGCACAATCACGATCACACAATCACGATCACACAATCACGATCACACAGTCACAATCCCACAATCACGATCACACAATTACGATCACACAGTCACGATCACGCAATCACAACCACACAATCAGAATCACACAATCACAATCACACAATCACAGTTACACAATCACAGTCACACAATCACACAATCACACAATCACACAATCACAATCACAAAATGACGATCACACAATCAGGATCACACAATCACAATCACACAATCACAATCACAATCACACAATCACACTCACGCAATCACAATCACACAATCACAATCACAATCCCACAATCACAATCACACAATCACAGTCACACAATCACAATCACACAATCACAATCACACAATCACAATCACGCAATCACAATCACGCAATCACAATCACTCAATCACACAGTCACAATCCCATAATCAGAATCCCACAATCACGATCACACAATCACGACCACACAGTCACAATCCCACAATCACAGTCACACAATCACAGTCACACAATCACAATCACACAATCACAATCACACAATCACACAGTCACAATCCCATAATCACAATCCCACAATCACGATTACACAATCACGATCACACAGTCACAATCCCACAATCACAGTCACACAATCACAAACACACAGTCACGATCACACAATCACGATCACACGATCACGATCACACAATCACAATCACACAATCACAAACACACAGTCACGATCACACAATTACGATCACACGATCACGAACACACAATCACAATCACACAATCACAATCACACAATCAGGACCACACAACCACCATCACACAATCACAATCACACAATCACACAATCACGATCACAAAATCACGATCACGCAATCACGATCACACAATCACAATCACACAATCACAATCACACAATGACGATCACACAATCAGGATCACACAATAACAATCACACAATCACAATCACACAATCACAATCACGATCACACAGTCACACAATCACAATCACACAATCACAATCACATAATCACAATAACACAATCACACAATCACGATCACACAATCACACAATCACAATCCCACAATCACAACCACACAACCACAGTCACACAATCACAATCACAATCCCACAATCACAATCACACAATCACAATCACACAATCACAATCACACAATCACAATCACACAATCACAATCACACAATCACAATCACACAATCACAATCACACAATCACAATCACACAATCACAATCACACAATCACAATCACACAGTCACAAGCACAATCACACAATCACAATCACACAATCACAATCACACAATCACAATCACACAATCACAATCACACAATCACAATCATACAATCACAATCACAATCCCATAATCACACTCACACAATCACACAATCACAATCACGATCACACAATGACACAGTCAAAATCCCACAATCACGATCACACAATAACGATCACACAATCACGATCACACAATCACGATCACACAATCACAGTCACACAATCACAGTCACACAATCACAATCACACAATCTCAATCACAATCACGATCACACAAACAGGATCACACAATTACGATCACACAATCACGACCACACAATCACGATCACACAATCACGATCACACAATCACGATCACACAATCACGATCGCACAATCACGATCACACAATCACAATCACACAACCAAAATCACAATCACGATCACACAAACACGATCGCACAATCACGATCACACAATCACGGCCACACAATCACGATCACACAGTCACTATCACACAATCACAATCACACAATCACAATCACAAAATCACAATAACACAATCACAATCACACAATCACACAATCACGATCACACAATCACGATCACCCAATCACGATCACACAATCACGATCGCACAATCACGATCACACAATCACAGTCACTCAATCACAATCACACAACCAAAATCACAATCACGATCACACAAACACGATCGCACAATCACGATCACACAATCACGGCCACACAATCACGATCACACAATCACGATCACACAATCACAATCACACCATCACAATCACACCATCACACAGTCACAATCCCACAATCACAGTCACACAATCACAGTCACACAATCAGAGTCACACAATCACAATCACACAATCACAATCGCACAATCACACAGTCACAATCCCATAATCACAATCCCACAATCACGATCACACAATCACAACCACACAATCAGAATCACACAATCACAATAACACAATCACAGTCACAGAGTCACAATCACACAATCACAATGACACAATCACAATCACACAATCACAGTCACACAATCACGATCACACAATCACGATCACACAATCACGATCACACAATCACGATCGCACAATCACGATCACACAATCACAATCACACAACCAAAATCACAATCACGATCACACAAACACGATCGCACAATCACGATCACACAATCACGGCCACACAATCACGATCACACAGTCACTATCACACAATCACAATCACACAATCTCAATCACAATCACAATCACACAATCACAATCACACAACACAATCACAATCCCACAATCACAATCACACAATCACAGTCACACAATCACAATCACACAATCACAACCACTCAATCACACAGTCACAATCCCATAATCACAATCCCACAATCACGATCACACAAACACGATCACACAGTCACGATCACACAATCACAATCACACAATCACAATCACACAATCACAATCACACAATCACAATCACACAATCACAATCACACAATCACACAATCACAATCACATAATCACACAATCACACAATCACAATCACACAATCACAATCACACAATCACAATCACACAATCACAATCACACAATCACACTCACACAATCACAATCACACAATCACAATCACAATCCCACAATCACAATCACACAATCACAGTCACACAATCACAATCACACAATCACAATCACACAATCGCAATCACACAATCACAATCACGCAATCACAATCACTCAATCACACAGTCACAATCCCATAATCAGAATCCCACAATCACGATCACACAATCACGACCACACAGTCACAATCCCACAATCACAGTCACACAATCACAGTCACACAATCACAATCACACAATCACAATCACACAATCACACAGTCACAATCCCATAATCACAATCCCACAATCACGATTACACAATCACGATCACACAGTCACAATCCCACAATCACAGTCACACAATCACAAATACATAGTCACGATCACACAATCACGATCGGACAATCACAATCACACAATCACAATCACACAATCACGACCACACAACCACCATTACACAATCACAATCCCACAATCACAATCACACAATCACAATCACAATCACGATCACACAATCACGACCACACAATCACTGTCACACAATCACTATCACACTATCACGATCACACAATCACCATCACACAATCACACAATCACAATCACAATCACACAATCACAATAACACAATCACAATAACACAATCACAATCACACAATTACAATCACACAATCACAATCACACAATCACAATAACAAAATCACACAGTCACAATCCCACAATCACGATCACACGATCACGATCACACAATCATGTTCACACAATCACGATCACACAATCACGTTCACACAATCACGATCAGACAATCACGATCACACAATCACAGTCACACAATCACAATCACACAAAAACAATCACAATCACTATCACACAATCGCTATCACACAATCACTATCACACAATCACGATCACACAATCGCGATCACACAATCACGATCGCACAATCACGATCACACAATCACGATCGCACAATCACGATCACACAATCACAGTCACATAACCACAATCACACAATCACAATAACACAATCACACAATCACGACCACACAATCACGATCACACAATCACAATCACATAGTCACACAATCACAATCACACAATCACAATCGCACAATCACAATCACACGAGCCCAATCACAATTACCATCACACAATCACAATCACACCATCACAAACACACAGTCGCTATCACACAATCACGATCACACGATCACGATCACACAATCACGATCACACAATCACGATCACACAATCACGATCACACAATCACAGTCACACAATCACAGTCACACAATCACAATCACACAATCTCAATCACAATCACGATCACACAAACAGGATCACACAATTACGATCACACAATCCCAACCACACAATCACGATCACACAATCACGATCACACAATCACGATCACACAATCACGATCACACAATCACGATCGCACAATCACGATCACACAATCACAGTCACACAATCACAATCACAATCACACAACCAAAATCACAATCACAATCACACAACCAAAATCACAATCACGATCGCACAAACACGATCACACAATCACGATCACACAATCACAATCACACCATCACAATCACCCCATCACACAGTCACAATCCCACAATCACAATCCCACAATCACGATCACACACTCACGATCACACAGTCACAATCGCACAATCACAGTCACACAATCACAGTCACACAATCACAGTCACACAATCACAGTAACACAATCACAATCACACAATAACAATCACACAATCACACAGTCACAAACCCACAATCACGATCACACAAACACGATCACACAGTCACGATCACACAATCACAATCACACAACCACAATCACACAATCAGAATCACACAATCACAATCACACAATCACAATCACACAATCACAATCACACAATCACAATCACACAATCACAATCACACAATCACAATCACACAATCACACAATTACACAATCACAATCACACAATCACAATCACACAATCACAATCACATAATCACAATCACACAATCACAATCACACAATCACAATCACACAATCACAATCACACAATCACACAATCACAATCACACAATCACAATCACACAATCACAATCACACAATCACAATCACACAATCACAATCACACAATCACAATCACACAATCACAATCACACAATCACAATCACACAATCACAATCACACAATCACAATCACACAATCACAATCACACAATCACAATCACACAATCACAATCACACAATCACACAATCACGATCACACAATCACGATCGCACAATCACGATCACACAATCACACAATCACAATCCCACAATCACACAATCACGACCACACAATCACGATCACACAATCACAATCACATAGTCACACAATCACAATCACAATCACACAATCACAATCACACAATCACAATCACACGAGCCCAATCACAATTACGATCACACAATCACAATCACACCATCACAAACACACAGTCGCTATCACACAATCACGATCACACGATCACGATCACACAATCACGATCACACAATCACGATCACACAATCACGATCACACAATCACAGTCACACAATCACAGTCACACAATCACAATCACACAATCTCAATCACAATCACGATCACACAAACAGGATCACACAATTACGATCACACAATCCCAACCACACAATCACGATCACACAATCACGATCACACAATCACGATCACACAATCACGATCACACAATCACGATCGCACAATCACGATCACACAATCACAGTCACACAATCACAATCACAATCACACAACCAAAATCACAATCACGATCACACAAACACGATCACACAATCACAATCACACAATCACAATCACACCATCACAATCACCCCATCACACAGTCACAATCCCACAATCACAATCCCACAATCACGATCACACAATCACGATCACACAGTCACAATCGCACAATCACAGTCACACAATCACAGTCACACAATCACAGTAACACAATCACAATCACACAATCACAATCACACAATCACACAGTCACAAACCCACAATCACGATCACACAAACACGATCACACAGTCACAATCCCACAATCACAGTCACACAATCACAGTCACACAATCACAGTCATACAATCACAATCACACAACCACAATCACACAATCACGAGCACACAATCACACTCACACAATCACAATCACACAATCACGATCACACAATCACGGTCACACAATAACAATCACACCATCACAATCACACCATCACACAGTCGCAATCCCACAATCACAATCCCACAATCACGATCACACAATCACGATCACACAGTCACAATCCCACAATCACAGTCACACAATCACAGTCACACAATCACAGTCATACAATCACAATCACACAACCACAATCACACAATCACGAGCACACAATCACAGTCACACAATCACAATCGCACAACCAAAATCACAATCACGATCACACAAACACGATCGCACAATCACGATCACACAATCACGATCGCACAATCACGATCACACAATCACGATCGCACAATCACGATCACACAATCACAATCACATAGTCACACAATCACAATCACAATCACACAATCACAATCACACGAGCCCAATCACACTTACGATCACACAATCACAATCACACCATCACAAACACACAGTCGCTATCACACAATCACGATCACACGATCACGATCACACAATCACGATCACACAATCACGTTCACACAATCACGATCAGACAATCACGATCACACAATCACAGTCACACAATCACAATCACACAATCTCAATCACAATCACGATCACACAAACAGGATCACACAATTACGATCACACAATCACGACCACACAGTCACGATCACACAATCACGATCACACAATCACGATCACACAATCACGATCGCACAATCACGATCACACAATCACAGTCACACAATCACAATCGCACAACCAAAATCACAATCACGATCACACAAACACGATCGCACAATCACGATCACACAATCACGGCCACACAGTCACGATCACACAATCACGATCACACAATCACGATCACACAATAACAATCACACCATCACAATCACACCATCACACAGTCACAATCCCACAATCACAATCCCACAATCACGATCACACAATCACGATCACACAGTCACAATCCCACAATCACAGTCACACAATCACAGTCACACAATCACAGTCACACAATCACAATCACACAACCACAATCACACAATCACGATCACACAATCACAATCACACAGTCACACAGTCGCACAGTCACACAATCACACAATCACACAGTCACAATCGCACAATCACGATCACACAATCACGATCACACAATCACGATCACACAGTCACAATCCCACAATCACGATCACACAATTACGATCACACAGTCACGATCACGCAATCACAACCACACAATCAGAATCACACAATCACAATCACACAATCACAGTTACACAATCACAGTCACACAATCACACAATCACACAATCACACAATCACAATCACAAAATGACGATCACACAATCAGGATCACACAATCACAATCACACAATCACAATCACAATCACACAATCACACTCACGCAATCACAATCACACAATCACAATCACAATCCCACAATCACAATCACACAATCACAGTCACACAATCACAATCACACAATCACAATCACACAATCACAATCACGCAATCACAATCACGCAATCACAATCACTCAATCACACAGTCACAATCCCATAATCAGAATCCCACAATCACGATCACACAATCACGACCACACAGTCACAATCCCACAATCACAGTCACACAATCACAGTCACACAATCACAATCACACAATCACAATCACACAATCACACAGTCACAATCCCATAATCACAATCCCACAATCACGATTACACAATCACGATCACACAGTCACAATCCCACAATCACAGTCACACAATCACAAACACACAGTCACGATCACACAATCACGATCACACGATCACGATCACACAATCACAATCACACAATCACAAACACACAGTCACGATCACACAATTACGATCACACGATCACGAACACACAATCACAATCACACAATCACAATCACACAATCAGGACCACACAACCACCATCACACAATCACAATCACACAATCACACAATCACGATCACAAAATCACGATCACGCAATCACGATCACACAATCACAATCACACAATCACAATCACACAATGACGATCACACAATCAGGATCACACAATAACAATCACACAATCACAATCACACAATCACAATCACGATCACACAGTCACACAATCACAATCACACAATCACAATCACATAATCACAATAACACAATCACACAATCACGATCACACAATCACACAATCACAATCCCACAATCACAACCACACAACCACAGTCACACAATCACAATCACAATCCCACAATCACAATCACACAATCACAATCACACAATCACAATCACACAATCACAATCACACAATCACAATCACACAATCACAATCACACAATCACAATCACACAATCACAATCACACAATCACAATCACACAATCACAATCACACAGTCACAAGCACAATCACACAATCACAATCACACAATCACAATCACACAATCACAATCACACAATCACAATCACACAATCACAATCATACAATCACAATCACAATCCCATAATCACACTCACACAATCACACAATCACAATCACGATCACACAATGACACAGTCAAAATCCCACAATCACGATCACACAATAACGATCACACAATCACGATCACACAATCACGATCACACAATCACAGTCACACAATCACAGTCACACAATCACAATCACACAATCTCAATCACAATCACGATCACACAAACAGGATCACACAATTACGATCACACAATCACGACCACACAATCACGATCACACAATCACGATCACACAATCACGATCACACAATCACGATCGCACAATCACGATCACACAATCACAATCACACAACCAAAATCACAATCACGATCACACAAACACGATCGCACAATCACGATCACACAATCACGGCCACACAATCACGATCACACAGTCACTATCACACAATCACAATCACACAATCACAATCACAAAATCACAATAACACAATCACAATCACACAATCACACAATCACGATCACACAATCACGATCACCCAATCACGATCACACAATCACGATCGCACAATCACGATCACACAATCACAGTCACTCAATCACAATCACACAACCAAAATCACAATCACGATCACACAAACACGATCGCACAATCACGATCACACAATCACGGCCACACAATCACGATCACACAATCACGATCACACAATCACAATCACACCATCACAATCACACCATCACACAGTCACAATCCCACAATCACAGTCACACAATCACAGTCACACAATCAGAGTCACACAATCACAATCACACAATCACAATCGCACAATCACACAGTCACAATCCCATAATCACAATCCCACAATCACGATCACACAATCACAACCACACAATCAGAATCACACAATCACAATAACACAATCACAGTCACAGAGTCACAATCACACAATCACAATGACACAATCACAATCACACAATCACAGTCACACAATCACGATCACACAATCACGATCACACAATCACGATCACACAATCACGATCGCACAATCACGATCACACAATCACAATCACACAACCAAAATCACAATCACGATCACACAAACACGATCGCACAATCACGATCACACAATCACGGCCACACAATCACGATCACACAGTCACTATCACACAATCACAATCACACAATCTCAATCACAATCACAATCACACAATCACAATCACACAACACAATCACAATCCCACAATCACAATCACACAATCACAGTCACACAATCACAATCACACAATCACAACCACTCAATCACACAGTCACAATCCCATAATCACAATCCCACAATCACGATCACACAAACACGATCACACAGTCACGATCACACAATCACAATCACACAATCACAATCACACAATCACAATCACACAATCACAATCACACAATCACAATCACACAATCACACAATCACAATCACATAATCACACAATCACACAATCACAATCACACAATCACAATCACACAATCACAATCACACAATCACAATCACACAATCACACTCACACAATCACAATCACACAATCACAATCACAATCCCACAATCACAATCACACAATCACAGTCACACAATCACAATCACACAATCACAATCACACAATCGCAATCACACAATCACAATCACGCAATCACAATCACTCAATCACACAGTCACAATCCCATAATCAGAATCCCACAATCACGATCACACAATCACGACCACACAGTCACAATCCCACAATCACAGTCACACAATCACAGTCACACAATCACAATCACACAATCACAATCACACAATCACACAGTCACAATCCCATAATCACAATCCCACAATCACGATTACACAATCACGATCACACAGTCACAATCCCACAATCACAGTCACACAATCACAAATACATAGTCACGATCACACAATCACGATCGGACAATCACAATCACACAATCACAATCACACAATCACGACCACACAACCACCATTACACAATCACAATCCCACAATCACAATCACACAATCACAATCACAATCACGATCACACAATCACGACCACACAATCACTGTCACACAATCACTATCACACTATCACGATCACACAATCACCATCACACAATCACACAATCACAATCACAATCACACAATCACAATAACACAATCACAATAACACAATCACAATCACACAATTACAATCACACAATCACAATCACACAATCACAATAACAAAATCACACAGTCACAATCCCACAATCACGATCACACGATCACGATCACACAATCATGTTCACACAATCACGATCACACAATCACGTTCACACAATCACGATCAGACAATCACGATCACACAATCACAGTCACACAATCACAATCACACAAAAACAATCACAATCACTATCACACAATCGCTATCACACAATCACTATCACACAATCACGATCACACAATCGCGATCACACAATCACGATCGCACAATCACGATCACACAATCACGATCGCACAATCACGATCACACAATCACAGTCACATAACCACAATCACACAATCACAATAACACAATCACACAATCACGACCACACAATCACGATCACACAATCACAATCACATAGTCACACAATCACAATCACACAATCACAATCGCACAATCACAATCACACGAGCCCAATCACAATTACCATCACACAATCACAATCACACCATCACAAACACACAGTCGCTATCACACAATCACGATCACACGATCACGATCACACAATCACGATCACACAATCACGATCACACAATCACGATCACACAATCACAGTCACACAATCACAGTCACACAATCACAATCACACAATCTCAATCACAATCACGATCACACAAACAGGATCACACAATTACGATCACACAATCCCAACCACACAATCACGATCACACAATCACGATCACACAATCACGATCACACAATCACGATCACACAATCACGATCGCACAATCACGATCACACAATCACAGTCACACAATCACAATCACAATCACACAACCAAAATCACAATCACAATCACACAACCAAAATCACAATCACGATCGCACAAACACGATCACACAATCACGATCACACAATCACAATCACACCATCACAATCACCCCATCACACAGTCACAATCCCACAATCACAATCCCACAATCACGATCACACACTCACGATCACACAGTCACAATCGCACAATCACAGTCACACAATCACAGTCACACAATCACAGTCACACAATCACAGTAACACAATCACAATCACACAATAACAATCACACAATCACACAGTCACAAACCCACAATCACGATCACACAAACACGATCACACAGTCACGATCACACAATCACAATCACACAACCACAATCACACAATCAGAATCACACAATCACAATCACACAATCACAATCACACAATCACAATCACACAATCACAATCACACAATCACAATCACACAATCACAATCACACAATCACACAATTACACAATCACAATCACACAATCACAATCACACAATCACAATCACATAATCACAATCACACAATCACAATCACACAATCACAATCACACAATCACAATCACACAATCACACAATCACAATCACACAATCACAATCACACAATCACAATCACACAATCACAATCACACAATCACAATCACACAATCACAATCACACAATCACAATCACACAATCACAATCACACAATCACAATCACACAATCACAATCACACAATCACAATCACACAATCACAATCACACAATCACAATCACACAATCACACAATCACGATCACACAATCACGATCGCACAATCACGATCACACAATCACACAATCACAATCCCACAATCACACAATCACGACCACACAATCACGATCACACAATCACAATCACATAGTCACACAATCACAATCACAATCACACAATCACAATCACACAATCACAATCACACGAGCCCAATCACAATTACGATCACACAATCACAATCACACCATCACAAACACACAGTCGCTATCACACAATCACGATCACACGATCACGATCACACAATCACGATCACACAATCACGATCACACAATCACGATCACACAATCACAGTCACACAATCACAGTCACACAATCACAATCACACAATCTCAATCACAATCACGATCACACAAACAGGATCACACAATTACGATCACACAATCCCAACCACACAATCACGATCACACAATCACGATCACACAATCACGATCACACAATCACGATCACACAATCACGATCGCACAATCACGATCACACAATCACAGTCACACAATCACAATCACAATCACACAACCAAAATCACAATCACGATCACACAAACACGATCACACAATCACAATCACACAATCACAATCACACCATCACAATCACCCCATCACACAGTCACAATCCCACAATCACAATCCCACAATCACGATCACACAATCACGATCACACAGTCACAATCGCACAATCACAGTCACACAATCACAGTCACACAATCACAGTAACACAATCACAATCACACAATCACACAGTCACAAACCCACAATCACGATCACGCAAACACGATCACACAGTCACGATCACACAACCACAATCACACAACCACAATCACACAATCAGAATCACACAATCACAATCACACAATCACAATCACACAATCACAATCACACAATCACAATCACACAATCACAATCACACAATCACACAATTACACAATCACAATCACACAACCACAATCACACAATCACAATCACATAATCACAATAACACAATCACACAATCACGACCACACAATCACGATCACACAATCACAATCACATAGTCACACAAAAGCAATCACAATCACACAAACACGCAGTCACAATCGCACAATCACGATCACAAAATCACGATCACACAATCACGATCTCACAATCACAATCACACAGTCACACAATCTCAATCACATAGTCACACAAAAACAATCACGATCACACAATCACGATCTCACAATCACAATCACACAGTCACACAATCACAATCTCAATCACAATCACAATCACAATCACACAATCACAATCACACAATCACAATCACAATCACACAATCACAATCACAATCCCACAATCACGATCACACAATCACAATCACACAATCACAATCACACAATCACGACCACACAACCATCAACACACAATCACAATCCCACAGTCACAATCACACAATCACAAACACAATCACGATCACACAATCACGATCACACAGTCACTATCACACAATCACAATCGCACAATCACAATCACAAAATCACAATAACACAATCACAATCACACAATCACACAATCACGATCACACAATCACGATCACACAATCACAATCACACAATCACAATCACACAATCACACAATCACACTCACACAATCACAATCACACAATCACACTCACACAATCACAATCACACAATCACAATCACAATCCCACAATCACAATCACAATCACACAATCACAGTCACACAATCACAATCACACAATCACACAATCACAATCACACAATCACAATAACACAATCACACAATAACGATCACACAATCACGATCACGCAATCACGATCACACAATCACAATCACACAGTCACACAATCACAATCACAATCACACAATCACGATCACACAATCACGATCACACAATCACACAATCACAATCCCACAATCACACAATCACGATCACACAATCACGATCACACAATCACAATCACATAGTCACACAAAAACAATCACAATCACACAAACACACAGTCACAATCGCACAATCACGATCACAAAATCACGATCACACAATCACGATCTCACAATCACAATCACACAGTCACACAATCTCAATCACATAGTCACACAAAAACAATCACGATCACACAATCACGATCTCACAATCACAATCACACAGTCACACAATCACAATCTCAATCACAATCACAATCACAATCACACAATCACAATCACACAATCACAATCACACAATCACAATCACAATCCCACAATCACGATCACACAATCACAATCACACAATCACAATCACACAATCACGACCACACAACCATCAACACACAATCACAATCCCACAGTCACAATCACACAATCACAAACACAATCACGATCACACAATCACGATCACACAGTCACTATCACACAATCACAATCGCACAATCACAATCACAAAATCACAATAACACAATCACAATCACACAATCACACAATCACGATCACACATTCACGATCACACAATCACAATCACACAATCACAATCACACAATCACACAATCACACTCACACAATCACAATCACACAATCACACTCACACAATCACAATCACACAATCACAATCACAATCCCACAATCACAATCACAATCACACAATCACAGTCACACAATCACAATCACACAATCACACAATCACAATCACACAATCACAATAACACAATCACACAATAACGATCACACAATCACGATCACGCAATCACGATCACACAATCACAATCACACAGTCACACAATCACAATCACAATCACACAATCACGATCACACAATCACGATCGCACAATCACGATCACACAATCACACAATCACAATCCCACAATCACACAATCACGTTCACACAATCACAGTCACATAATCACAATCACACAATCACAATAACACAATCACACAATCACGACCACACAATCACGATCACACAATCACAATCACATAGTCACACAATCACAATCACAATCACACAATCACAATCACACAATCACAATCACACAATCACAATCACACAATCACAATCACACAATCACAATCACACGAGCCCAATCACAATTACGATCACACAATCACAATCACACCATCACAAACACACAGTCGCTATCACACAATCACGATCACACGATCACGATCACACAATCACGATCACACAATCACGATCACACAATCACGATCACACAATCACAGTCACACAATCACAGTCACACAATCACAATCACACAATCTCAATCACAATCACGATCACACAAACAGGATCACACAATTACGATCACACAATCCCAACCACACAATCACGATCACACAATCACGATCACACAATCACGATCACACAATCACGATCGCACAATCACAATCACACAGTCACACAGTCGCACAGTCACACAATCACACAATCACACAGTCACAATCGCACAATCACGATCACACAATCACGATCACACAATCACGATCACACAGTCACAATCCCACAATCACGATCACACAATTACGATCACACAGTCACGATCACACAATCACAACCACACAATCAGAATCACACAATCACAATAACACAATCACAGTCACAGAGTCACAATCACACAATCACAATGACACAATCACAATCACACAATCACAGTTACACAATCACAGTCACACAATCACAATCACAAAATCACAATAACACAATCACAATCACACAATGACACAATCACACAATCACAATCACACAATGACGATCACACAATCAGGATCACACAATCACAATCACACAATCACAATCACAATCACACAATCACACTCACACAATCACAATCACACAATCACAATCACAATCCCACAATCACAATCACACAATCACAGTCACACAATCACAATCACACAATCACAATCACACAATCACAATCACGCAATCACAATCACTCAATCACACAGTCACAATCCCATATTCAGAATCCCACAATCACGATCACACAATCACGACCACACAGTCACAATCCCACAATCACAGTCACACAATCACAGTCACACAATCACAATCACACAATCACAATCACACAATCACACAGTCACAATCCCATAATCACAATCCCACAATCACGATTACACAATCACGATCACACAGTCACAATCCCACAATCACAGTCACACAATCACAAACACACAGTCACGATCACACAATCACGATCACACGATCACGATCACACAATCACAATCACACAATCACAAACACACAGTCACGATCACACAATTACGATCACACGATCACGAACACACAATCACAATCACACAATCACAATCACACAATCAGGACCACACAACCACCATCACACAATCACAATCACACAATCACACAATCACGATCACAAAATCACGATCACGCAATCACGATCACACAATCACAATCACACAATCACAATCACACAATGACGATCACAAAATCAGGATCACACAATAACAATCACACAATCACAATCACACAATCACAATCACGATCACACAGTCACACAATCACAATCACACAATCACAATCACACAATCACAATCACATAATCACAATAACACAATCACACAATCACGACCACACAATCACGATCACACAATCAAAATCACATAGTCACACAAAAACAATCACAATCACACAATCACAATCACACAAACACACAGTCACAATCGCACAATCACGATCACAATATCACGATCACACAATCACGATCTCACAATCACAATCACACAGTCACACAATCACAATCTCAATCACAATCACAATCAAACAATCACAACACACAATCACAATCACAATCCCACAATCACAATCACACAATCACAGTCACACAATCACAATCACACAATCACAACCACTCAATCACACAGTCACAATCCCATAATCACAATCCCACAATCACGATCACACAATCACGATCACACAATCACAATCACACAATCACAATAACACAATCACACAATTACGATCACACAATCACGACCACACAATCACGATCACACAATCACGATCACACAATCACGATCACACAATCACGATCGCACAATCACGATCACACAATCACAATCACACAACCAAAATCACAATCACGATCACACAAACACGATCGCACAATCACGATCACACAATCACGGCCACACAATCACGATCACACAGTCACTATCACACAATCACAATCACACAATCACAATCACAAAATCACAATAACACAATCACAATCACACAATCACACAATCACGATCACACAATCACGATCACACAATCACGATCACACAATCACGATCACACAATCACAGTCACACAATCACAGTCACACAATCACAATCACACAATCTCAATCACAATCACGATCACACAAACAGGATCACACAATTACGATCACACAATCCCAACCACACAATCACGATCACACAATCACGATCACACAATCACGATCACACAATCACGATCACACAATCACGATCGCACAATCACGATCACACAATCACAGTCACACAATCACAATCACAATCACACAACCAAAATCACAATCACGATCACACAAACACGATCACACAATCACAATCACACAATCACAATCACACCATCACAATCACCCCATCACACAGTCACAATCCCACAATCACAATCCCACAATCACGATCACACAATCACGATCACACAGTCACAATCGCACAATCACAGTCACACAATCACAGTCACACAATCACAGTAACACAATCACAATCACACAATCACACAGTCACAAACCCACAATCACGATCACGCAAACACGATCACACAGTCACGATCACACAATCACAATCACACAACCACAATCACACAATCAGAATCACACAATCACAATCACACAATCACAATCACACAATCACAATCACACAATCACAATCACACAATCACAATCACACAATCACACAATTACACAATCACAATCACACAACCACAATCACACAATCACAATCACATAATCACAATAACACAATCACACAATCACGACCACACAATCACGATCACACAATCACAATCACATAGTCACACAAAAACAATCACAATCACACAAACACACAGTCACAATCGCACAATCACGATCACAAAATCACGATCACACAATCACGATCTCACAATCACAATCACACAGTCACACAATCTCAATCACATAGTCACACAAAAACAATCACGATCACACAATCACGATCTCACAATCACAATCACACAGTCACACAATCACAATCTCAATCACAATCACAATCACACAATCACAATCACACAATCACAATCACACAATCACAATCACAATCCCACAATCACGATCACACAATCACAATCACACAATCACAATCACACAATCACGACCACACAACCATCAACACACAATCACAATCCCACAGTCACAATCACACAATCACAAACACAATCACGATCACACAATCACGATCACACAGTCACTATCACACAATCACAATCGCACAATCACAATCACAAAATCACAATAACACAATCACAATCACACAATCACACAATCACACAATCACACAATCACGATCACACAATCACGATCACACAATCACAATCACACAATCACAATCACACAATCACACAATCACACTCACACAATCACAATCACACAATCACACTCACACAATCACAATCACACAATCACAATCACAATCCCACAATCACAATCACAATCACACAATCACAGTCACACAATCACAATCACACAATCACACAATCACAATCACACAATCACAATAACACAATCACACAATAACGATCACACAATCACGATCACGCAATCACGATCACACAATCACAATCGCACAGTCACACAATCACAATCACAATCACACAATCACGATCACACAATCACGATCGCACAATCACGATCACACAATCACACAATCACAATCCCACAATCACACAATCACGATCACACAATCACAGTCACATAATCACAATCACACAATCACAATAACACAATCACACAATCACGACCACACAATCACGATCACACAATCACAATCACATAGTCACACAATCACAATCACAATCACACAATCACAATCACACAATCACAATCACACGAGCCCAATCACAATTACGATCACACAATCACAATCACACCATCACAAACACACAGTCGCTATCACACAATCACGATCACACGATCACGATCACACAATCACTATCACACAATCACGATCACACAATCACGATCACACAATCACAGTCACACAATCACAGTCACACAATCACAATCACACAATCTCAATCACAATCACGATCACACAAACAGGATCACACAATTACGATCACACAATCCCAACCACACAATCACGATCACACAATCACGATCACACAATCACGATCACACAATCACGATCGCACAATCACGATCACACAATCACAGTCACACAATCACAATCACAATCACACAACCAAAATCACAATCACGATCACACAAACACGATCACACAATCACGATCACACAATCACAATCACACCATCACAATCACCCCATCACACAGTCACAATCCCACAATCACAATCCCACAATCACGATCACACAATCACGATCACACAGTCACAATCGCACAATCACAGTCACACAATCACAGTCACACAACCACAGTAACACAATCACAATCACACAATCACAATCACACAATCACACAGTCACAAACCCACAATCACGATCACACAAACACGATCACACAGTCACGATCACACAATCACAATCACACAACCACAATCACACAATCAGAATCACACAATCACAATCACAATCCCACAATCACAATCACACAATCACAGTCACACAATCACAATCACACAATCACACAATCACGATCACACAATTACGCTCACACAATCACAATCACACAATCACAATCACACAATCACACAATCACACTCACACAATCACAATCACACAATCACACTCACACAATCACAATCACAATCACAATCACAACCACACAATCACAATCACAATCCCACAATCACAATCACACAATCACAGTCACACAATCACAATCACACAATCACAATCACTCAATCACACAATCACAATCACACAATCACAATCACACAATCACAATCACACAATCACAATCACACAATCACAATAACACAATCACACAATAACGATCACACAATCACGATCACGCAATCACGATCACACAATCACAATCACACAGTCACACAATCACAATCACAATCACACAATCACGATCACACAATCACACAATCACAATCCCACAATCACAAACACACAACCACAGTCACACAATCACAATCACAATCCCACAATCACAATCACACAATCACAGTCACACAACCACAATCACACAATCACAATCACACAATCACAATCACACAATCACAAAATCACAATCACAATCACAATCACAAACACAGTCGCCCAATCACAATCGCACAATCACAATCACAATCTCAATCACACAATCACCATCACACAATCACCATCACGTAATCACAATCACTCTACCACAATCACGCAATTACAATCACGCAATCACAATCACGCAATCACAGTACAATCACGCAATCACAATGCCTCAATCACAGTCACACAATCACAATCACACAATCACAATCACACAATCACAATCACACAATCACAATCACACAATCACAATCACACAATCACAATCACACAATCACAATCACACAATCACGATCACACAATCACGATCACACAATCACGATCACACAATCACGATCACACAATCACGATCGCACAATCACGATCACACAATCACAGTCACACAATCACAATCACACAACCAAAATCACAATCACGATCACACAAACACGATCGCACAATCACGATCACACAATCACGGCCACACAATCACGATCACACAATCACGATCACACAATCACGATCACACAATCACAATCACACCATCACAATCACACCATCACACAGTCACAATCCCACAATGACAATCCCACAATCACGATCACACAATCACGATCACACAGTCACAATCCCACAATCACAGTCACACAATCACAGTCACACAATCAGAGTCACACAATCACAATCACACAATCACAATCGCACAATCACACAGTCACAAACCCACAATCACGATCACACAAACACGATCACACAGTCACGATCACACAATCACAATCACACAATCACAATCACACAATCACAATCACACAATCACAATCACACAATCACAATCACACAATCACAATCACACAATCACAATCACACAATCACAATCACACAATCACAATCACACAATCACAATCACACAATCACAATCACACAATCACAATCACACAATCACACAATCACACAATCACAATCACATAATCACACAATCACACAATCACAATCACACAATCACAATCACACAATCACAATCACACAATCACAATCACACAATCACAATCACACAATCACAATCACACAATCACAATCACACAATCACAATCACACAATCACAATCACACAATCACAATCACACAATCACAATCACACAATCACAATCACACAATCACAATCACACAATCACAATCACACAATCACAATCACACAATCACAATCACACAATCACAATCACACAATCACAATCACGCAATCACAATCACTCAATCACACAGTCACAATCCCATAATCACAATCCCACAATCACGATCACACAATTACGATCACACAGTCACGATCACACAATCACAACCACACAATCAGAATCACACAATCACAATAACACAATCACAGTCACAGAGTCCCAATCACACAATCACAATGACACAATCACAATCACACAATCACAGTCACACAATCACGATCACACAATCACAATCACACAATCACAATCACACAATCACACTCACACAATCACAATCACACAATCACACAATCACAATCACAATCCCACAATCACAATCACACAATCACAGTCACACAATCACAATCACACAATCACAATCACACAATCGCAATCACACAATCACAATCACGCAATCACAATCACTCAATCACACAGTCACAATCCCATAATCAGAATCCCACAGTCACGATCACACAATCACGATCACACAGTCACAATCCCACAATCACAGTCACACAATCACAGTCACACAATCACAATCACACAATCACAATCACACAATCACACAGTCACAATCCCATAATCACAATCCCACAATCACGATTACACAATCACGATCACACAGTCACAATCCCACAATCACAGTCACACAATCACAAACACACAGTCACGATCACACAATCACGATCACACGATCACGATCACACAATCACAATCACACAATCACAAACACACAGTCACGATCACACAATTACGATCACACGATCACGATCACACAATCACAATCACACAATCACAATCACACAATCACGACCACACAACCACCATCACACAATCACAATCACACAATCACACAATCACGATCACAAAATCACGATCACGCAATCACGATCACACAATCACAATCACACAATCACAATCACACAATCACACTCACACAATCACAATCACACAATCACACTCACACAATCACAATCACACAATCACAATCACACAATCACAATCACACAATCACAATCACAATCACAATCCCACAATCACAATCACACAATCACAGTCACACAATCACAATCACACAATCACAACCACTCAATCACACAATCACAATCCCATAATCACAATCCCACAATCACGATCACACAATCACGATCACACAATCACAATCACACAATCACGACCACACAACCACCAACACACAATCAAAATCCCACAGTCACAATCACACAATCACAATCACAATCACGATCACACAATCACGATCACACAGTCACTATCACACAATCACAATCACACAATCACAATCACAAAATCACAATAACACAATCACAATCACACAATCACACAATCACGATCACACAATCACGATCACACAAGCACAATCACACAATCACAATCACACAATCACACAATCACACTCACACAATCACAATCACACAATCACACTCACACAATCACAATCACACAATCACAATCACAATAACACAATCACAATCACACAATCACAGTCACACAATCACAATCACACAATCACAATCACTCAATCACACAATCACAATCACACAATCACAATAACACAATCACACAATCACGATCACACAATCACGATCAAGCAATCACGATCACACAATCACAATCACACAGTCACACAATCACAATCACAATCACACAACCACGATCACACAATCACCATCGCACAATCACGATCACACAATCACACAATCACAATCCCACAATCACAACCACACAACCACAGTCACACAACCACAATCACACAATCACACAGTCACAATCCCACAATCACGATCACACAATCACGATCACACAATCACAATCACACAGTCACACAATCACAATCACAATCACACAATCACGATCACACAATCACGATCGCACAATCACGATCACACAATCACACAACCACAATCCCACAATCACAACCACACAAACCACGGTCACACAATCACAATCACACAATCACACAGTCACAATCCCACAATCACGATCACACAATCACGATCACACAGTCACTATCACACAATCCCAATCACACAATCATAATCCCAAAATAACAGTCGCGAAATCACAGTCACACAATCACAATCACACAATCACGATCACACAATCACGATCACACAATCGCGATCACACAATCACAATCACACAGTCACTCAATCACAATCACACAGTCACTCAACCACAATCACAATAACAATCACACAATCACAATCACGATCACACAGTCACACAATCACAATCCCACAATCACAATCACACAATCACAGTCACACAATCACAATCACACAATCACAATCACACATTCACACAGTCACAATCCCATAATCACAATCCCACAATCACGATTACACAATCACGATCACACAGTCACAATCCCACAATCACAGTCACACAATCACAAACAGATAGTCACGATCACACAATCACGATCACACAATCACAATCACACAATAACAATCACACAATCACGTTCACACAATCACGATCAGACAATCACGATCACACAATCACAGTCACACAATCACAATCACACAATCACAATCACAATCACTATCACACAATCGCTATCACAAAATCACTATCACACAATCACGATCACACAATCACGATCACACAATCACAATCACACAATCACAATCACACAATCACAATCACAATCACACAATCACAATCACACAATCACAATCACACAATCACAATCACACAATCACAATCGCACAATCACAATCACAATCACATAAGCACCCTCACACAATCACACAATCACAATCACGATCACACAATCACACAGTCACAATCCCACAATCACGATCACACAATCACGATCACACAGTCACGATCACACAATCACAATCACACAATCAGAATCACACAATCACAATAACACAATCACACAATCACGATCACACAATCACGATCACACAATCACGATCACACTATCACGATCACACAATCAGGATCACACAATCACGATCACACAATCACAGTCACACAATCACAGTCACACAATCACAATCACACAATCTCAATCACAATCACGATCACACAAAAAGGATCACACAATTACGATCACACAATCACAACCACACAATCACGATCACACAATCACGATCACACAATCACGATCACACAATCACGATCGCACAATCACGATCACACAATCACAGTCACACAATCACAATCACAATCACACAACCAAAATCACAATCACGATCACACAAACACGATCACACAATCACGATCACACAATCACAATCACACCATCACAATCACCCCATCACACAGTCACAATCCCACAATCACAATCCCACAATCACGATCACACAATCACGATCACACAGTCACAATCGCACAATCACAGTCACACAATCACAGTCACACAATCACAGTCACACAATCACAATCACACAATCACAATCACACAATCACACAGTCACAAACCCACAATCACGATCACACAAACACGATCACACAATCACAATCACACAATCACAATCGCACAATCACACAGTCACAAACCCACAATCACGATCACACAAACACGATCACACAGTCACGATCACACAATCACAATCACACAATCACAATCACACAATCACAATCACACAATCACAATCACACAATCACAATCACACAATCACAATCACACAATCACAATCACACAATCACAATCACACAATCACAATCACACAATCACAATCACACGAGCCCAATCACAATTACGATCACACAATCACAATCACACCATCACAAACACACAGTCGCTATCACACAATCACGATCACACGATCACGATCACACAATCACGATCACACAATCACGATCACACAATCACGATCACACAATCACAGTCACACAATCACAGTCACACAATCACAATCACACAATCTCAATCACAATCACGATCACACAAACAGGATCACACAATTACGATCACACAATCCCAACCACACAATCACGATCACACAGTCACGATCACACAATCACGATCACACAATCACGATCACACAATCACGATCGCACAATCACGATCACACAATCACAGTCACACAATCACAATCACAATCACACAACCAAAATCACAATCACGATCACACAAACACGATCACACAATCACAATCACACAATCACAATCACACCATCACAATCACCCCATCACACAGTCACAATCCCACAATCACAATCCCACAATCACGATCACACAATCACGATCACACAGTCACAATCGCACAATCACAGTCACACAATCACAGTCACACAATCACAGTAACACAATCACAATCACACAATCACAATCACACAATCACACAGTCACAAACCCACAATCACGATCACGCAAACACGATCACACAGTCACGATCACACAATCACAATCACACAACCACAATCACACAATCAGAATCACACAATCACAATCACACAATCACAATCACACAATCACAATCACACAATCACAATCACACAATCACAATCACACAATCACACAATTACACAATCACAATCACACAACCACAATCACACAATCACAATCACATAATCACAATAACACAATCACACAATCACGACCACACAATCACGATCACACAATCACAATCACATAGTCACACAAAAACAATCACAATCACACAAACACACAGTCACAATCGCACAATCACGATCACAAAATCACGATCACACAATCACGATCTCACAATCACAATCACACAGTCACACAATCTCAATCACATAGTCACACAAAAACAATCACAATCACACAATCACAATCACACAAACACAAAGTCACAATCGCACAATCACGATCACAAAATCACGATCACACAATCACGATCTCACAATCACAATCACACAGTCAGACAATCACAATCTCAATCACAATCACAATCACACAATCACAATAACACAATCACAATCACACAATCACAATCACACAATCACAATCACAATCCCACAATCACAATCACACAATCACAGTCGCCCAATCACAATCACACAATCACAACCACTCAGTCACACAGTCACAATCCCATAATCACAATCCCACAATCACGATCACACAATCACGACCACACAATCACAATCACACAATCACAATCACACAATCACGACCACACAACCACCAACACACAATCACAATCCCACAGTCACAATCACACAATCACAAACACAATCACGATCACACAATCACGATCACACAGTCACTATCACACAATCACAATCGCACAATCACAATCACAAAATCACAATAACACAATCACAATCACACAATCACACTCACACAATCACAATCACACAATCACACTCACACAATCACAATCACACAATCACAATCACAATCCCACAACCACAATCACAATCACACAATCACAGTCACACAATCACACAATCACAATCACACAATCACAATAACACAATCACACAATAACGATCACACAATCACGATCACGCAATCACGATCACACAATCACAATCACACAGTCACACAATCACAATCACAATCACACAATCACGATCACACAATCACGATCGCACAATCACGATCACACAATCACACAATCACAATCCCACAATCACACAATCACGATCACACAATCACAGTCACATAATCACAATCACACAATCACACAATCACGACCACACAATCACGATCACACAATCACAATCACATAGTCACACAATCACAATCACAATCACACAATCACAATCACACAATCACAATCACACAATCACAATCACACGAGCCCAATCACAATTACGATCACACAATCACAATCACACCATCACAAACACACAGTCGCTATCACACAATCACGATCACACGATCACGATCACACAATCACGATCACACAATCACGATCACACAATCACGATCACACAATCACAGTCACACAATCACAGTCACACAATCACAATCACACAATCTCAATCACAATCACGATCACACAAACAGGATCACACAATTACGATCACACAATCCCAACCACACAATCACGATCACACAATCACGATCACACAATCACGATCACACAATCACGATCGCACAATCACGATCACACAATCACAGTCACACAATCACAATCACAATCACACAACCAAAATCACAATCACGATCACACAAACACGATCACACAATCACGATCACACAATCACAATCACACCATCACAATCACCCCATCACACAGTCACAATCCCACAATCACAATCCCACAATCACGATCACACAATCACGATCACACAGTCACAATCGCACAATCACAGTCACACAATCACAGTCACACAATCACAGTAACACAATCACAATCACACAATCACAATCACACAATCACACAGTCACAAACCCACAATCACGATCACACAAACACGATCACACAGTCACAATCCCACAATCACAGTCACACAATCACAGTCACACAATCACAGTCATACAATCACAATCACACAACCACAATCACACAATCACGAGCACACAATCACACTCACACAATCACAATCACACAATCACGATCACACAATCACGGTCACACAATAACAATCACACCATCACAATCACACCATCACACAGTCGCAATCCCACAATCACAATCCCACAATCACGATCACACAATCACGATCACACAGTCACAATCCCACAATCACAGTCACACAATCACAGTCACACAATCACAGTCATACAATCACAATCACACAACCACAATCACACAATCACGAGCACACAATCACAGTCACAGAATCACAATCGCACAACCAAAATCACAATCACGATCACACAAACACGATCGCACAATCACGATCACACAATCACGATCGCACAATCACGATCACACAATCACGATCGCACAATCACGATCACACAATCACAATCACATAGTCACACAATCACAATCACAATCACACAATCACAATCACACGAGCCCAATCACACTTACGATCACACAATCACAATCACACCATCACAAACACACAGTCGCTATCACACAATCACGATCACACGATCACGATCACACAATCACGATCACACAATCACGTTCACACAATCACGATCAGACAATCACGATCACACAATCACAGTCACACAATCACAATCACACAATCTCAATCACAATCACGATCACACAAACAGGATCACACAATTACGATCACACAATCACGACCACACAGTCACGATCACACAATCACGATCACACAATCACGATCACACAATCACGATCGCACAATCACGATCACACAATCACAGTCACACAATCACAATCGCACAACCAAAATCACAATCACGATCACACAAACACGATCGCACAATCACGATCACACAATCACGGCCACACAATCACGATCACACAATCACGATCACACAATCACGATCACACAATAACAATCACACCATCACAATCACACCATCACACAGTCACAATCCCACAATCACAATCCCACAATCACGATCACACAATCACGATCACACAGTCACAATCCCACAATCACAGTCACACAATCACAGTCACACAATCACAGTCACACAATCACAATCACACAACCACAATCACACAATCACGATCACACAATCACAATCACACAGTCACACAGTCGCACAGTCACACAATCACACAATCACACAGTCACAATCGCACAATCACGATCACACAATCACGATCACACAATCACGATCACACAGTCACAATCCCACAATCACGATCACACAATTACGATCACACAGTCACGATCACGCAATCACAACCACACAATCAGAATCACACAATCACAATCACACAATCACAGTTACACAATCACAGTCACACAATCACACAATCACACAATCACACAATCACAATCACACAATGACGATCACACAATCAGGATCACACAATCACAATCACACAATCACAATCACAATCACACAATCACACTCACGCAATCACAATCACACAATCACAATCACAATCCCACAATCACAATCACACAATCACAGTCACACAATCACAATCACACAATCACAATCACACAATCACAATCACGCAATCACAATCACGCAATCACAATCACTCAATCACACAGTCACAATCCCATAATCAGAATCCCACAATCACGATCACACAATCACGACCACACAGTCACAATCCCACAATCACAGTCACACAATCACAGTCACACAATCACAATCACACAATCACAATCACACAATCACACAGTCACAATCCCATAATCACAATCCCACAATCACGATTACACAATCACGATCACACAGTCACAATCCCACAATCACAGTCACACAATCACAAACACACAGTCACGATCACACAATCACGATCACACGATCACGATCACACAATCACAATCACACAATCACAAACACACCGTCACGATCACACAATTACGATCACACGATCACGAACACACAATCACAATCACACAATGACGATCACACAATCAGGATCACACAATAACAATCACACAATCACAATCACACAATCACAATCACGATCACACAGTCACACAATCACAATCACACAATCACAATCACACAATCACAATCACATAATCACAATAACACAATCACACAATCACGACCACACAATCACGATCACACAATCACAATCACATAGTCACACAAAAACAATCACAATCACACAATCACAATCACACAAACACACAGTCACAATCGCACAATCACGATCACAATATCACGATCACACAATCACGATCTCACAATCACAATCACACAGTCACACAATCACAATCTCAATCACAATCACAATCACACAATCACAACACACAATCACAATCACAATCCCACAATCACAATCACACAATCACAGTCACACAATCACAATCACACAATCACAACCACTCATTCACACAGTCACAATCCCATAATCACAATCCCACAATCACGATCACACAATCACGATCACACAATCACAATCACACAATCACAATAACACAATCACACAATAACGATCACACAATCACGATCACGCAATCACGATCACACAATCACAATCACACAGTCACACAATCACAATCACAATCACAATCACACAATCACGATCACACAATCACGATCGCACAATCACGATCACACAATCACACAATCACAATCCCACAATCACAACCACACAACCACAGTCACACAATCACAATCACAATCCCACAATCACAATCACACAATCACAATCACACAATCACAATCACACAATCACAATCACACAATCACAATCACACAATCACAATCACACAATCACAATCACACAGTCACAATCACAATCACACAATCACAATCACACAATCACAATCACACAATCACAATCACACAATCACAATCACACAATCACAATCATACAATCACAATCACAATCCCATAATCACACTCACACAATCACACAATCACAATCACGATCACACAATGACACAGTCAAAATCCCACAATCACGATCACACAATAACGATCACACAATCACGATCACACAATCACGATCACACAATCACAGTCACACAATCACAGTCACACAATCACAATCACACAATCTCAATCACAATCACGATCACACAAACAGGATCACACAATTACGATCACACAATCACGACCACACAATCACGATCACACAATCACGATCACACAATCACGATCACACAATCACGATCGCACAATCACGATCACACAATCACAATCACACAACCAAAATCACAATCACGATCACACAAACACGATCGCACAATCACGATCACACAATCACGGCCACACAATCACGATCACACAGTCACTATCACACAATCACAATCACACAATCACAATCACAAAATCACAATAACACAATCACAATCACACAATCACACAATCACGATCACACAATCACGATCACCCAATCACGATCACACAATCACGATCGCACAATCACGATCACACAATCACAGTCACTCAATCACAATCACACAACCAAAATCACAATCACGATCACACAAACACGATCGCACAATCACGATCACACAATCACGGCCACACAATCACGATCACACAATCACGATCACACAATCACAATCACACCATCACAATCACACCATCACACAGTCACAATCCCACAATCACAGTCACACAATCACAGTCACACAATCAGAGTCACACAATCACAATCACACAATCACAATCGCACAATCACACAGTCACAATCCCATAATCACAATCCCACAATCACGATCACACAATCACAACCACACAATCAGAATCACACAATCACAATAACACAATCACAGTCACAGAGTCACAATCACACAATCACAATGACACAATCACAATCACACAATCACAGTCACACAATCACGATCACACAATCACGATCACACAATCACGATCACACAATCACGATCGCACAATCACGATCACACAATCACAATCACACAACCAAAATCACAATCACGATCACACAAACACGATCGCACAATCACGATCACACAATCACGGCCACACAATCACGATCACACAGTCACTATCACACAATCACAATCACACAATCTCAATCACAATCACAATCACACAATCACAATCACGACCACACAGTCACAATCCCACAATCACAGTCACACAATCACAGTCACACAATCACAATCACACAATCACAATCACACAATCACACAGTCACAATCCCATAATCACAATCCCACAATCACGATTACACAATCACGATCACACAGTCACAATCCCACAATCACAGTCACACAATCACAAATACATAGTCACGATCACACAATCACGATCGGACAATCACAATCACACAATCACAATCACACAATCACGACCACACAACCACCATTACACAATCACAATCCCACAATCACAATCACACAATCACAATCACAATCACGATCACACAATCACGACCACACAATCACTGTCACACAATCACTATCACACTATCACGATCACACAATCACCATCACACAATCACACAATCACAATCACAATCACACAATCACAATAACACAATCACAATAACACAATCACAATCACACAATTACAATCACACAATCACAATCACACAATCACAATAACAAAATCACACAGTCACAATCCCACAATCACGATCACACGATCACGATCACACAATCATGTTCACACAATCACGATCACACAATCACGTTCACACAATCACGATCAGACAATCACGATCACACAATCACAGTCACACAATCACAATCACACAAAAACAATCACAATCACTATCACACAATCGCTATCACACAATCACTCTCACACAATCACGATCACACAATCGCGATCACACAATCACGATCGCACAATCACGATCACACAATCACGATCGCACAATCACGATCACACAATCACAGTCACATAACCACAATCACACAATCACAATAACACAATCACACAATCACGACCACACAATCACGATCACACAATCACAATCACATAGTCACACAATCACAATCACACAATCACAATCGCACAATCACAATCACACGAGCCCAATCACAATTACCATCACACAATCACAATCACACCATCACAAACACACAGTCGCTATCACACAATCACGATCACACGATCACGATCACACAATCACGATCACACAATCACGATCACACAATCACGATCACACAATCACAGTCACACAATCACAGTCACACAATCACAATCACACAATCTCAATCACAATCACGATCACACAAACAGGATCACACAATTACGATCACACAATCCCAACCACACAATCACGATCACACAATCACGATCACACAATCACGATCACACAATCACGATCACACAATCACGATCGCACAATCACGATCACACAATCACAGTCACACAATCACAATCACAATCACACAACCAAAATCACAATCACAATCACACAACCAAAATCACAATCACGATCGCACAAACACGATCACACAATCACGATCACACAATCACAATCACACCATCACAATCACCCCATCACACAGTCACAATCCCACAATCACAATCCCACAATCACGATCACACACTCACGATCACACAGTCACAATCGCACAATCACAGTCACACAATCACAGTCACACAATCACAGTCACACAATCACAGTAACACAATCACAATCACACAATAACAATCACACAATCACACAGTCACAAACCCACAATCACGATCACACAAACACGATCACACAGTCACGATCACACAATTACAATCACACAACCACAATCACACAATCAGAATCACACAATCACAATCACACAATCACAATCACATAATCACAATCACACAATCACAATCACACAATCACAATCACACAATCACACAATCACAATCACACAATCACAATCACACAATCACAATCACACAATCACAATCACACAATCACAATCACACAATCACAATCACACAATCACAATCACACAATCACAATCACACAATCACAATCACACAATCACACAATCACGATCACACAATCACGATCGCACAATCACGATCACACAATCACACAATCACAATCCCACAATCACACAATCACGACCACACAATCACGATCACACAATCACAATCACATAGTCACACAATCACAATCACAATCACACAATCACAATCACACGAGCCCAATCACAATTACGATCACACAATCACAATCACACCATCACAAACACACAGTCGCTATCACACAATCACGATCACACGATCACGATCACACAATCACGATCACACAATCACGATCACACAATCACGATCACACAATCACAGTCACACAATCACAGTCACACAATCACAATCACACAATCTCAATCACAATCACGATCACACAAACAGGATCACACAATTACGATCACACAATCCCAACCACACAATCACGATCACACAATCACGATCACACAATCACGATCACACAATCACAATCACACAATCACGATCGCACAATCACGATCACACAATCACAGTCACACAATCACAATCACAATCACACAACCAAAATCACAATCACGATCACACAAACACGATCACACAATCACAATCACACAATCACAATCACACCATCACAATCACCCCATCACACAGTCACAATCCCACAATCACAATCCCACAATCACGATCACACAATCACGATCACACAGTCACAATCGCACAATCACAGTCACACAATCACAGTCACACAATCACAGTAACACAATCACAATCACACAATCACACAGTCACAAACCCACAATCACGATCACGCAAACACGATCACACAGTCACGATCACACAACCACAATCACACAACCACAATCACACAATCAGAATCACACAATCACAATCACACAATCACAATCACACAATCACAATCACACAATCACAGTCACACAATCACAATCACACAATCACACAATCACAATCACACAATCACAATAACACAATCACACAATAACGATCACACAATCACGATCACGCAATCACGATCACACAATCACAATCACACAGTCACACAATCACAATCACAATCACACAATCACGATCACACAATCACGATCGCACAATCACGATCACACAATCACACAATCACAATCCCACAATCACACAATCACGATCACACAATCACGATCACACAATCACAATCACATAGTCACACAAAAACAATCACAATCACACAAACACACAGTCACAATCGCACAATCACGATCACAAAATCACGATCACACAATCACGATCTCACAATCACAATCACACAGTCACACAATCTCAATCACATAGTCACACAAAAACAATCACGATCACACAATCACGATCTCACAATCACAATCACACAGTCACACAATCACAATCTCAATCACAATCACAATCACAATCACAATCACACAATCACAATCACACAATCACAATCACACAATCACAATCACAATCCCACAATCACGATCACACAATCACAATCACACAATCACAATCACACAATCACGACCACACAACCATCAACACACAATCACAATCCCACAGTCACAATCACACAATCACAAACACAATCACGATCACACAATCACGATCACACAGTCACTATCACACAATCACAATCGCACAATCACAATCACAAAATCACAATAACACAATCACAATCACACAATCACACAATCACGATCATACAATCACGATCACACAATCACAATCACACAATCACAATCACACAATCACACAATCACACTCACACAATCACAATCACACAATCACACTCACACAATCACAATCACACAATCACAATCACAATCCCACAATCACAATCACAATCACACAATCACAGTCACACAATCACAATCACACAATCACACAATCACAATCACACAATCACAATAACACAATCACACAATAACGATCACACAATCACGATCACGCAATCACGATCACACAATCACAATCACACAGTCACACAATCACAATCACAATCACACAATCACGATCACACAATCACGATCGCACAATCACGATCACACAATCACACAATCACAATCCCACAATCACACAATCACGATCACACAATCACAGTCACATAATCACAATCACACAATCACAATAACACAATCACACAATCACGACCACACAATCACGATCACACAATCACAATCACATAGTCACACAATCACAATCACAATCACACAATCACAATCACACAATCACAATCACACAATCACAATCACACAATCACAATCACACGAGCCCAATCACAATTACGATCACACAATCACAATCACACCATCACAAACACACAGTCGCTATCACACAATCACGATCACACGATCACGATCACACAATCACGATCACACAATCACGATCACACAATCACGATCACACAATCACAGTCACACAATCACAGTCACACAATCACAATCACACAATCTCAATCACAATCACGATCACACAAACAGGATCACACAATTACGATCACACAATCCCAACCACACAATCACGATCACACAATCACGATCACACAATCACGATCACACAATCACGATCGCACAATCACGATCACACAATCACAGTCACACAATCACAATCACAAACACACAACCAAAATCACAATCACGATCACACAAACACGATCACACAATCACGATCACACAATCACAATCACACCATCACAATCACCCCATCACACAGTCACAATCCCACAATCACAATCCCACAATCACGATCACACAATCACGATCACACAGTCACAATCGCACAATCACAGTCACACAATCACAGTCACACAATCACAGTAACACAATCACAATCACACAATCACAATCACACAATCACACAGTCACAAACCCACAATCACGATCACACAAACACGATCACACAGTCACGATCACACAATCACAATCACACAACCACAATCACACAATCAGAATCACACAATCACAATCACAATCCCACAATCACAATCACACAATCACAGTCACACAATCACAATCACACAATCACACAATCACGATCACACAATTACGCTCACACAATCACAATCACACAATCACAATCACACAATCACACAATCACACTCACACAATCACAATCACACAATCACACTCACACAATCACAATCACAATCACAACCACACAATCACAATCACAATCCCACAATCACAATCACACAATCACAGTCACACAATCACAATCACACAATCACAATCACTCAATCACACAATCACAATCACACAATCACAATCACACAATCACAATCACACAATCACAATCACACAATCACAATCACACAATCACAATCACACAATCACAATCACACAATCACAATCACACAATCACAATAACACAATCACACAATAACGATCACACAATCACGATCACGCAATCACGATCACACAATCACAATCACACAGTCACGATCACACAATCACACAATCACACAATCACAATCCCACAATCACAACCACACAACCACAGTCACACAATCACAATCACAATCCCACAATCACAATCACACAATCACAGTCACACAATCACAATCACACAATCACAATCACACAATCACAATCACACAATCACAATCACACAATCACAATCACACAATCACAATCACACAATCACAATCACACAATCACAAAATCACAATCACAATCACAATCACAAACACAGTCGCCCAATCACAATCGCACAATCACAATCACAATCACAATCACACAATCACCATCACACAATCACCATCACGTAATCACAATCACTCTACCACAATCACGCAATTACAATCACGCAATCACAATCACGCAATCACAGTACAATCACGCAATCACAATGCCTCAATCACAGTCACACAATCACAATCACACAATCACAATCACACAATCACAATCACACAATCACAATCACACAATCACAATCACACAATCACGATCACACAATCACGATCACACAATCACGATCACACAATCACGATCACACAATCACGATCGCACAATCACGATCACACAATCACAGTCACACAATCACAATCACACAACCAAAATCACAATCACGATCACACAAACACGATCACACAATCACGATCACACAATCACGATCACACAATCACAATCACACCATCACAATCACACCATCACACAGTCACAATCCCACAATGACAATCCCACAATCACGATCACACAATCACGATCACACAGTCACAATCCCACAATCACAGTCACACAATCACAGTCACACAATCAGAGTCACACAATCACAATCACACAATCACAATCGCACAATCACACAGTCACAAACCCACAATCACGATCACACAAACACGATCACACAGTCACGATCACACAATCACAATCACACAATCACAATCACACAATCACAATCACACAATCACAATCACACAATCACAATCACACAATCACAATCGCACAATCACAATCACACAATCACAATCACACAATCACAATCACACAATCACAATCACACAATCACAATCACACAATCACAATCACACAATCACAATCACACAATCACAATCACACAATCACAATCACACAATCACACAATCACAATCACATAATCACACAATCACACAATCACAATCACACAATCACAATCACACAATCACAATCACACAATCACAATCACACAATCACAATCACACAATCACAATCACACAATCACAATCACACAATCACAATCACACAATCACAATCACACAATCACAATCACACAATCACAATCACACAATCACAATCACACAATCACAATCACACAATCACAATCACACAATCACAATCACACAATCACAATCACACAATCACAATCACACAATCACAATCACACAGTCACAATCACACAATCACAATCACACAATCACAATCACGCAATCACAATCACTCAATCACACAGTCACAATCCCATAATCACAATCCCACAATCACGATCACACAATTACGATCACACAGTCACGATCACACAATCACAACCACACAATCAGAATCACACAATCACAATAACACAATCACAGTCACAGAGTCACAATCACACAATCACAATGACACAATCACAATCACACAATCACAGTCACACAATCACGATCACACAATCACAATCACACAATCACAATCACACAATCACACTCACACAATCACAATCACACAATCACACAATCACAATCACAATCCCACAATCACAATCACACAATCACAGTCACACAATCACAATCACACAATCACAATCACACAATCGCAATCACACAATCACAATCACGCAATCACAATCACTCAATCACACAGTCACAATCCCATAATCAGAATCCCACAATCACGATCACACAATCACGATCACACAGTCACAATCCCACAATCACAGTCACACAATCACAGTCACACAATCACAATCACACAATCACAATCACACAATCACACAGTCACAATCCCATAATCACAATCCCACAATCACGATTACACAATCACGATCACACAGTCACAATCCCACAATCACAGTCACACAATCACAAACACACAGTCACGATCACACAATCACGATCACACGATCACGATCACACAATCACAATCACACAATCACAAACACACAGTCACGATCACACAATTACGATCACACGATCACGATCACACAATCACAATCACACAATCACAATCACACAATCACGACCACACAACCACCATCACACAATCACAATCACACAATCACTCAATCACGATCACAAAATCACGATCACGCAATCACGATCACACAATCACAATCACACAATCACAATCACACAATCACACTCACACAATCACAATCACACAATCACACTCACACAATCACAATCACACAATCACAATCACACAATCACAATCACAATCACAATCCCACAATCACAATCACACAATCACAGTCACACAATCACAATCACACAATCACAACCACTCAATCACACAATCACAATCCCATAATCACAATCCCACAATCACGATCACACAATCACGATCACACAATCACAATCACACAATCACGACCACACAACCACCAACACACAATCAAAATCCCACAGTCACAATCACACAATCACAATCACAATCACGATCACACAATCACGATCACACAGTCACTATCACACAATCACAATCACACAATCACAATCACAAAATCACAATAACACAATCACAATCACACAATCACACCATCACGATCACACAATCACGATCACACAAGCACAATCACACAATCACAATCACACAATCACACAATCACACTCACACAATCACAATCACACAATCACACTCACACAATCACAATCACACAATCACAATCACAATAACACAATCACAATCACACAATCACAGTCACACAATCACAATCACACAATCACAATCACTCAATCACACAATCACAATCACACAATCACAATAACACAATCACACAATCACGATCACACAAACACGATCAAGCAATCACGATCACACAATCACAATCACACAGTCACACAATCACAATCACAATCACACAACCACGATCACACAATCACCATCGCACAATCACGATCACACAATCACACAATCACAATCCCACAATCACAACCACACAACCACAGTCACACAACCACAATCACACAATCACACAGTCACAATCCCACAATCACGATCACACAATCACAATCACACAGTCACACAATCACAATCACAATCACACAATCACGATCACACAATCACGATCGCACAATCACGATCACACAATCACACAACCACAATCCCACAATCACAACCACACAAACCACGGTCACACAATCACAATCACACAATCACACAGTCACAATCCCACAATCACGATCACACAATCACGATCACACAGTCACTATCACACAATCCCAATCACACAATCATAATCCCAAAATAACAGTCGCGAAATCACAGTCACACAATCACAATCACACAATCACGATCACACAATCACGATCACACAATCGCGATCACACAATCACAATCACACAGTCACTCAATCACAATCACACAGTCACTCAACCACAATCACAATAACAATCACACAATCACAATCACACAATCACAATCACGATCACACAGTCACACAATCACAATCCCACAATCACAATCACACAACCACAGTCACACAATCACAATCACACAATCACAATCACACATTCACACAGTCACAATCCCATAATCACAATCCCACAATCACGATTACACAATCACGATCACACAGTCACAATCCCACAATCACAGTCACACAATCACAAACAGATTGTCACGATCACACAATCACGATCACACAATCACAATCACACAATAACAATCACACAATCACGTTCACACAATCACGATCAGACAATCACGATCACACAATCACAGTCACACAATCACAATCACACAATCACAATCACAATCACTATCACACAATCGCTATCACAAAATCACTATCACACAATCACGATCACACAATCACGATCACACAATCACAATCACACAATCACAATCACACAATCACAATCACAATCACACAATCACAATCACACAATCACAATCACACAATCACAATCACACAATCACAATCGCACAATCACAATCACAATCACATAAGCACCCTCACACAATCACACAATCACAATCACGATCACACAATCACACAGTCACAATCCCACAATCACGATCACACAATCACGATCACACAGTCACGATCACACAATCACAATCACACAATCAGAATCACACAATCACAATAACACAATCACACAATCACGATCACACAATCACGATCACACAATCACGATCACACTATCACGATCACACAATCACGATCACACAATCACGATCACACAATCACAGTCACACAATCACAGTCACACAATCACAATCACACAATCTCAATCACAATCACGATCACACAAAAAGGATCACACAATTACGATCACACAATCACAACCACACAATCACGATCACACAATCACGATCACACAATCACGATCACACAATCACGATCGCACAATCACGATCACACAATCACAGTCACACAATCACAATCACACAACCAAAATCACAATCACGATCACACAAACACGATCACACAATCACGATCACACAATCACAATCACACCATCACAATCACCCCATCTCACAGTCACAATCCCACAATCACAATCCCACAATCACGATCACACAATCACGATCACACAGTCACAATCGCACAATCACAGTCACACAATCACAGTCACACAATCACAGTCACACAATCACAATCACACAATCACAATCACACAATCACACAGTCACAAACCCACAATCACGATCACACAAACACGATCACACAATCACAATCACACAATCACAATCGCACAATCACACAGTCACAAACCCACAATCACGATCACACAAACACGATCACACAGTCACGATCACACAATCACAATCACACAATCACAATCACACAATCACAATCACACAATCACAATCACACAATCACAATCGCACAATCACAATCACACGAGCCCAATCACAATTACGATCACACAATCACAATCACACCATCACAAACACACAGTCGCTATCACACAATCACGATCACACGATCACGATCACACAATCACGATCACACAATCACGATCACACAATCACGATCACACAATCACAGTCACACAATCACAGTCACACAATCACAATCACACAATCTCAATCACAATCACGATCACACAAACAGGATCACACAATTACGATCACACAACCCCAACCACACAATCACGATCACACAATCACGATCACACAATCACGATCACACAATCACGATCACACAATCACGATCGCACAATCACGATCACACGATCACAGTCACACAATCACAATCACAATCACACAACCAAAATCACAATCACGATCACACAAACACGATCACACAATCACAATCACACAATCACAATCACACCATCACAATCACCCCATCACACAGTCACAATCCCACAATCACAATCCCACAATCACGATCACACAATCACGATCACACAGTCACAATCGCACAATCACAGTCACACAATCACAGTCACACAATCACAGTAACACAATCACAATCACACAATCACAATCACACAATCACACAGTCACAAACCCACAATCACGATCACGCAAACACGATCACACAGTCACGATCACACAATCACAATCACACAACCACAATCACACAATCAGAATCACACAATCACAATCACACAATCACAATCACACAATCACAATCACACAATCACAATCACACAATCACAATCACACAATCACAATCACACAATCACAATCACACAATCACAATCACACAATCACACAATTACACAATCACAATCACACAACCACAATCACACAATCACAATCACATAATCACAATAACACAATCACACAATCACGACCACACAATCACGATCACACAATCACAATCACATAGTCACACAAAAACAATCACAATCACACAAACACACAGTCACAATCGCACAATCACGATCACAAAATCACGATCACACAATCACGATCTCACAATCACAATCACACAGTCACACAATCTCAATCACATAGTCACACAAAAACAATCACAATCCCACAATCACAATCACACAATCACAGTCGCCCAATCACAATCACACAATCACAACCACTCAGTCACACAGTCACAATCCCATAATCACAATCCCACAATCACGATCACACAATCACGATCACACAATCACAATCACACAATCACAATCACACAATCACGACCACACAACCACCAACACACAATCACAATCCCACAGTCACAATCACACAATCACAAACACAATCACGATCACACAATCACGATCACACAGTCACTATCACACAATCACAATCGCACAATCACAATCACAAAATCACAATAACACAATCACAATCACACAATCACACAATCACGATCACACAATCACGATCACACAATCACACTCACACAATCACACTCACACAATCACAATCACACAATCCCACTCACACAATCACAATCACACAATCACAATCACAATCCCACAATCACAATCACAATCACACAATCACAGTCACACAATCACAATCACACAATCACACAATCACAATCACACAATCACAATAACACAATCACACAATAACGATCACACAATCACGATCACGCAATCACGATCACACAATCACAATCACACAGTCACACAATCACAATCACAATCACACAATCACGATCACACAATCACGATCGCACAATCACGATCACACAATCACACAATCACAATCCCACAATCACACAATCACGATCACACAATCACAGTCACATAATCACAATCACACAATCACAATAACACAATCACACAATCACGACCACACAATCACGATCACACAATCACAATCACATAGTCACACAATCACAATCACAATCACACAATCACAATCACACAATCACAATCACACGAGCCCAATCACAATTACGATCACACAATCACAATCACACCATCACAAACACACAGTCGCTATCACACAATCACGATCACACGATCACGATCACACAATCACGATCACACAATCACGATCACACAATCACGATCACACAATCACAGTCACACAATCACAGTCACACAATCACAATCACACAATCTCAATCACAATCACGATCACACAAACAGGATCACACAATTACGATCACACAATCCCAACCACACAATCACGATCACACAATCACGATCACACAATCACGATCACACAATCACGATCGCACAATCACGATCACACAATCACAGTCACACAATCACAATCACAATCACACAGCAAAATCACAATCACGATCACACAAACACGATCACACAATCACGATCACACAATCACAATCACACCATCACAATCACCCCATCACACAGTCACAATCCCACAATCACAATCCCACAATCACGATCACACAATCACGATCACACAGTCACAATCGCACAATCACAGTCACACAATCACAGTCACACAATCACAGTAACACAATCACAATCACACAATCACAATCACACAATCACACAGTCACAAACCCACAATCACGATCACACAAACACGATCACACAGTCACGATCACACAATCACAATCACACAACCACAATCACACAATCAGAATCACACAATCACAATCACAATCCCACAATCACAATCACACAATCACAGTCACACAATCACAATCACACAATCACAACCACTCAGTCACACAGTCACAATCCCATAATCACAATCCCACAATCACGATCACACAATCACGATCACACAATCACAATCACACAATCACAATCACACAATCACGACCACACAACCACCAACACACAATCACAATCCCACAGTCACAATCACACAATCACAAACACAATCACGATCACACAATCACGATCACACAGTCACTATCACACAATCACAATCGCACAATCACAATCACAAAATCACAATAACACAATCACAATCACACAATCACACAATCACGATCACACAATTACGATCACACAATCACAATCACACAATCACAATCACACAATCACACAATCACACTCACACAATCACAATCACACAATCACACTCACACAATCACAATCACAATCACACAATCACAATCACAATCCCACAATCACAATCACACAATCACAGTCACACAATCACAATCACACAATCACAATCACTCAATCACACAATCACAATCACACAATCACAATCACACAATCACAATAACACAATCACACAATAACGATCACACAATCACGATCACGCAATCACGATCACACAATCACAATCACACAGTCACACAATCACAATCACAATCACACAATCACGATCACACAATCACGATCGCACAATCACGATCACACAATCACACAATCACAATCCCACAATCACAACCACACAACCACAGTCACACAATCACAATCACAATCCCACAATCACAATCACACAATCACAGTCACACAATCACAATCACACAATCACAATCACACAATCACAACCACACAATCACAAAATCACAATCACAATCACAATCACAAACACAGTCGCCCAATCACAATCGCACAATCACAGTCACAATCACAATCACACAATCACCATCACACAATCACCATCACGTAATCACAATCACGCTACCACAATTACGATCACACAATCACAATCACACAATCACAATCACACAATCACACAATCACACTCACACAATCACAATCACACAATCACACTCACACAATCACAATCACAATCACACAATCACAATCACAATCCCACAATCACAATCACACAATCACAGTCACACAATCACAATCACACAATCACAATCACTCAATCACACAATCACAATCACACAATCACAATCACACAATCACAATCACACAATCACAATAACACAATCACACAATAACGATCACACAATCACGATCACGCAATCACGATCACACAATCACAATCACACAGTCACACAATCACAATCACAATCACACAATCACGATCACACAATCACGATCGCACAATCACGATCACACAATCACACAATCACAATCCCACAATCACAACCACACAACCACAGTCACACAATCACAATCACAATCCCACAATCACAATCACACAATCACAGTCACACAATCACAATCACACAATCACAATCACACAATCACAATCACACAATCACAAAATCACAATCACAATCACAATCACAAACACAGTCGCCCAATCACAATCGCACAATCACAATCACAATCACAATCACACAATCACCATCACACAATCACCATCACGTAATCACAATCACGCTACCACAATTACGATCACACAATCACAATCACACAATCACAATCACACAATCACACAATCACACTCACACAATCACAATCACACAATCACACTCACACAATCACAATCACAATCACACAATCACAATCACAATCCCACAATCACAATCACACAATCACAGTCACACAATCACAATCACACAATCACAATCACTCAATCACACAATCACAATCACACAATCACAATCACACAATCACAATAACACAATCACACAATAACGATCACACAATCACGATCACCCAATCACGATCACACAATCACAATCACACAGTCACACAATCACAATCACAATCACACAATCACGATCACACAATCACGATCGCACAATCACGATCACACAATCACACAATCACAATCCCACAATCACAACCACACAACCACAGTCACACAATCACAATCACAATCCCACAATCACAATCACACAATCACAGTCACACAATCACAATCACACAATCACAATCACACAATCACAATCACACAATCACAAAATCACAATCACAATCACAATCACAAACACAGTCGCCCAATCACAATCGCACAATCACAATCACAATCACAATCACACAATCACCATCACACAATCACCATCACGTAATCACAATCACGCTACCACAATCACGCAATTACAATCACGCAATCACAATCACGCAATCACAGTACAATCACGCAATCACAATGCCACAATCACAGGCACACAATCACAATCACACAATCACAATCACACAATCACAATCACACAATCACAATCACACAATCACAATCACACAATCACAATCACACAATCACGATCACACAATCACGATCACACAATCACGATCACACAATCACGATCACACAATCACGATCGCACAATCACGATCACACAATCACAGTCACACAATCACAATCACACAACCAAAATCACAATCACGATCACACAAACACGATCGCACAATCACGATCACACAATCACGGCCACACAATCACGATCACACAATCACGATCACACAATCACGATCACACAATCACAATCACACCATCACAATCACACCATCACACAGTCACAATCCCACAATGACAATCCCACAATCACGATCACACAATCACGATCACACAGTCACAATCCCACAATCACAGTCACACAATCACAGTCACACAATCAGAGTCACACAATCACAATCACACAATCACAATCGCACAATCACACAGTCACAAACCCACAATCACGATCACACAAACACGATCACACAGTCACGATCACACAATCACAACCACACAATCACAATCACACAATCACAATCACACAATCACAATCACACAATCACGATCACACAATCACAATCACACAATCACAATCACACAATCACAATCACACAATCACAATCACACAATCACAATCACACAATCACAATCACACAATCACACAATCACAATCACATAATCACACAATCACACAGTCACAATCACACAATCACAATCACACAATCACAATCACACAATCACAATCGCACAATCACAATCACACAATCACAATCACACAATCACAATCACACAATCACAATCACACAATCACAATCACACAATCACAATCACACAATCACAATCACACAATCTCAATCACTCAATCACACAGTCACAATCCCATAATCACAATCCCACAATCACGATCACACAATTACGATCACACAGTCACGATCACACAATCACAACCACACAATCAGAATCACACAATCACAATAACACAATCACAGTCACAGAGTCACAATCACACAATCACAATGACACAATCACAATCACACAATCACAGTCACACAATCACGATCACACAATCACAATCACACAATCACAATCACACAATCACACTCACACAATCACAATCACACAATCACAATCACAATCCCACAATCACAATCACACAATCACAGTCACACAATCACAATCACACAATCACAATCACACAATCGCAATCACACAATCACAATCACGCAATCACAATCACTCAATCACACAGTCACAATCCCATAATCAGAATCCCACAATCACGATCACACAATCACGATCACACAGTCACAATCCCACAATCACAGTCACACAATCACAGTCACACAATCAGAGTCACACAATCACAATCACACAATCACAATCGCACAATCACACAGTCACAAACCCACAATCACGATCACACAAACACGATCACACAGTCACGATCACACAATCACGATCACACAATCACAGTCACACAATCACAGTCACACAATCACAATCACACAATCTCAATCACAATCACGATCACACAAAAAGGATCACACAATTACGATCACACAATCACAACCACACAATCACGATCACACAATCACGATCACACAATCACGATCACACAATCACGATCGCACAATCACGATCACACAATCACAGTCACACAATCACAATCACACAACCAAAATCACAATCACGATCACACAAACACGATCACACAATCACGATCACACAATCACAATCACACCATCACAATCACCCCATCTCACAGTCACAATCCCACAATCACAATCCCACAATCACGATCACACAATCACGATCACACAGTCACAATCGCACAATCACAGTCACACAATCACAGTCACACAATCACAGTCACACAATCACAATCACACAATCACAATCACACAATCACACAGTCACAAACCCACAATCACGATCACACAAACACGATCACACAATCACAATCACACAATCACAATTGCACAATCACACAGTCACAAACCCACAATCACGATCACACAAACACGATCACACAGTCACGATCACACAATCACAATCACACAATCACAATCACACAATCACAATCACACAATCACAATCACACAATCACAATCACACAATCACAATCACACGAGCCCAATCACAATTACGATCACACAATCACAATCACACCATCACAAACACACAGTCGCTATCACACAATCACGATCACACGATCACGATCACACAATCACGATCACACAATCACGATCACACAATCACGATCACACAATCACAGTCACACAATCACAGTCACACAATCACAATCACACAATCTCAATCACAATCACGATCACACAAACAGGATCACACAATTACGATCACACAACCCCAACCACACAATCACGATCACACAATCACGATCACACAATCACGATCACACAATCACGATCACACAATCACGATCGCACAATCACGATCACACGATCACAGTCACACAATCACAATCACAATCACACAACCAAAATCACAATCACGATCACACAAACACGATCACACAATCACAATCACACAATCACAATCACACCATCACAATCACCCCATCACACAGTCACAATCCCACAATCACAATCCCACAATCACGATCACACAATCACGATCACACAGTCACAATCGCACAATCACAGTCACACAATCACAGTCACACAATCACAGTAACACAATCACAATCACACAATCACAATCACACAATCACACAGTCACAAACCCACAATCACGATCACGCAAACACGATCACACAGTCACGATCACACAATCACAATCACACAACCACAATCACACAATCAGAATCACACAATCACAATCACACAATCACAATCACACAATCACAATCACACAATCACAATCACACAATCACAATCACACAATCACAATCACACAATCACAATCACACAATCACACAATTACACAATCACAATCACACAACCACAATCACACAATCACAATCACATAATCACAATAACACAATCACACAATCACGACCACACAATCACGATCACACAATCACAATCACATAGTCACACAAAAACAATCACAATCACACAAACACACAGTCACAATCGCACAATCACGATCACAAAATCACGATCACACAATCACGATCTCACAATCACAATCACACAGTCACACAATCTCAATCACATAGTCACACAAAAACAATCACAATCCCACAATCACAATCACACAATCACAGTCGCCCAATCACAATCACACAATCACAACCACTCAGTCACACAGTCACAATCCCATAATCACAATCCCACAATCACGATCACACAATCACGATCACACAATCACAATCACACAATCACAATCACACAATCACGACCACACAACCACCAACACACAATCACAATCCCACAGTCACAATCACACAATCACAAACACAATCACGATCACACAATCACGATCACACAGTCACTATCACACAATCACAATCGCACAATCACAATCACAAAATCACAATAACACAATCACAATCACACAATCACACAATCACGATCACACAATCACGATCACACAATCACACTCACACAATCACACTCACACAATCACAATCACACAATCACACTCACACAATCACAATCACACAATCACAATCACAATCCCACAATCACAATCACAATCACACAATCACAGTCACACAATCACAATCACACAATCACACAATCACAATCACACAATCACAATAACACAATCACACAATAACGATCACACAATCACGATCACGCAATCACGATCACACAATCACAATCACACAGTCACACAATCACAATCACAATCACACAATCACGATCACACAATCACGATCGCACAATCACGATCACACAATCACACAATCACAATCCCACAATCACACAATCACGATCACACAATCACAGTCACATAATCACAATCACACAATCACAATAACACAATCACACAATCACGACCACACAATCACGATCACACAATCACAATCACATAGTCACACAATCACAATCACAATCACACAATCACAATCACACAATCACAATCACACAATCACAATCACACAATCACAATCACACGAGCCCAATCACAATTACGATCACACAATCACAATCACACCATCACAAACACACAGTCGCTATCACACAATCACGATCACACGATCACGATCACACAATCACGATCACACAATCACGATCACACAATCACGATCACACAATCACAGTCACACAATCACAGTCACACAATCACAATCACACAATCTCACTCACAATCACGATCACACAAACAGGATCACACAATTACGATCACACAATCCCAACCACACAATCACGATCACACAATCACGATCACACAATCACGATCACACAATCACGATCGCACAATCACGATCACACAATCACAGTCACACAATCACAATCACAATCACACAGCAAAATCACAATCACGATCACACAAACACGATCACACAATCACGATCACACAATCACAATCACACCATCACAATCACCCCATCACACAGTCACAATCCCACAATCACAATCCCACAATCACGATCACACAATCACGATCACACAGTCACAATCGCACAATCACAGTCACACAATCACAGTCACACAATCACAGTAACACAATCACAATCACACAATCACAATCACACAATCACACAGTCACAAACCCACAATCACGATCACACAAACACGATCACACAGTCACGATCACACAATCACAATCACACAACCACAATCACACAATCAGAATCACACAATCACAATCACAATCCCACAATCACAATCACACAATCACAGTCACACAATCACAATCACACAATCACAACCACTCAGTCACACAGTCACAATCCCATAATCACAATCCCACAATCACGATCACACAATCACGATCACACAATCACAATCACACAATCACAATCACACAATCACGACCACACAACCACCAACACACAATCACAATCCCACAGTCACAATCACACAATCACAAACACAATCACGATCACACAATCACGATCACACAGTCACTATCACACAATCACAATCGCACAATCACAATCACAAAATCACAATAACACAATCACAATCACACAATCACACAATCACGATCACACAATTACGATCACACAATCACAATCACACAATCACAATCACACAATCACACAATCACACTCACACAATCACAATCACACAATCACACTCACACAATCACAATCACAATCACACAATCACAATCACAATCCCACAATCACAATCACACAATCACAGTCACACAATCACAATCACACAATCACAATCACTCAATCACACAATCACAATCACACAATCACAATCACACAATCACAATCACACAATCACAATAACACAATCACACAATAACGATCACACAATCACGATCACGCAATCACGATCACACAATCACAATCACACAGTCACACAATCACAATCACAATCACACAATCACGATCACACAATCACGATCGCACAATCACGATCACACAATCACACAATCACAATCCCACAATCACAACCACACAACCACAGTCACACAATCACAATCACAATCCCACAATCACAATCACACAATCACAGTCACACAATCACAATCACACAATCACAATCACACAATCACAACCACACAATCACAAAATCACAATCACAATCACAATCACAAACACAGTCGCCCAATCACAATCGCACAATCACAATCACAATCACAATCACACAATCACCATCACACAATCACCATCACGTAATCACAATCACGCTACCACAATTACGATCACACAATCACAATCACACAATCACACAATCACACTCACACAATCACAATCACACAATCACACTCACACAATCACAATCACAATCACACAATCACAATCACAATCCCACAATCACAATCACACAATCACAGTCACACAATCACAATCACACAATCACAATCACTCAATCACACAATCACAATCACACAATCACAATCACACAATCACAATCACACAATCACAATAACACAATCACACAATAACGATCACACAATCACGATCACGCAATCACGATCACACAATCACAATCACACAGTCACACAATCACAATCACAATCACACAATCACGATCACACAATCACGATCGCACAATCACGATCACACAATCACACAATCACAATCCCACAATCACAACCACACAACCACAGTCACACAATCACAATCACAATCCCACAATCACAATCACACAATCACAGTCACACAATCACAATCACACAATCACAATCACACAATCACAATCACACAATCACAAAATCACAATCACAATCACAATCACAAACACAGTCGCCCAATCACAATCGCACAATCACAATCACAATCACAATCACACAATCACCATCACACAATCACCATCACGTAATCACAATCACGCTACCACAATTACGATCACACAATCACAATCACACAATCACAATCACACAATCACACAATCACACTCACACAATCACAATCACACAATCACACTCACACAATCACAATCACAATCACACAATCACAATCACAATCCCACAATCACAATCACACAATCACAGTCACACAATCACAATCACACAATCACAATCACTCAATCACACAATCACAATCACACAATCACAATCACACAATCACAATAACACAATCACACAATAACGATCACACAATCACGATCACCCAATCACGATCACACAATCACAATCACACAGTCACACAATCACAATCACAATCACACAATCACGATCACACAATCACGATCGCACAATCACGATCACACAATCACACAATCACAATCCCACAATCACAACCACACAACCACAGTCACACAATCACAATCACAATCCCACAATCACAATCACACAATCACAGTCACACAATCACAATCACACAATCACAATCACACAATCACAATCACACAATCACAAAATCACAATCACAATCACAATCACAAACACAGTCGCCCAATCACAATCGCACAATCACAATCACAATCACAATCACACAATCACCATCACACAATCACCATCACGTAATCACAATCACGCTACCACAATCACGCAATTACAATCACGCAATCACAATCACGCAATCACAGTACAATCACGCAATCACAATGCCACAATCACAGGCACACAATCACAATCACACAATCACAATCACACAATCACAATCACACAATCACAATCACACAATCACAATCACACAATCACAATCACACAATCACGATCACACAATCACGATCACACAATCACGATCACACAATCACGATCACACAATCACGATCGCACAATCACGATCACACAATCACAGTCACACAATCACAATCACACAACCAAAATCACAATCACGATCACACAAACACGATCGCACAATCACGATCACACAATCACGGCCACACAATCACGATCACACAATCACGATCACACAATCACGATCACACAATCACAATCACACCATCACAATCACACCATCACACAGTCACAATCCCACAATGACAATCCCACAATCACGATCACACAATCACGATCACACAGTCACAATCCCACAATCACAGTCACACAATCACAGTCACACAATCAGAGTCACACAATCACAATCACACAATCACAATCGCACAATCACACAGTCACAAACCCACAATCACGATCACACAAACACGATCACACAGTCACGATCACACAATCACAACCACACAATCACAATCACACAATCACAATCACACAATCACAATCACACAATCACGATCACACAATCACAATCACACAATCACAATCACACAATCACAATCACACAATCACAATCACACAATCACAATCACACAATCACAATCACACAATCACAATCACACAATCACAATCACACAATCACACAATCACAATCACATAATCACACAATCACACAGTCACAATCACACAATCACAATCACACAATCACAATCACACAATCACAATCGCACAATCACAATCACACAATCACAATCACACAATCACAATCACACAATCACAATCACACAATCACAATCACACAATCACAATCACACAATCACAATCACACAATCACAATCACACAATCTCAATCACTCAATCACACAGTCACAATCCCATAATCACAATCCCACAATCACGATCACACAATTACGATCACACAGTCACGATCACACAATCACAACCACACAATCAGAATCACACAATCACAATAACACAATCACAGTCACAGAGTCACAATCACACAATCACAATGACACAATCACAATCACACAATCACAGTCACACAATCACGATCACACAATCACAATCACACAATCACAATCACACAATCACACTCACACAATCACAATCACACAATCACAATCACAATCCCACAATCACAATCACACAATCACAGTCACACAATCACAATCACACAATCACAATCACACAATCGCAATCACACAATCACAATCACGCAATCACAATCACTCAATCACACAGTCACAATCCCATAATCAGAATCCCACAATCACGATCACACAATCACGATCACACAGTCACAATCCCACAATCACAGTCACACAATCACAGTCACACAATCACAATCACACAATCACAATCACACAATCACACAGTCACAATCCCATAATCACAATCCCACAATCACGATTACACAATCACGATCACACAGTCACAATCCCACAATCACAGTCACACAATCACAAACACACAGTCACGATCACACAATCACGATCACACGATCACGATCACACAATCACAATCACACAATCACAAACACACAGTCACGATCACACAATTACGTTCACACGATCACGATCACACAATCACAATCACACAATCACAATCACACAATCACGACCACACAACCACCATCACACAATCACAATCACACAATCACACAATCACGATCACAAAATCACGATCACGCAATCACGATCACACAATCACAATCACACAATCACAATCACACAATCACACTCACACAATCACAATCACACAATCACACTCACACAATCACAATCACACAATCACAATCACAATCCCACAATCACAATCACACAATCACAGTCACACAATCACAATCACATAATCACAACCACTCAATCACACAATCACAATCCCATAATCACAATCCCACAATCACGATCACACAATCACGATCACACAATCACGATCACACAATCACAATCCCACAATCACGACCACACAACCACCAACACACAATTAAAATCCCACAGTCACAATCACACAATCACAATCACAATCACGATCACACAATCACGATCACACAGTCACTATCACACAATCACGATCACACAATCACGATCACACAAGCACAATCACACAATCACAATCACACAATCACACAATCACACTCACACAATCACAATCACACAATCACACTCACACAATCACAATCACACAATCACAATCACAATCCCACAATCACAATCACACAATCACAGTCACACAATCACAATCACACAATCACAATCACTCAATCACACAATCACAATCACACAATCACAATAACACAATCACACAATCACGATCACACAATCACGATCACGCAATCACGATCACACAATCACAATCACACAGTCACACAATCACAATCACAATCACACAACCACGATCACACAATCACCATCGCACAATCACGATCACACAATCACACAATCACAATCCCACAATCACAACCACACAACCACAGTCACACAACCACAATCACACAATCACACAGTCACAATCCCACAATCACGATCACACAATCACGATCACACAATCACAATCACACAGTCACACAATCACAATCACAATCACACAATCACGATCACACAATCACGATCGCACAATCACGATCACACAATCACACAACCACAATCCCACAATCACAACCACACAACCACGGTCACACAATCACGATCACACAATCACACAGTCACAATCCCACAATCACGATCACACAATCACGATCACACAGTCACTATCACACAATCCCAATCACACAATCATAATCCCAAAATAACAGTCGCGAAATCACAGTCACACAATCACAATCACACAATCACGATCACACAATCACGATCACACAATCGCGATCACACAATCACAATCACACAGTCACTCAATCACAATCACACAGTCACTCAACCACAATCACAATAACAATCATACAATCACAATCACACAATCACAATCACGATCACACAGTCACACAATCACAATCCCACAATCACAATCACACAATCACAGTCACACAATCACAATCACACAATCACAATCACACATTCACACAGTCACAATCCCATAATCACAATCCCACAATCACGATTACACAATCACGATCACACAGTCACAATCCCACAATCACAGTCACACAATCACAAACAGATAGTCACGATCACACAATCACGATCACACAATCACAATCACACAATAACAATCACACAATCACGTTCACACAATCACGATCAGACAATCACGATCACACAATCACAGTCACACAATCACAATCACACAATCACAATCACAATCACTATCACACAATCGCTATCACAAAATCACTATCACACAATCACGATCACACAATCACGATCACACAATCACAATCACACAATCAGAATCACACAATCACAATAACACAATCACACAATCACGATCACACAATCACGATCACACAATCACGATCACACAATCACGATCACACAATCACGATCACACAATCACGATCACACAATCACAGTCACACAATCACAGTCACACAATCACAATCACACAATCTCAATCACAATCACGATCACACAAAAAGGATCACACAATTACGATCACACAATCACAACCACACAATCACGATCACACAATCACGATCACACAATCACGATCACACAATCACGATCGCACAATCACGATCACACAATCACAGTCACACAATCACAATCACAATCACACAACCAAAATCACAATCACGATCACACAATCACAATCACAATCCCACAATCACAATCACAATCACATAATCACAACCACTCAATCACACAATCACAATCCCATAATCACAATCCCACAATCACGATCACACAATCACGATCACACAATCACGATCACACAATCACAATCACACAATCACGACCACACAACCACCAACACACAATCAAAATCCCACAGTCACAATCACACAATCACAATCACAATCACGATCACACAATCACGATCACACAATCACGATCACACAATCACGATCGCACAATCACGATCACACAATCACAGTCACACAATCACAATCACAATCACACAACCAAAATCACAATCACGATCACACAAACACGATCACACAATCACGATCACACAATCACAATCACACCATCACAATCACCCCATCACACAGTCACAATCCCACAATCACAATCCCACAATCACGATCACACAATCACGATCACACAGTCACAATCGCACAATCACAGTCACACAATCACAGTCACACAATCACAGTCACACAATCACAGTCACACAATCACAATCACACAATCACACAGTCACAAACCCACAATCACGATCACACAAACACGATCACACAATCACAATCACACAATCACAATCGCACAATCACACAGTCACAAACCCACAATCACGATCACACAAACACGATCACACAGTCACGATCGCACAATCACAATCACACAATCACAATCACACAATCACAATCACACAATCACAATCACACAATCACAATCACACAATCACAATCACACAATCACAATCACACAATCACAATCACACAATCACAATCACACAATCACAATCACACAATCACAATCACACAATCACAATCACACAATCACAATCACACAATCACAATCACACAATCACAATCACACAATCACAATCACACAATCACAATCACACAATCACAATCACACAATCACAATCACACAATCACACAATCACAATCACATAATCACACAATCACACAATCACAATCACACAATCACAATCACACAATCACAATCACACAATCACAATCACACAATCACAATCACACAATCACAATCACACAATCACAATCACACAATCACAATCACACAATCACAATCACACAATCACAATCACACAATCACAATCACACAATCACAATCACACAATCACAATCACACAATCACAATCACACAATCACAATCACACAATCACAATCACGCAATCACAATCACTCAATCACACAGTCACAATCCCATAATCACAATCCCACAATCACGATCACACAATTACGATCACACAGTCACGATCACACAATCACAACCACACAATCAGAATCACACAATCACAATAACACAATCACAGTCACAGAGTCACAATCACACAATCACAATGACACAATCACAATCACACAATCACAGTCACACAATCACGATCACACAATCACAATCACACAATCACAATCACACAATCACACTCACACAATCACAATCACACAATCACAATCACAATCCCACAATCACAATCACACAATCACACTCACACAATCACAATCACACAATCACAATCACACAATCGCAATCACACAATCACGCAATCACAATCACTCAATCACACAGTCACAATCCCATAATCAGAATCCCACAATCACGATCACACAATCACGATCACACAGTCACAATCCCACAATCACAGTCACACAATCACAGTCACACAATCACAATCACACAATCACAATCACACAATCACACAGTCACAATCCCATAATCACAATCCCACAATCACGATTACACAATCACGATCACACAGTCACAATCCCACAATCACAGTCACACAATCACAAACACACAGTCACGATCACACAATCACGATCACACGATCACGATCACACAATCACAATCACACGATCACAAACACACAGTCACGATCACACAATTACGATCACACGATCACGATCACACAATCACAATCACACAATCACAATCACACAATCACGACCACACAACCACCATCACACAATCACAATCACACAATCACAATCACACAATCACACAATCACGATCACAAAATCACGATCACGCAATCACGATCACACAATCACAATCACACAATCACAATCACACAATCACACTCGCACAATCACAATCACACAATCACACACACACAATCACAATCGCACAATCACAATCACAATCCCACAATCACAATCACACAATCACAGTCACACAATCACAATCACACAATCACAACCACTCAATCACACAGTCACAATCCCATAATCACAATCCCACAATCACGATCACACAATCACGATCACACAATCACAATCACACAATAACAATCACACAATCACGTTCACACAATCACGTTCACACAATCACGACCAGACAATCACGATCACACAATCACAGTCACACAATCACAATCACACAATCACAATCACAATCACTATCACACAATCGCTATCACAAAATCACTATCACACAATCACGATCACACAATCACGATCACACAATCACAATCACACAATCACAATCACACAATCACAATCACACAATCACAATCACAATCACACAATCACAATCACACAATCACAATCACACAATCACAATCACACAATCACAATCGCACAATCACAATCACAATCACATAAGCACCCTCACACAATCACACAATCACAATCACGATCACACAATCACACAGTCACAATCCCACAATCACGATCACACAATCACGATCACACAGTCACGATCACACAATCACAATCACACAATCAGAATCACACAATCACAATAACACAATCACACAATCACGATCACACAATCACGATCACACAATCACGATCACACAATCACAATCACACAATCACAGTCACACAATCACAATCACACAATCTCAATCACACCATCACAATCACCCCATCACACAGTCACAATCCCACAATCACAATCCCACAATCACGATCACACAATCACGATCACACAGTCACAATCGCACAATCACAGTCACACAATCACAGTCACACAATCACAGTCACACAATCACAGTCACACAATCACAATCACGATCACACAAACACGATCACACAATCACAATCACACAATCACAATCGCACAATCACACAGTCACAAACCCACAATCACGATCACACAAACACGATCACACAGTCACGATCACACAATCACAATCACACAATCACAATCACACAATCACAATCACACAATCACAATCACACAATCACAATCACACAATCACAATCACACAATCACAATCACACAATCACAATCACACAATCACAATCACACAATCACAATCACACAATCACAATCACACAATCACAATCACACAATCACACAATCACACAATCACAATCACATAATCACACAATCACACAATCACACAATCACAATCACACAATCACAATCACACAATCACAATCACACAATCACAATCACACAATCACAATCACACAATCACAATCACACAATCACAATCACACAATCACAATCACACAATCACAATCACACAATCACAATCACACAATCACAATCACACAATCACAATCACGCAATCACAATCACTCAATCACACAGTCACAATCCCATAATCACAATCCCACAATCACGATCACACAATTACGATCACACAGTCACGATCACACAATCACAACCACACAATCAGAATCACACAATCACAATAACACAATCACAGTCACAGAGTCACAATCACACAATCACAATGACACAATCACAATCACACAATCACAGTCACACAATCACGATCACACAATCACAATCACACAATCACAATCACACAATCACACTCACACAATCACAATCACACAATCACAATCACAATCCCACAATCACAATCACACAATCACACTCACACAATCACAATCACACAATCACAATCACACAATCGCAATCACACAATCACGCAATCACAATCACTCAATCACACAGTCACAATCCCATAATCAGAATCCCACAATCACGATCACACAATCACGATCACACAGTCACAATCCCACAATCACAGTCACACAATCACAGTCACACAATCACAATCACACAATCACAATCACACAATCACACAGTCACAATCCCATAATCACAATCCCACAATCACGATTACACAATCACGATCACACAGTCACAATCCCACAATCACAGTCACACAATCACAAACACACAGTCACGATCACACAATCACGATCACACGATCACGATCACACAATCACAATCACACGATCACAAACACACAGTCACGATCACACAATTACGATCACACGATCACGATCACACAATCACAATCACACAATCACAATCACACAATCACGACCACACAACCACCATCACACAATCACAATCACACAATCACACAATCACGATCACAAAATCACGATCACGCAATCACGATCACACAATCACAATCACACAATCACAATCACACAATCACACTCACACAATCACAATCACACAACCACACACACACAATCACAATCGCACAATCACAATCACAATCCCACAATCACAATCACACAATCACAGTCACACAATCACAATCACACAATCACAACCACTCAATCACACAGTCACAATCCCATAATCACAATCCCACAATCACGATCACACAATCACGATCACACAATCACAATCACACAATCACGACCACACAACCACCAACACACAATCAAAATCCCACAGTCACAATCACAATCACGATCACACAATCACGATCACACAGTCACTATCACACAATCACAATCACACAATCACAATCACAAAATCACAATAACACAATCACAATCACACAATCACACAATCACGATCACACAATCACGATCACACAAGCACAATCACACAATCACAATCACACAATCACACAATCACACTCACACAATCACAATCACACAATCACACTCACACAATCACAATCACAATCCCACAATCACAATCACACAATCACAGTCACACAATCACAATCACACAATCACAATCACACAATCACAATCACACAATCACAATCACTCAATCACACAATCACAATCACACAATCACAATAACACAATCACACAATCACGATCACACAATCACGATCACGCAATCACGATCACACAATCACAATCACACAGTCACACAATCACAATCACAATCACACAACCACGATCACACAATCACCATCGCACAATCACGATCACACAATCACACAATCACAATCCCACAATCACAACCACACAACCACAGTCACACAATCACAATCACACAATCACACAGTCACAATCCCACAATCACGATCACACAATCACGATCACACAATCACAATCACACAGTCACACAATCACAATCACAATCACACAATCACGATCACACAATCACGATCGCACAATCACGATCACACAATCACACAACCACAATCCCACAATCACAACCACACAACCACAGTCACACAATCACAATCACACAATCACACAGTCACAATCCCACAATCACGATCACACAATCACGATCACACAGTCACTATCACACAATCCCAATCACACAATCATAATCCCAAAATAACAGTCGCGAAATCACAGTCACACAATCACAATCACACAATCTCGATCACACAATCACGATCACACAATCGCGATCACACAATCACAATCACACAGTCACTCAATCACAATCACACAGTCACTCAACCACAATCACAATAACAATCACACAATCACAATCACACATTCACACAGTCACAATCCCATAATCACAATCCCACAATCACGATTACACAATCACGATCACACAGTCACAATCCCACAATCACAGTCACACAATCACAAACACATAGTCACGATCACACAATCACGATCACACAATCACAATCACACAATCACAATCACACAATCACGTTCACACAATCACGATCAGACAATCACGATCACACAATCACAGTCACACAATCACAATCACACAATCACAATCACAATCACTATCACACAATCGCTATCACAAAATCACTATCACACAATCACGATCACACAATTACGATCACACAATCACAATCACACAATCACAATCACACAATCACAATCACACAATCACAATCACACAATCACAATCACACAATCACAATCACACAATCACAATCACACAATCACAATCACACAATCACAATCACACAATCACAATCACACAATCACAATCACAATCACACAATCACAATCACACAATCACAATCACACAATCACAATCACACAATCACAATCGCAAAATCACAATCACAATCACATAATCACCCTCACACAATCACAAAATCACAATCACGATCACACAATCACACAGTCACAATCCCACAATCACGATCACACAATCACGATCACACAGTCACGATCACACAATCACAATCACACAATCAGAATCACACAATCACACAATCACGATCACACAATCACGATCACACAATCACGATCACACAATCACGATCACACAATCACGATCACACAATCACGACCACACAATCACGATCACACAATCACAGTCACACAATCACAGTCACACAATCACAATCACACAATCTCAATCACAATCACGATCACACAAACAGGATCACACAATTACGATCACACAATCACAACCACACAATCACGATCACACAATCACGATCACACAATCACGATCACACAATCACGATCGCACAATCACGATCACACAATCACAGTCACACAATCACAGTCACACAATCACAATCACACAATCACGATCACACGATCACGATCACACAATCACAATCACACGATCACAAACACACAGTCACGATCACACAATTACGATCACACGATCACGATCACACAATCACAATCACACAATCACAATCACACAATCACGACCACACAACCACCATCACACAATCACAATCACACAATCACACAATCACGATCACAAAATCACGATCACGCAATCACGATCACACAATCACAATCACACAATCACAATCACACAATCACACTCACACAATCACAATCACACAATCACACACACACAATCACAATCGCACAATCACAATCACAATCCCACAATCACAATCACACAATCACAGTCACACAATCACAATCACACAATCACAACCACTCAATCACACAGTCACAATCCCATAATCACAATCCCACAATCACGATCACACAATCACGATCACACAATCACAATCACACAATCACGACCACACAACCACCAACACACAATCAAAATCCCACAGTCACAATCACAATCACGATCACACAATCACGATCACACAGTCACTATCACACAATCACAATCACACAATCAAAATCACAAAATCACAATAACACAATCACAATCACACAATCACACAATCACGATCACACAATCACGATCACACAAGCACAATCACACAATCACAATCACACAATCACACAATCACACTCACACAATCACAATCACACAATCACACTCACACAATCACAATCACAATCCCACAATCACGATCACACAATCACGATCACACAGTCACGATCACACAATCACAATCACACAATCAGAATCACACAATCACAATAACACAATCACACAATCACGATCACACAATCACGATCACACAATCACGATCACACAATCACGATCACACAATCACGACCACACAATCACGATCACACAATCACAGTCACACAATCACAGTCACACAATCACAATCACACAATCTCAATCACAATCACGATCACACAAACAGGATCACACAATTACGATCACACAATCACAACCACACAATCACGATCACACAATCACGATCACACAATCACGATCACACAATCACGATCGCACAATCACGATCACACAATCACAGTCACACAATCACAGTCACACAATCACAATCACACAATCACAATCACACAATCACACAGTCACAAACCCACAATCACGATCACACAAACACGATCACACAGTCACGATCACACAATCACAATCACACAACCAGAATCACACAATCAGAATCACACAATCACAATCACACAATCACAATCACACAATCACGATCACACGATCACGATCACACAATCACAATCACACGATCACAAACACACAGTCACGATCACACAATTACGATCACACGATCACGATCACACAATCACAATCACACAATCACAATCACACAATCACGACCACACAACCACCATCACACAATCACAATCACACAATCACACAATCACGATCACAAAATCACGATCACACAATCACAATCACACAATCACACAATCACAATCACACAATCACAATCACACAATCACACTCACACAATCACAATCACACAATCACACACACACAATCACAATCGCACAATCACAATCACAATCCCACAATCACAATCACACAATCACAGTCACACAATCACAATCACACAATCACAATCACACAATCACAACCACTCAATCACACAGTCACAATCCCATAATCACAATCCCACAATCACGATCACACAATCACGATCACACAATCACAATCACACAATCACGACCACACAACCACCAACACACAATCAAAATCCCACAGTCACAATCACAATCACGATCACACAATCACGATCACACAGTCACTATGACACAATCACAATCACACAATCACAATCACAAAATCACAATAACACAATCACAATCACACAATCACACAATCACGATCACACAATCACGATCACACAAGCACAATCACACAATCACAATCACACAATCACACAATCACACTCACACAATCACAATCACACAATCACACTCACACAATCACAATCACAATCCCACAATCACAATCACACAATCACAGTCACACAATCACAATCACACAATCACAATCACACAATCACAATCACTCAATCACACAATCACAATCACACAATCACAATAACACAATCACACAATCACGATCACACAATCACGATCACGCAATCACGATCACACAATCACAATCACACAGTCACACAATCACAATCACAATCACACAACCACGATCACACAATCACCATCGCACAATCACGATCACACAATCACACAATCACAATCCCACAATCACAACCACACAACCACAGTCACACAATCACAATCACACAATCACACAGTCACAATCCCACAATCACGATCACACAATCACGATCACACAATCACAATCACACAGTCACACAATCACAATCACAATCACACAATCACGATCACACAATCACGATCGCACAATCACGATCACACAATCACACAACCACAATCCCACAATCACAACCAGACAACCACAGTCACACAATCACAATCACACAATCACACAGTCACAATCCCACAATCACGATCACACAATCACGATCACACAGTCACTATCACACAATCCCAATCACACAATCATAATCCCAAAATAACAGTCGCGAAATCACAGTCACACAATCACAATCACACAATCACACAGTCACAATCCCACAATCACGATCACACAATCACAATCACACAGTCACTCAATCACAATCACACAGTCACTCAACCACAATCACAATAACAATCACACAATCACAATCACACATTCACACAGTCACAATCCCATAATCACAATCCCACAATCACGATTACACAATCACGATCACACAGTCACAATCCCACAATCACAGTCACACAATCACAAACACATAGTCACGATCACACAATCACGATCACACAATCACAATCACACTATCACAATCACACAATCACGTTCACACAATCACGATCAGACAATCACGATCACACAATCACAGTCACACAATCACAATCACACAATCACAATCACAATCACTATCACACAATCGCTATCACAAAATCACTATCACACAATCACGATCACACAATTACGATCACACAATCACAATCACACAATCACAATCACACAATCACAATCACACAATCACAATCACACAATCACAATCACACAATCACAATCACACAATCACAATCACACAATCACAATCCCACAATCACAATCACAATCACACAATCACAATCACACAATCACAATCACACAATCACAATCACACAATCACAATCACACAATCACAATCGCACAATCACAATCACAATCACATAATCGCCCTCACACAATCACAAAATCACAATCACGATCACACAATCACACAGTCACAATCCCACAATCACGATCACACAATCACGATCACACAGTCACGATCACACAATCACAATCACACAATCAGAATCACACAATCACAATAACACAATCACACAATCACGATCACACAATCACGATCACACAATCACGATCACACAATCACGATCACACAATCACGATCACACAATCACGATCACACAATCACGACCACACAATCACGATCACACAATCACAGTCACACAATCACAGTCACACAATCACAATCACACAATCTCAATCACAATCACGATCACACAAACAGGATCACACAATTACGATCACACAATCACAACCACACAATCACGATCACACAATCACGATCACACAATCACGATCACACAATCACGATCGCACAATCACGATCACACAATCACAGTCACACAATCACAGTCACACAATCACAATCACACAATCACAATCACACAATCACACAGTCACAAACCCACAATCACGATCACACAAACACGATCACACAGTCACGATCACACAATCACAATCACACAACCAGAATCACACAATCAGAATCACACAATCACAATCACACAATCACAATCACACAATCACAATCACACAATCACAATCACACAATCACAATCACACAATCACAATCACACAATCACAATCACACAATCACAATCACACAATCACAATCACACAATCGCCATCACACAATCACGCAATCACAATCACTCAATCACACAGTCACAATCCCATAATCAGAATCCCACAATCACGATCACACAATCACGATCACACAGTCACAATCCCACAATCACAGTCACACAATCACAGTCACACAATCACAATCACACAATCACAATCACACAATCACACAGTCACAATCCCATAATCACAATCCCACAATCACGATTACACAATCACGATCACACAGTCACAATCCCACAATCACAGTCACACGATCACGATCACACAATCACAATCACACAATCACAATCACACAATCACGACCACACAACCACCATCACACAATCACAATCACACAATCACACAATCACGATCACAAAATCACGATCACGCAATCACGATCACACAATCACAATCACACAATCACAATCACACAATCACACTCACACAATCACAATCACACAATCACACACACACAATCACAATCGCACAATCACAATCACAATCCCACAATCACAATCACACAATCACAGTCACACAATCACAATCACACAATCACAACCACTCAATCACACAGTCACAATCCCATAATCACAATCCCACAATCACGATCACACAATCACGATCACACAAGCACAATCACACAATCACAATCACACAATCACACAATCACACTCACACAATCACAATCACACAATCACACTCACACAATCACAATCACAATCCCACAATCACGATCACACAATCACGATCACACAGTCACGATCACACAATCACAATCACACAATCAGAATCACACAATCACAATAACACAATCACACAATCACGATCACACAATCAGAATCACACAATCACAATCACACAATCACAATCACACAATCACGATCACACGATCACGATCACACAATCACAATCACACGATCACAAACACACAGTCACGATCACACAATTACGATCACACGATCACGATCACACAATCACAATCACACAATCACAATCACACAATCACGACCACACAACCACCATCACACAATCACAATCACACAATCACACAATCACGATCACAAAATCACGATCACGCAATCACGATCACACAATCACAATCACACAATCACAATCACACAATCACACTCACACAATCACAATCACACAATCACACACACACAATCACAATCGCACAATCACAATCACAATCCCACAATCACAATCACACAATCACAGTCACACAATCACAATCACACAATCACAACCACTCAATCACACAGTCACAATCCCATAATCACAATCCCACAATCACGATCACACAATCACGATCACACAATCACAATCACACAATAACAATCACACAATCACGTTCACACAATCACGTTCACACAATCACAATCACACAATCACAATCACACAATCACAATCACACAATCACAATCACAATCACACAATCACAATCACACAATCACAATCACACAATCACAATCACACAATCACAATCGCACAATCACAATCACAATCACATAAGCACCCTCACACAATCACACAATCACAATCACGATCACACAATCACACAGTCACAATCCCACAATTACGATCACACAATCACGATCACACAGTCACGATCACACAATCACAATCACACAATCAGAATCACACAATCACAATAACACAATCACACAATCACGATCACACAATCACGATCACACAATCACGATCACACAATCACAATCACACAATCACAGTCACACAATCACAATCACACAATCTCAATCACACCATCACAATCACCCCATCACACAGTCACAATCCCACAATCACAATCCCACAATCACGATCACACAATCACGATCACACAGTCACAATCGCACAATCACAGTCACACAATCACAGTCACACAATCACAGTCACACAATCACAGTCACACAATCACAATCACACAATCACACAGTCACAAACCCACAATCACGATCACACAAACACGATCACACAATCACAATCACACAATCACAATCGCACAATCACACAGTCACAAACCCACAATCACGATCACACAAACACGATCACACAGTCACGATCACACAATCACAATCACACAATCACAATCACACAATCACAATCACACAATCACAATCACACAATCACAATCACACAATCACAATCACACAATCACAATCACACAATCACAATCACACAATCACAATCACACAATCACAATCACACAATCACACAATCACGATCACAAAATCACGATCACGCAATCACGATCACACAATCACAATCACACAATCACAATCACACAATCACACTCACACAATCACAATCACACAATCACACACACACAATCACAATCGCACAATCACAATCACAATCCCACAATCACAATCACACAATCACAGTCACACAATCACAATCACACAATCACAACCACTCAATCACACAGTCACAATCCCATAATCACAATCCCACAATCACGATCACACAATCACGATCACACAATCACAATCACACAATCACGACCACACAACCACCAACACACAATCAAAATCCCACAGTCACAATCACAATCACGATCACACAATCACGATCACACAGTCACTATCACACAATCACAATCACACAATCACAATCACAAAATCACAATAACACAATCACAATCACACAATCACACAATCACGATCACACAATCACGATCACACAAGCACAATCACACAATCACAATCACACAATCACACAATCACACTCACACAATCACAATCACACAATCACACTCACACAATCACAATCACAATCCCACAATCACAATCACACAATCACAGTCACACAATCACAATCACACAATCACAATCACACAATCACAATCACACAATCACAATCACTCAATCACACAATCACAATCACACAATCACAATAACACAATCACACAATCACGATCACACAATCACGATCACGCAATCACGATCACACAATCACAATCACACAGTCACACAATCACAATCACAATCACACAACCACGATCACACAATCACCATCGCACAATCACGATCACACAATCACACAATCACAATCCCACAATCACAACCACACAACCACAGTCACACAATCACAATCACACAATCACACAGTCACAATCCCACAATCACGATCACACAATCACGATCACACAATCACAATCACACAGTCACACAATCACAATCACAATCACACAATCACGATCACACAATCACGATCGCACAATCACGATCACACAATCACACAACCACAATCCCACAATCACAACCACACAACCACAGTCACACAATCACAATCACACAATCACACAGTCACAATCCCACAATCACGATCACACAATCACGATCACACAGTCACTATCACACAATCCCAATCACACAATCATAATCCCAAAATAACAGTCGCGAAATCACAGTCACACAATCACAATCACACAATCTCGATCACACAATCACGATCACACAATCGCGATCACACAATCACAATCACACAGTCACTCAATCACAATCACACAGTCACTCAACCACAATCACAATAACAATCACACAATCACAATCACACATTCACACAGTCACAATCCCATAATCACAATCCCACAATCACGATTACACAATCACGATCACACAGTCACAATCCCACAATCACAGTCACACAATCACAAACACATAGTCACGATCACACAATCACGATCACACAATCACAATCACACAATCACAATCACACAATCACGTTCACACAATCACGATCAGACAATCACGATCACACAATCACAGTCACACAATCACAATCACACAATCACAATCACAATCACTATCACACAATCGCTATCACAAAATCACTATCACACAATCACGATCACACAATTACGATCACACAATCACAATCACACAATCACAATCACACAATCACAATCACACAATCACAATCACACAATCACAATCACACAATCACAATCACACAATCACAATCACACAATCACAATCACACAATCACAATCACACAATCACAATCACACAATCACAATCACAATCACACAATCACAATCACACAATCACAATCACACAATCACAATCACACAATCACAATCGCAAAATCACAATCACAATCACATAATCACCCTCACACAATCACAAAATCACAATCACGATCACACAATCACACAGTCACAATCCCACAATCACGATCACACAATCACGATCACACAGTCACGATCACACAATCACAATCACACAATCAGAATCACACAATCACACAATCACGATCACACAATCACGATCACACAATCACGATCACACAATCACGATCACACAATCACGATCACACAATCACGACCACACAATCACGATCACACAATCACAGTCACACAATCACAGTCACACAATCACAATCACACAATCTCAATCACAATCACGATCACACAAACAGGATCACACAATTACGATCACACAATCACAACCACACAATCACGATCACACAATCACGATCACACAATCACGATCACACAATCACGATCGCACAATCACGATCACACAATCACAGTCACACAATCACAGTCACACAATCACAATCACACAATCACAATCACACAATCACACAGTCACAAACCCACAATCACGATCACACAAACACGATCACACAGTCACGATCACACAATCACAATCACACAACCAGAATCACACAATCAGAATCACACAATCACAATCACACAATCACAATCACACAATCACGATCACACGATCACGATCACACAATCACAATCACACGATCACAAACACACAGTCACGATCACACAATTACGATCACACGATCACGATCACACAATCACAATCACACAATCACAATCACACAATCACGACCACACAACCACCATCACACAATCACAATCACACAATCACACAATCACGATCACAAAATCACGATCACGCAATCACGATCACACAATCACAATCACACAATCACAATCACACAATCACACTCACACAATCACAATCACACAATCACACACACACAATCACAATCGCACAATCACAATCACAATCCCACAATCACAAGCACACAATCACAGTCACACAATCACAATCACACAATCACAACCACTCAATCACACAGTCACAATCCCATAATCACAATCCCACAATCACGATCACACAATCACGATCACACAATCACAATCACACAATCACGACCACACAACCACCAACACACAATCAAAATCCCACAGTCACAATCACAATCACGATCACACAATCACGATCACACAGTCACTATCACACAATCACAATCACACAATCAAAATCACAAAATCACAATAACACAATCACAATCACACAATCACACAATCACGATCACACAATCACGATCACACAAGCACAATCACACAATCACAATCACACAATCACACAATCACACTCACACAATCACAATCACACAATCACACTCACACAATCACAATCACAATCCCACAATCACGATCACACAATCACGATCACACAGTCACGATCACACAATCACAATCACACAATCAGAATCACACAATCACAATAACACAATCACACAATCACGATCACACAATCACGATCACACAATCACGATCACACAATCACGATCACACAATCACGACCACACAATCACGATCACACAATCACAGTCACACAATCACAGTCACACAATCACAATCACACAATCTCAATCACAATCACGATCACACAAACAGGATCACACAATTACGATCACACAATCACAACCACACAATCACGATCACACAATCACGATCACACAATCACGATCACACAATCACGATCGCACAATCACGATCACACAATCACAGTCACACAATCACAGTCACACAATCACAATCACACAATCACAATCACACAATCACACAGTCACAAACCCACAATCACGATCACACAAACACGATCACACAGTCACGATCACACAATCACAATCACACAACCAGAATCACACAATCAGAATCACACAATCACAATCACACAATCACAATCACACAATCACGATCACACGATCACGATCACACAATCACAATCACACGATCACAAACACACAGTCACGATCACACAATTACGATCACACGATCACGATCACACAATCACAATCACACAATCACAATCACACAATCACGACCACACAACCACCATCACACAATCACAATCACACAATCACACAATCACGATCACAAAATCACGATCACGCAATCACAATCACACAATCACACAATCACAATCACACAATCACAATCACACAATCACACTCACACAATCACAATCACACAATCACACACACACAATCACAATCGCACAATCACAATCACAATCCCACAATCACAATCACACAATCACAGTCACACAATCACAATCACACAATCACAATCACACAATCACAACCACTCAATCACACAGTCACAATCCCATAATCACAATCCCACAATCACGATCACACAATCACGATCACACAATCACAATCACACAATCACGACCACACAACCACCAACACACAATCAAAATCCCACAGTCACAATCACAATCACGATCACACAATCACGATCACACAGTCACTATGACACAATCACAATCACACAATCACAATCACAAAATCACAATAACACAATCACAATCACACAATCACACAATCACGATCACACAATCACGATCACACAAGCACAATCACACAATCACAATCACACAATCACACAATCACACTCACACAATCACAATCACACAATCACACTCACACAATCACAATCACAATCCCACAATCACAATCACACAATCACAGTCACACAATCACAATCACACAATCACAATCACACAATCACAATCACTCAATCACACAATCACAATCACACAATCACAATAACACAATCACACAATCACGATCACACAATCACGATCACGCAATCACGATCACACAATCACAATCACACAGTCACACAATCACAATCACAATCACACAACCACGATCACACAATCACCATCGCACAATCACGATCACACAATCACACAATCACAATCCCACAATCACAACCACACAACCACAGTCACACAATCACAATCACACAATCACACAGTCACAATCCCACAATCACGATCACACAATCACGATCACACAATCACAATCACACAGTCACACAATCACAATCACAATCACACAATCACGATCACACAATCACGATCGCACAATCACGATCACACAATCACACAACCACAATCCCACAATCACAACCAGACAACCACAGTCACACAATCACAATCACACAATCACACAGTCACAATCCCACAATCACGATCACACAATCACGATCACACAGTCACACAATCACAATCCCACAATCACAACCACACAACCACAGTCACACAATCACAATCACACAATCACACAGTCACAATCCCACAATCACGATCACACAATCACGATCACACAATCACAATCACACAGTCACACAATCACAATCACAATCACACAATCACGATCACACAATCACGATCGCACAATCACGATCACACAATCACACAACCACAATCCCACAATCACAACCACACAACCACAGTCACACAATCACAATCACACAATCACACAGTCACAATCCCACAATCACGATCACACAATCACGATCACACAGTCACTATCACACAATCCCAATCACACAATCATAATCCCAAAATAACAGTCGCGAAATCACAGTCACACAATCACAATCACACAATCTCGATCACACAATCACGATCACACAATCGCGATCACACAATCACAATCACACAGTCACTCAATCACAATCACACAGTCACTCAACCACAATCACAATAACAATCACACAATCACAATCACACATTCACACAGTCACAATCCCATAATCACAATCCCACAATCACGATTACACAATCACGATCACACAGTCACAATCCCACAATCACAGTCACACAATCACAAACACATAGTCACGATCACACAATCACGATCACACAATCACAATCACACAATCACAATCACACAATCACGTTCACACAATCACGATCAGACAATCACGATCACACAATCACAGTCACACAATCACAATCACACAATCACAATCACAATCACTATCACACAATCGCTATCACAAAATCACTATCACACAATCACGATCACACAATTACGATCACACAATCACAATCACACAATCACAATCACACAATCACAATCACACAATCACAATCACACAATCACAATCACACAATCACAATCACACAATCACAATCACACAATCACAATCACACAATCACAATCACACAATCACAATCACACAATCACAATCACACAATCACAATCACAATCACACAATCACAATCACACAATCACAATCACACAATCACAATCACACAATCACAATCACACAATCACAATCGCAAAATCACAATCACAATCACATAATCACCCTCACACAATCACAAAATCACAATCACGATCACACAATCACACAGTCACAATCCCACAATCACGATCACACAATCACGATCACACAGTCACGATCACACAATCACAATCACACAATCAGAATCACACAATCACACAATCACGATCACACAATCACGATCACACAATCACGATCACACAATCACGATCACACAATCACGATCACACAATCACGACCACACAATCACGATCACACAATCACAGTCACACAATCACAGTCACACAATCACAATCACACAATCTCAATCACAATCACGATCACACAAACAGGATCACACAATTACGATCACACAATCACAACCACACAATCACGATCACACAATCACGATCACACAATCACGATCACACAATCACGATCACACAATCACGATCGCACAATCACGATCACACAATCACAGTCACACAATCACAGTCACACAATCACAATCACACAATCACAATCACACAATCACACAGTCACAAACCCACAATCACGATCACACAAACACGATCACACAGTCACGATCACACAATCACAATCACACAACCAGAATCACACAATCAGAATCACACAATCACAATCACACAATCACAATCACACAATCACGATCACACGATCACGATCACACAATCACAATCACACGATCACAAACACACAGTCACGATCACACAATTACGATCACACGATCACGATCACACAATCACAATCACACAATCACAATCACACAATCACGACCACACAACCACCATCACACAATCACAATCACACAATCACACAATCACGATCACAAAATCACGATCACGCAATCACGATCACACAATCACAATCACACAATCACAATCACACAATCACACTCACACAATCACAATCACACAATCACACACACACAATCACAATCGCACAATCACAATCACAATCCCACAATCACAATCACACAATCACAGTCACACAATCACAATCACACAATCACAACCACTCAATCACACAGTCACAATCCCATAATCACAATCCCACAATCACGATCACACAATCACGATCACACAATCACAATCACACAATCACGACCACACAACCACCAACACACAATCAAAATCCCACAGTCACAATCACAATCACGATCACACAATCACGATCACACAGTCACTATCACACAATCACAATCACACAATCAAAATCACAAAATCACAATAACACAATCACAATCACACAATCACACAATCACGATCACACAATCACGATCACACAAGCACAATCACACAATCACAATCACACAATCACACAATCACACTCACACAATCACAATCACACAATCACACTCACACAATCACAATCACAATCCCACAATCACGATCACACAATCACGATCACACAGTCACGATCACACAATCACAATCACACAATCAGAATCACACAATCACAATAACACAATCACACAATCACGATCACACAATCACGATCACACAATCACGATCACACAATCACGATCACACAATCACGACCACACAATCACGATCACACAATCACAGTCACACAATCACAGTCACACAATCACAATCACACAATCTCAATCACAATCACGATCACACAAACAGGATCACACAATTACGATCACACAATCACAACCACACAATCACGATCACACAATCACGATCACACAATCACGATCACACAATCACGATCGCACAATCACGATCACACAATCACAGTCACACAATCACAGTCACACAATCACAATCACACAATCACAATCACACAATCACACAGTCACAAACCCACAATCACGATCACACAAACACGATCACACAGTCACGATCACACAATCACAATCACACAACCAGAATCACACAATCAGAATCACACAATCACAATCACACAATCACAATCACACAATCACGATCACACGATCACGATCACACAATCACAATCACACGATCACAAACACACAGTCACGATCACACAATTACGATCACACGATCACGATCACACAATCACAATCACACAATCACAATCACACAATCACGACCACACAACCACCATCACACAATCACAATCACACAATCACACAATCACGATCACAAAATCACGATCACGCAATCACAATCACACAATCACACAATCACAATCACACAATCACAATCACACAATCACACTCACACAATCACAATCACACAATCACACACACACAATCACAATCGCACAATCACAATCACAATCCCACAATCACAATCACACAATCACAGTCACACAATCACAATCACACAATCACAATCACACAATCACAACCACTCAATCACACAGTCACAATCCCATAATCACAATCCCACAATCACGATCACACAATCACGATCACACAATCACAATCACACAATCACGACCACACAACCACCAACACACAATCAAAATCCCACAGTCACAATCACAATCACGATCACACAATCACGATCACACAGTCACTATGACACAATCACAATCACACAATCACAATCACAAAATCACAATAACACAATCACAATCACACAATCACACAATCACGATCACACAATCACGATCACACAAGCACAATCACACAATCACAATCACACAATCACACAATCGCACTCACACAATCACAATCACACAATCACACTCACACAATCACAATCACAATCCCACAATCACAATCACACAATCACAGTCACACAATCACAATCACACAATCACAATCACACAATCACAATCACTCAATCACACAATCACAATCACACAATCACAATAACACAATCACACAATCACGATCACACAATCACGATCACGCAATCACGATCACACAATCACAATCACACAGTCACACAATCACAATCACAATCACACAACCACGATCACACAATCACCATCGCACAATCACGATCACACAATCACACAATCACAATCCCACAATCACAACCACACAACCACAGTCACACAATCACAATCACACAATCACACAGTCACAATCCCACAATCACGATCACACAATCACGATCACACAATCACAATCACACAGTCACACAATCACAATCACAATCACACAATCACGATCACACAATCACGATCGCACAATCACGATCACACAATCACACAACCACAATCCCACAATCACAACCAGACAACCACAGTCACACAATCACAATCACACAATCACACAGTCACAATCCCACAATCACGATCACACAATCACGATCACACAGTCACTATCACACAATCCCAATCACACAATCATAATCCCAAAATAACAGTCGCGAAATCACAGTCACACAATCACAATCACACAATCACGATCACACAATCACAATCACACAGTCACTCAATCACAATCACACAGTCACTCAACCACAATCACAATAACAATCACACAATCACAATCACACATTCACACAGTCACAATCCCATAATCACAATCCCACAATCACGATTACACAATCACGATCACACAGTCACAATCCCACAATCACAGTCACACAATCACAAACACATAGTCACGATCACACAATCACGATCACACAATCACAATCACACAATCACAATCACACAATCACGTTCACACAATCACGATCAGACAATCACGATCACACAATCACAGTCACACAATCACAATCACACAATCACAATCACAATCACTATCACACAATCGCTATCAGAAAATCACTATCACACAATCACGATCACACAATTACGATCACACAATCACAATCACACAATCACAATCACACAATCACAATCACACAATCACAATCACACAATCACAATCACACAATCACAATCACACAATCACAATCACACAATCACAATCACAATCACACAATCACAATCACACAATCACAATCACACAATCACAATCACACAATCACAATCACACAATCACAATCGCACAATCACAATCACAATCACATAATCGCCCTCACACAATCACAAAATCACAATCACGATCACACAATCACACAGTCACAATCCCACAATCACGATCACACAATCACGATCACACAGTCACGATCACACAATCACAATCACACAATCAGAATCACACAATCACAATAACACAATCACACTATCACGATCACACAATCACGATCACACAATCACGATCACACAATCACGATCACACAATCACGATCACACAATCACGATCACACAATCACGACCACACAATCACGATCACACAATCACAGTCACACAATCACAGTCACACAATCACAATCACACAATCTCAATCACAATCACGATCACACAAACAGGATCACACAATTACGATCACACAATCACAACCACACAATCACGATCACACAATCACGATCACACAATCACGATCACACAATCACGATCGCACAATCACGATCACACAATCACAGTCACACAATCACAGTCACACAATCACAATCACACAATCACAATCACACAATCACACAGTCACAAACCCACAATCACGATCACACAAACACGATCACACAGTCACGATCACACAATCACAATCACACAACCAGAATCACACAATCAGAATCACACAATCACAATCACACAATCACAATCACACAATCACAATCACACAATCACAATCACACAATCACAATCACACAATCACAATCACACAATCACAATCACACAATCACAATCACACAATCACAATCACACAATCACAATCACACAATCGCCATCACACAATCACGCAATCACAATCACTCAATCACACAGTCACAATCCCATAATCAGAATCCCACAATCACGATCACACAATCACGATCACACAGTCACAATCCCACAATCACAGTCACACAATCACAGTCACACAATCACAATCACACAATCACAATCACACAATCACACAGTCACAATCCCATAATCACAATCCCACAATCACGATTACACAATCACGATCACACAGTCACAATCCCACAATCACAGTCACACAATCACAAACACACAGTCACGATCACACAATCACGATCACACGATCACGATCACACAATCACAATCACACGATCACAAACACACAGTCACGATCACACAATTACGATCACACGATCACGATCACACAATCACAATCACACAATCACAATCACACAATCACGACCACACAACCACCATCACACAATCACAATCACACAATCACACAATCACGATCACAAAATCACGATCACGCAATCACGATCACACAATCACAATCACAAAATCACAATCACACAATCACACTCACACAATCACAATCACACAATCACACACACACAATCACAATCGCACAATCACAATCACAATCCCACAATCACAATCACACAATCACAGTCACACAATCACAATCACACAATCACAACCACTCAATCACACAGTCACAATCCCATAATCACAATCCCACAATCACGATCACACAATCACGATCACACAATCACAATCACACAATAACAATCACACAATCACGTTCACACAATCACGATCAGACAATCACGATCACACAATCACAGTCACACAATCACAATCACACAACCACAATCACAATCACTATCACACAATCGCTATCACAAAATCACTATCACACAATCACGATCACACAATCACGATCACACAATCACAATCACACAATCACAATCACACAATCACAATCACACAATCACAATCACAATCACACAATCACAATCACAATCACAATCACACAATCACAATCACACAATCACAATCACACAATCACAATCACACAATCACACTCACACAATCACAATCACACAATCACACACACACAATCACAATCGCACAATCACAATCACAATCCCACAATCACAATCACACAATCACAGTCACACAATCACAATCACACAATCACAACCACTCAATCACACAGTCACAATCCCATAATCACAATCCCACAATCACGATCACACAATCACGATCACACAATCACAATCACACAATCACGACCACACAACCACCAACACACAATCAAAATCCCACAGTCACAATCACAATCACGATCACACAATCACGATCACACAGTCACTATCACACAATCACAATCACACAATCACAATCACAAAATCACAATAACACAATCACAATCACACAATCACACAATCACGATCACACAATCACGATCACACAAGCACAATCACACAATCACAATCACACAATCACACAATCACACTCACACAATCACAATCACACAATCACACTCACACAATCACAATCACAATCCCACAATCACGATCACACAATCACGATCACACAGTCACGATCACACAATCACAATCACACAATCAGAATCACACAATCACAATAACACAATCACACAATCACGATCACACAATCACGATCACACAATCAGAATCACACAATCACAATCACACAATCACAATCACACAATCACGATCACACGATCACGATCACACAATCACAATCACACGATCACAAACACACAGTCACGATCACACAATTACGATCACACGATCACGATCACACAATCACAATCACACAATCACAATCACACAATCACGACCACACAACCACCATCACACAATCACAATCACACAATCACACAATCACGATCACAAAATCACGATCACGCAATCACGATCACACAATCACAATCACACAATCACAATCACACAATCACACTCACACAATCACAATCACACAATCACACACACACAATCACAATCGCACAATCACAATCACAATCCCACAATCACAATCACACAATCACAGTCACACAATCACAATCACACAATCACAACCACTCAATCACACAGTCACAATCCCATAATCACAATCCCACAATCACGATCACACAATCACGATCACACAATCACAATCACACAATCACGACCACACAACCACCAACACACAATCAAAATCCCACAGTCACAATCACAATCACGATCACACAATCACGATCACACAGTCACTATCACACAATCACAATCACACAATCACAATCACAAAATCACAATAACACAATCACAATCACACAATCACACAATCACGATCACACAATCACGATCACACAAGCACAATCACACAATCACAATCACACAATCACACAATCACACTCACACAATCACAATCACACAATCACACTCACACAATCACAATCACAATCCCACAATCACAATCACACAATCACAGTCACACAATCACAATCACACAATCACAATCACACAATCACAATCACTCAATCACACAATCACAATCACACAATCACAATAACACAATCACACAATCACGATCACACAATCACGATCACGCAATCACGATAACACAATCACAATCACACAGTCACACAATCACAATCACAATCACACAACCACGATCACACAATCACCATCGCACAATCACGATCACACAATCACACAATCACAATCGCACAATCACAACCACACAACCACAGTCACACAATCACAATCACACAATCACACAGTCACAATCCCACAATCACGATCACACAATCACGATCACACAATCACGATCACACAATCACGATCACACAATCACGATCACACAATCACGATCACACAATCACGACCACACAATCACGATCACACAATCACAGTCACACAATCACAGTCACGCAATCACAATCACACAATCTCAATCACAATCACGATCACACAAACAGGATCACACAATTACGATCACACAATCACAACCACACAATCACGATCACACAATCACGATCACACAATCACGATCACACAATCACGATCGCACAATCACGATCACACAATCACAGTCACACAATCACAGTCACACAATCACAATCACACAATCACAATCACACAATCACACAGTCACAAACCCACAATCACGATCACACAAACACGATCACACAGTCACGATCACACAATCACAATCACACAACCAGAATCACACAATCAGAATCACACAATCACAATCACACAATCACAATCACACAATCACGATAACACAATCACAATCACACAATCACAATCACACAATCACAATCACTCAATCACAATCACACAATCACACAATTACACAATCACAATCACACAATCACAATCACACAATCACAATCACACAATCACAGTCACACAATCACAATAACACAATCACACAATCACGACCACACAATCACGATCACACAATCACAATCACATAGTCACACAATCACAATCACAATCACACAATCACAATCACACAAACACACAGTAACAATCGCACAATCACGATCACAAAATCACGATCACACAATCACGATCTCACAATCACAATCACACAGTCACACAATCACAATCACAATCACAATCACAATCACAAAATCACAATAACACAATCACAATCACACAATCACACAATCACGATCACACAATCACGATCACACAATCACAATCACACAATCACAATCACACAATCACACAATCACAGTCACACAATCACAATCACACAATCACACTCACACAATCACAATCACACAATCACAATCACAATCCCACAATCACAATCACACAATCACAGTCACACAATCACAATCACACAATCACAATCACTCAATCACGCAATCACAATCACACAATCACAATAACACAATCACACAATAACGATCACACAATCACGATCACGCAATCACGATCACACAATCACAATCACACAGTCACACAATAACAATCACAATGACACAATCACGATCACACAATCACGATCGCACGATCACGATCACACAATCACAATCACACGATCACAAACACACAGTCACGATCACACAATTACGATCACACGATCACGATCACACAATCACAATCACACAATCACAATCACACAATCACGACCACACAACCACCATCACACAATCACAATCACACAATCACACAATCACGATCACAAAATCACGATCACGCAATCACGATCACACAATCACAATCACACAATCACAATCACACAATCACACTCACACAATCACAATCACACAATCACACACACACAATCACAATCGCACAATCACAATCACAATCCCACAATCACAATCACACAATCACAGTCACACAATCACAATCACACAATCACAACCACTCAATCACACAGTCACAATCCCATAATCACAATCCCACAATCACGATCACACAATCACGATCACACAATCACAATCACACAATAACAATCACACAATCACGTTCACACAATCACGATCAGACAATCACGATCACACAATCACAGTCACACAATCACAATCACACAACCACAATCACAATCACAATCACACAATCGCTATCACAAAATCACTATCACACAATCACGATCACACAATCACGATCACACAATCACAATCACACAATCACAATCACACAATCACAATCACACAATCACAATCACACAATCACAATCACAATCACAATCACACAATCACAATCACAATCACACAATCACAATCACACAATCACAATCACACAATCACAATCACACAATCACACTCACACAATCACAATCACACAATCACACACACACAATCACAATCGCACAATCACAATCACAATCCCACAATCACAATCACACAATCACAGTCACACAATCACAATCACACAATCACAACCACTCAATCACACAGTCACAATCCCATAATCACAATCCCACAATCACGATCACACAATCACGATCACACAATCACAATCCCACAATCACGACCACACAACCACCAACACACAATCAAAATCCCACAGTCACAATCACAATCACGATCACACAATCACGATCACACAGTCACTATCACACAATCACAATCACACAATCACAATCACAAAATCACAATAACACAATCACAATCACACAATCACACAATCACGATCACACAATCACGATCACACAAGCACAATCACACAATCACAATCACACAATCACACAATCACACTCACACAATCACAATCACACAATCACACTCACACAATCACAATCACAATCCCACAATCACGATCACACAATCACGATCACACAGTCACGATCACACAATCACAATCACACAATCAGAATCACACAATCACAATAACACAATCACACAATCACGATCACACAATCACGATCACACAATCAGAATCACACAATCACAATCACACAATCACAATCACACAATCACGATCACACGATCACGATCACACAATCACAATCACACGATCACAAACACACAGTCACGATCACACAATTACGATCACACGATCACGATCACACAATCACAATCACACAATCACAATCACACAATCACGACCACACAACCACCATCACACAATCACAATCACACAATCACACAATCACGATCACAAAATCACGATCACGCAATCACGATCACACAATCACAATCACACAATCACAATCACACAATCACACTCACACAATCACAATCACACAATCACACACACACAATCACAATCGCACAATCACAATCACAATCCCACAATCACAATCACACAATCACAGTCACACAATCACAATCACACAATCACAACCACTCAATCACACAGTCACAATCCCATAATCACAATCCCACAATCACGATCACACAATCACGATCACACAATCACAATCACACAATCACGACCACACAACCACCAACACACAATCAAAATCCCACAGTCACAATCACAATCACGATCACACAATCACGATCACACAGTCACTATCACACAATCACAATCACACAATCACAATCACAAAATCACAATAACACAATCACAATCACACAATCACACAATCACGATCACACAATCACGATCACACAAGCACAATCACACAATCACAATCACACAATCACACAATCACACTCACACAATCACAATCACACAATCACACTCACACAATCACAATCACAATCCCACAATCACAATCACACAATCACAGTCACACAATCACAATCACACAATCACAATCACACAATCACAATCACTCAATCACACAATCACAATCACACAATCACAATAACACAATCACACAATCACGATCACACAATCACGATCACGCAATCACGATAACACAATCACAATCACACAGTCACACAATCACAATCACAATCACACAACTACGATCACACAATCACCATCGCACAATCACGATCACACAATCACACAATCACAATCGCACAATCACAACCACACAACCACAGTCACACAATCACAATCACACAATCACACAGTCACAATCCCACAATCACGATCACACAATCACGATCACACAATCACGATCACACAATCACGATCACACAATCACGATCACACAATCACGATCACACAATCACGACCACACAATCACGATCACACAATCACAGTCACACAATCACAGTCACGCAATCACAATCACACAATCTCAATCACAATCACGATCACACAAACAGGATCACACAATTACGATCACACAATCACAACCACACAATCACGATCACACAATCACGATCACACAATCACGATCACACAATCACGATCGCACAATCACGATCACACAATCACAGTCACACAATCACAGTCACACAATCACAATCACACAATCACAATCACACAATCACACAGTCACAAACCCACAATCACGATCACACAAACACGATCACACAGTCACGATCACACAATCACAATCACACAACCAGAATCACACAATCAGAATCACACAATCACAATCACACAATCACAATCACACAATCACGATAACACAATCACAATCACACAATCACAATCACACAATCACAATCACTCAATCACAATCACACAATCACACAATTACACAATCACAATCACACAATCACAATCACACAATCACAATCACACAATCACAGTCACACAATCACAATAACACAATCACACAATCACGACCACACAATCACGATCACACAATCACAATCACATAGTCACACAATCACAATCACAATCACACAATCACAATCACACAAACACACAGTAACAATCGCACAATCACGATCACAAAATCACGATCACACAATCACGATCTCACAATCACAATCACACAGTCACACAATCACAATCACAATCACAATCACAATCACAAAATCACAATAACACAATCACAATCACACAATCACACAATCACGATCACACAATCACGATCACACAATCACAATCACACAATCACAATCACACAATCACACAATCACAGTCACACAATCACAATCACACAATCACACTCACACAATCACAATCACACAATCACAATCACAATCCCACAATCACAATCACACAATCACAGTCACACAATCACAATCACACAATCACAATCACTCAATCACGCAATCACAATCACACAATCACAATAACACAATCACACAATAACGATCACACAATCACGATCACGCAATCACGATCACACAATCACAATCACACAGTCACACAATAACAATCACAATGACACAATCACGATCACACAATCACGATCGCACAATCACGATCACACAATCACACAATCACAATCCCACAATCACAACCACACAACCACAGTCACACAATCACAATCACAATCCCACAATCACAATCACACAATCACAGTCACACAATCACAAACACATAGTCACGATCACACAATCACGATCACACAATCACAATCACACAATCACAATCACACAATCACGACCACACAACCACCATTACACAATCACGATCACACAATCACAGTCACACAATCACAATCACACAATCACAATCACAATCACTATCACGCAATCGCTATCACACAATCACTAACACACAATCACGATCACACAATCGCGATCACACAATCACGATCGCACAATCACGATCACACAATCACGATCGCACAATCACGATCACACAATCACAATCACATAGTCACACAATCACAATCACAATCACACAATCACAATCACACAATCACAATCACACGAGCCCAATCACAATTACGATCACACAATCACAATCACACCATCACAAACACACAATCACAATCACACAATCACAATCACACAATCACAATCACACAATCGCCATCACACAATCACGCAATCACAATCACTCAATCACACAGTCACAATCCCATAATCAGAATCCCACAATCACGATCACACAATCACGATCACACAGTCACAATCCCACAATCACAGTCACACAATCACAGTCACACAATCACAATCACACAATCACAATCACACAATCACACAGTCACAATCCCATAATCACAATCCCACAATCACGATTACACAATCACGATCACACAGTCACAATCCCACAATCACAGTCACACAATCACAAACACACAGTCACGATCACACAATCACGATCACACGATCACGATCACACAATCACAATCACACGATCACAAACACACAGTCACGATCACACAATTACGATCACACGATCACGATCACACAATCACAATCACACAATCACAATCACACAATCACGACCACACAACCACCATCACACAATCACAATCACACAATCACACAATCACGATCACAAAATCACGATCACGCAATCACGATCACACAATCACAATCACACAATCACAATCACACAATCACACTCACACAATCACAATCACACAATCACACACACACAATCACAATCGCACAATCACAATCACAATCCCACAATCACAATCACACAATCACAGTCACACAATCACAATCACACAATCACAATCACACAATCACGACCACACAACCACCATCACACAATCACAATCACACAATCACACAATCACGATCACAAAATCACGATCACGCAATCACGATCACACAATCACAATCACACAATCACAATCACACAATCACACTCACACAATCACAATCACACAATCACACACACACAATCACAATCGCACAATCACAATCACAATCCCACAATCACAATCACACAATCACAGTCACACAATCACAATCACACAATCACAACCACTCAATCACACAGTCACAATCCCATAATCACAATCCCACAATCACGATCACACAATCACGATCACACAATCACAATCACACAATCACGACCACACAACCACCAACACACAATCAAAATCCCACAGTCACAATCACAATCACGATCACACAATCACGATCACACAGTCACTATCACACAATCACAATCACACAATCACAATCACAAAATCACAATAACACAATCACAATCACACAATCACACAATCACGATCACACAATCACGATCACACAAGCACAATCACACAATCACAATCACACAATCACACAATCACACTCACACAATCACAATCACACAATCACACTCACACAATCACAATCACAATCCCACAATCACAATCACACAATCACAGTCACACAATCACAATCACACAATCACAATCACACAATCACAATCACTCAATCACACAATCACAATCACACAATCACAATAACACAATCACACAATCACGATCACACAATCACGATCACGCAATCACGATAACACAATCACAATCACACAGTCACACAATCACAATCACAATCACACAACCACGATCACACAATCACCATCGCACAATCACGATCACACAATCACACAATCACAATCGCACAATCACAACCACACAACCACAGTCACACAATCACAATCACACAATCACACAGTCACAATCCCACAATCACGATCACACAATCACGATCACACAATCACGATCACACAATCACGATCACACAATCACGATCACACAATCACGATCACACAATCACGACCACACAATCACGATCACACAATCACAGTCACACAATCACAGTCACGCAATCACAATCACACAATCTCAATCACAATCACGATCACACAAACAGGATCACACAATTACGATCACACAATCACAACCACACAATCACGATCACACAATCACACAGTCACAATCCCACAATCACGATCACACAATCACGATCACACAATCACGATCACACAATCACGATCACACAATCACGATCACACAATCACGATCACACAATCACGACCACACAATCACGATCACACAATCACAGTCACACAATCACAGTCACGCAATCACAATCACACAATCTCAATCACAATCACGATCACACAAACAGGATCACACAATTACGATCACACAATCACAACCACACAATCACGATCACACAATCACGATCACACAATCACGATCACACAATCACGATCGCACAATCACGATCACACAATCACAGTCACACAATCACAGTCACACAATCACAATCACACAATCACAATCACACAATCACACAGTCACAAACCCACAATCACGATCACACAAACACGATCACACAGTCACGATCACACAATCACAATCACACAACCAGAATCACACAATCAGAATCACACAATCACAATCACACAATCACAATCACACAATCACGATAACACAATCACAATCACACAATCACAATCACACAATCACAATCACTCAATCACAATCACACAATCACACAATTACACAATCACAATCACACAATCACAATCACACAATCACAATCACACAATCACAGTCACACAATCACAATAACACAATCACACAATCACGACCACACAATCACGATCACACAATCACAATCACATAGTCACACAATCACAATCACAATCACACAATCACAATCACACAAACACACAGTAACAATCGCACAATCACGATCACAAAATCACGATCACACAATCACGATCTCACAATCACAATCACACAGTCACACAATCACAATCACAATCACAATCACAATCACAAAATCACAATAACACAATCACAATCACACAATCACACAATCACGATCACACAATCACGATCACACAATCACAATCACACAATCACAATCACACAATCACACAATCACAGTCACACAATCACAATCACACAATCACACTCACACAATCACAATCACACAATCACAATCACAATCCCACAATCACAATCACACAATCACAGTCACACAATCACAATCACACAATCACAATCACTCAATCACGCAATCACAATCACACAATCACAATAACACAATCACACAATAACGATCACACAATCACGATCACGCAATCACGATCACACAATCACAATCACACAGTCACACAATAACAATCACAATGACACAATCACGATCACACAATCACGATCGCACAATCACGATCACACAATCACACAATCACAATCCCACAATCACAACCACACAACCACAGTCACACAATCACAATCACAATCCCACAATCACAATCACACAATCACAGTCACACAATCACAAACACATAGTCACGATCACACAATCACGATCACACAATCACAATCACACAATCACAATCACACAATCACGACCACACAACCACCATTACACAATCACGATCACACAATCACAGTCACACAATCACAATCACACAATCACAATCACAATCACTATCACGCAATCGCTATCACACAATCACTAACACACAATCACGATCACACAATCGCGATCACACAATCACGATCGCACAATCACGATCACACAATCACGATCGCACAATCACGATCACACAATCACAATCACATAGTCACACAATCACAATCACAATCACACAATCACAATCACACAATCACAATCACACGAGCCCAATCACAATTACGATCACACAATCACAATCACACCATCACAAACACACAATCACAATCACACAATCACAATCACACAATCACAATCACACAATCGCCATCACACAATCACGCAATCACAATCACTCAATCACACAGTCACAATCCCATAATCAGAATCCCACAATCACGATCACACAATCACGATCACACAGTCACAATCCCACAATCACAGTCACACAATCACAGTCACACAATCACAATCACACAATCACAATCACACAATCACACAGTCACAATCCCATAATCACAATCCCACAATCACGATTACACAATCACGATCACACAGTCACAATCCCACAATCACAGTCACACAATCACAAACACACAGTCACGATCACACAATCACGATCACACGATCACGATCACACAATCACAATCACACGATCACAAACACACAGTCACGATCACACAATTACGATCACACGATCACGATCACACAATCACAATCACACAATCACAATCACACAATCACGACCACACAACCACCATCACACAATCACAATCACACAATCACACAATCACGATCACAAAATCACGATCACGCAATCACGATCACACAATCACAATCACACAATCACAATCACACAATCACACTCACACAATCACAATCACACAATCACACACACACAATCACAATCGCACAATCACAATCACAATCCCACAATCACAATCACACAATCACAGTCACACAATCACAATCACACAATCACAACCACTCAATCACACAGTCACAATCCCATAATCACAATCCCACAATCACGATCACACAATCACAATCACACAATAACAATCACACAATCACGTTCACACAATCACGATCAGACAATCACGATCACACAATCACAGTCACACAATCACAATCACACAACCACAATCACAATCACAATCACACAATCGCTATCACAAAATCACTATCACACAATCACGATCACACAATCACGATCACACAATCACAATCACACAATCACAATCACACAATCACAATCACACAATCACAATCACACAATCACAATCACAATCACAATCACACAATCACAATCACAATCACAATCACACAATCACAATCACACAATCACAATCACACAATCACAATCACACAATCACACTCACACAATCACAATCACACAATCACACACACACAATCACAATCGCACAATCACAATCACAATCCCACAATCACAATCACACAATCACAGTCACACAATCACAATCACACAATCACAACCACTCAATCACACAGTCACAATCCCATAATCACAATCCCACAATCACGATCACACAATCACGATCACACAATCACAATCCCACAATCACGACCACACAACCACCAACACACAATCAAAATCCCACAGTCACAATCACAATCACGATCACACAATCACGATCACACAGTCACTATCACACAATCACAATCACACAATCACAATCACAAAATCACAATAACACAATCACAATCACACAATCACACAATCACGATCACACAATCACGATCACACAAGCACAATCACACAATCACAATCACACAATCACACAATCACACTCACACAATCACAATCACAAAATCACACTCACACAATCACAATCACAATCCCACAATCACGATCACACAATCACGATCACACAGTCACGATCACACAATCACAATCACACAATCAGAATCACACAATCACAATAACACAATCACACAATCACGATCACACAATCACGATCACACAATCAGAATCACACAATCACAATCACACAATCACAATCACACAATCACGATCACACGATCACGATCACACAATCACAATCACACGATCACAAACACACAGTCACGATCACACAATTACGATCACACGATCACGATCACACAATCACAATCACACAATCACAATCACACAATCACGACCACACAACCGCCATCACACAATCACAATCACACAATCACACAATCACGATCACAAAATCACGATCACGCAATCACGATCACACAATCACAATCACACAATCACAGTCACGCAATCACAATCACACAATCTCAATCACAATCACGATCACACAAACAGGATCACACAATTACGATCACACAATCACAACCACACAATCACGATCACACAATCACGATCACACAATCACGATCACACAATCACGATCGCACAATCACGATCACACAATCACAGTCACACAATCACAGTCACACAATCACAATCACACAATCACAATCACACAATCACACAGTCACAAACCCACAATCACGATCACACAAACACGATCACACAGTCACGATCACACAATCACAATCACACAACCAGAATCACACAATCAGAATCACACAATCACAATCACACAATCACAATCACACAATCACGATAACACAATCACAATCACACAATCACAATCACACAATCACAATCACTCAATCACAATCACACAATCACACAATTACACAATCACAATCACACAATCACAATCACACAATCACAATCACACAATCACAGTCACACAATCACAATAACACAATCACACAATCACGACCACACAATCACGATCACACAATCACAATCACACAATCACAATCACACAATCACGATCACACGATCACGATCACACAATCACAATCACACGATCACAAACACACAGTCACGATCACACAATTACGATCACACGATCACGATCACACAATCACAATCACACAATCACAATCACACAATCACGACCACACAACCACCATCACACAATCACAATCACACAATCACACAATCACGATCACAAAATCACGATCACGCAATCACGATCACACAATCACAATCACACAATCACAATCACACAATCACACTCACACAATCACAATCACACAATCACACACACACAATCACAATCGCACAATCACAATCACAATCCCACAATCACAATCACACAATCACAGTCACACAATCACAATCACACAATCACAACCACTCAATCACACAGTCACAATCCCATAATCACAATCCCACAATCACGATCACACAATCACGATCACACAATCACAATCACACAATCACGACCACACAACCACCAACACACAATCAAAATCCCACAGTCACAATCACAATCACGATCACACAATCACGATCACACAGTCACTATCACACAATCACAATCACACAATCACAATCACAAAATCACAATAACACAATCACAATCACACAATCACACAATCACGATCACACAATCACGATCACACAAGCACAATCACACAATCACAATCACACAATCACACAATCACACTCACACAATCACAATCACACAATCACACTCACACAATCACAATCACAATCCCACAATCACAATCACACAATCACAGTCACACAATCACAATCACACAATCACAATCACACAATCACAATCACTCAATCACACAATCACAATCACACAATCACAATAACACAATCACACAATCACGATCACACAATCACGATCACGCAATCACGATAACACAATCACAATCACACAGTCACACAATCACAATCACAATCACACAACTACGATCACACAATCACCATCGCACAATCACGATCACACAATCACACAATCACAATCGCACAATCACAACCACACAACCACAGTCACACAATCACAATCACACAATCACACAGTCACAATCCCACAATCACGATCACACAATCACGATCACACAATCACGATCACACAATCACGATCACACAATCACGATCACACAATCACGATCACACAATCACGACCACACAATCACGATCACACAATCACAGTCACACAATCACAGTCACGCAATCACAATCACACAATCTCAATCACAATCACGATCACACAAACAGGATCACACAATTACGATCACACAATCACAACCACACAATCACGATCACACAATCACGATCACACAATCACGATCACACAATCACGATCGCACAATCACGATCACACAATCACAGTCACACAATCACAGTCACACAATCACAATCACACAATCACAATCACACAATCACACAGTCACAAACCCACAATCACGATCACACAAACACGATCACACAGTCACGATCACACAATCACAATCACACAACCAGAATCACACAATCAGAATCACACAATCACAATCACACAATCACAATCACACAATCACGATAACACAATCACAATCACACAATCACAATCACACAATCACAATCACTCAATCACAATCACACAATCACACAATTACACAATCACAATCACACAATCACAATCACACAATCACAATCACACAATCACAGTCACACAATCACAATAACACAATCACACAATCACGACCACACAATCACGATCACACAATCACAATCACATAGTCACACAATCACAATCACAATCACACAATCACAATCACACAAACACACAGTAACAATCGCACAATCACGATCACAAAATCACGATCACACAATCACGATCTCACAATCACAATCACACAGTCACACAATCACAATCACAATCACAATCACAATCACAAAATCACAATAACACAATCACAATCACACAATCACACAATCACGATCACACAATCACGATCACACAATCACAATCACACAATCACAATCACACAATCACACAATCACAGTCACACAATCACAATCACACAATCACACTCACACAATCACAATCACACAATCACAATCACAATCCCACAATCACAATCACACAATCACAGTCACACAATCACAATCACACAATCACAATCACTCAATCACGCAATCACAATCACACAATCACAATAACACAATCACACAATAACGATCACACAATCACGATCACGCAATCACGATCACACAATCACAATCACACAGTCACACAATAACAATCACAATGACACAATCACGATCACACAATCACGATCGCACAATCACGATCACACAATCACACAATCACAATCCCACAATCACAACCACACAACCACAGTCACACAATCACAATCACAATCCCACAATCACAATCACACAATCACAGTCACACAATCACAAACACATAGTCACGATCACACAATCACGATCACACAATCACAATCACACAATCACAATCACACAATCACGACCACACAACCACCATTACACAATCACGATCACACAATCACAGTCACACAATCACAATCACACAATCACAATCACAATCACTATCACGCAATCGCTATCACACAATCACTAACACACAATCACGATCACACAATCGCGATCACACAATCACGATCGCACAATCACGATCACACAATCACGATCGCACAATCACGATCACACAATCACAATCACATAGTCACACAATCACAATCACAATCACACAATCACAATCACACAATCACAATCACACGAGCCCAATCACAATTACGATCACACAATCACAATCACACCATCACAAACACACAATCACAATCACACAATCACAATCACACAATCACAATCACACAATCGCCATCACACAATCACGCAATCACAATCACTCAATCACACAGTCACAATCCCATAATCAGAATCCCACAATCACGATCACACAATCACGATCACACAGTCACAATCCCACAATCACAGTCACACAATCACAGTCACACAATCACAATCACACAATCACAATCACACAATCACACAGTCACAATCCCATAATCACAATCCCACAATCACGATTACACAATCACGATCACACAGTCACAATCCCACAATCACAGTCACACAATCACAAACACACAGTCACGATCACACAATCACGATCACACGATCACGATCACACAATCACAATCACACGATCACAAACACACAGTCACGATCACACAATTACGATCACACGATCACGATCACACAATCACAATCACACAATCACAATCACACAATCACGACCACACAACCACCATCACACAATCACAATCACACAATCACACAATCACGATCACAAAATCACGATCACGCAATCACGATCACACAATCACAATCACACAATCACAATCACACAATCACACTCACACAATCACAATCACACAATCACACACACACAATCACAATCGCACAATCACAATCACAATCCCACAATCACAATCACACAATCACAGTCACACAATCACAATCACACAATCACAACCACTCAATCACACAGTCACAATCCCATAATCACAATCCCACAATCACGATCACACAATCACAATCACACAATAACAATCACACAATCACGTTCACACAATCACGATCAGACAATCACGATCACACAATCACAGTCACACAATCACAATCACACAACCACAATCACAATCACAATCACACAATCGCTATCACAAAATCACTATCACACAATCACGATCACACAATCACGATCACACAATCACAATCACACAATCACAATCACACAATCACAATCACACAATCACAATCACACAATCACAATCACAATCACAATCACACAATCACAATCACAATCACAATCACACAATCACAATCACACAATCACAATCACACAATCACAATCACACAATCACACTCACACAATCACAATCACACAATCACACACACACAATCACAATCGCACAATCACAATCACAATCCCACAATCACAATCACACAATCACAGTCACACAATCACAATCACACAATCACAACCACTCAATCACACAGTCACAATCCCATAATCACAATCCCACAATCACGATCACACAATCACGATCACACAATCACAATCCCACAATCACGACCACACAACCACCAACACACAATCAAAATCCCACAGTCACAATCACAATCACGATCACACAATCACGATCACACAGTCACTATCACACAATCACAATCACACAATCACAATCACAAAATCACAATAACACAATCACAATCACACAATCACACAATCACGATCACACAATCACGATCACACAAGCACAATCACACAATCACAATCACACAATCACACAATCACACTCACACAATCACAATCACAAAATCACACTCACACAATCACAATCACAATCCCACAATCACGATCACACAATCACGATCACACAGTCACGATCACACAATCACAATCACACAATCAGAATCACACAATCACAATAACACAATCACACAATCACGATCACACAATCACGATCACACAATCAGAATCACACAATCACAATCACACAATCACAATCACACAATCACGATCACACGATCACGATCACACAATCACAATCACACGATCACAAACACACAGTCACGATCACACAATTACGATCACACGATCACGATCACACAATCACAATCACACAATCACAATCACACAATCACGACCACACAACCGCCATCACACAATCACAATCACACAATCACACAATCACGATCACAAAATCACGATCACGCAATCACGATCACACAATCACAATCACACAATCACAGTCACGCAATCACAATCACACAATCTCAATCACAATCACGATCACACAAACAGGATCACACAATTACGATCACACAATCACAACCACACAATCACGATCACACAATCACGATCACACAATCACGATCACACAATCACGATCGCACAATCACGATCACACAATCACAGTCACACAATCACAGTCACACAATCACAATCACACAATCACAATCACACAATCACACAGTCACAAACCCACAATCACGATCACACAAACACGATCACACAGTCACGATCACACAATCACAATCACACAACCAGAATCACACAATCAGAATCACACAATCACAATCACACAATCACAATCACACAATCACGATAACACAATCACAATCACACAATCACAATCACACAATCACAATCACTCAATCACAATCACACAATCACACAATTACACAATCACAATCACACAATCACAATCACACAATCACAATCACACAATCACAATCACACAATCACAGTCACACAATCACAATAACACAATCACACAATCACGACCACACAATCACGATCACACAATCACAATCACACAATCACAATCACACAATCACGATCACACGATCACGATCACACAATCACAATCACACGATCACAAACACACAGTCACGATCACACAATTACGATCACACGATCACGATCACACAATCACAATCACACAATCACAATCACACAATCACGACCACACAACCACCATCACACAATCACAATCACACAATCACACAATCACGATCACAAAATCACGATCACGCAATCACGATCACACAATCACAATCACACAATCACAATCACACAATCACACTCACACAATCACAATCACACAATCACACACACACAATCACAATCGCACAATCACAATCACAATCCCACAATCACAATCACACAATCACAGTCACACAATCACAATCACACAATCACAACCACTCAATCACACAGTCACAATCCCATAATCACAATCCCACAATCACGATCACACAATCACGATCACACAATCACAATCACACAATCACGACCACACAACCACCAACACACAATCAAAATCCCACAGTCACAATCACAATCACGATCACACAATCACGATCACACAGTCACTATCACACAATCACAATCACACAATCACAATCACAAAATCACAATAACACAATCACAATCACACAATCACACAATCACGATCACACAATCACGATCACACAAGCACAATCACACAATCACAATCACACAATCACACAATCACACTCACACAATCACAATCACACAATCACACTCACACAATCACAATCACAATCCCACAATCACAATCACACAATCACAGTCACACAATCACAATCACACAATCACAATCACACAATCACAATCACTCAATCACACAATCACAATCACACAATCACAATAACACAATCACACAATCACGATCACACAATCACGATCACGCAATCACGATAACACAATCACAATCACACAGTCACACAATCACAATCACAATCACACAACTACGATCACACAATCACCATCGCACAATCACGATCACACAATCACACAATCACAATCGCACAATCACAACCACACAACCACAGTCACACAATCACAATCACACAATCACACAGTCACAATCCCACAATCACGATCACACAATCACGATCACACAATCACGATCACACAATCACGATCACACAATCACGATCACACAATCACGATCACACAATCACGACCACACAATCACGATCACACAATCACAGTCACACAATCACAGTCACGCAATCACAATCACACAATCTCAATCACAATCACGATCACACAAACAGGATCACACAATTACGATCACACAATCACAACCACACAATCACGATCACACAATCACGATCACACAATCACGATCACACAATCACGATCGCACAATCACGATCACACAATCACAGTCACACAATCACAGTCACACAATCACAATCACACAATCACAATCACACAATCACACAGTCACAAACCCACAATCACGATCACACAAACACGATCACACAGTCACGATCACACAATCACAATCACACAACCAGAATCACACAATCAGAATCACACAATCACAATCACACAATCACAATCACACAATCACGATAACACAATCACAATCACACAATCACAATCACACAATCACAATCACTCAATCACAATCACACAATCACACAATTACACAATCACAATCACACAATCACAATCACACAATCACAATCACACAATCACAGTCACACAATCACAATAACACAATCACACAATCACGACCACACAATCACGATCACACAATCACAATCACATAGTCACACAATCACAATCACAATCACACAATCACAATCACACAAACACACAGTAACAATCGCACAATCACGATCACAAAATCACGATCACACAATCACGATCTCACAATCACAATCACACAGTCACACAATCACAATCACAATCACAATCACAATCACAAAATCACAATAACACAATCACAATCACACAATCACACAATCACGATCACACAATCACGATCACACAATCACAATCACACAATCACAATCACACAATCACACAATCACAGTCACACAATCACAATCACACAATCACACTCACACAATCACAATCACACAATCACAATCACAATCCCACAATCACAATCACACAATCACAGTCACACAATCACAATCACACAATCACAATCACTCAATCACGCAATCACAATCACACAATCACAATAACACAATCACACAATAACGATCACACAATCACGATCACGCAATCACGATCACACAATCACAATCACACAGTCACACAATAACAATCACAATGACACAATCACGATCACACAATCACGATCGCACAATCACGATCACACAATCACACAATCACAATCCCACAATCACAACCACACAACCACAGTCACACAATCACAATCACAATCCCACAATCACAATCACACAATCACAGTCACACAATCACAAACACATAGTCACGATCACACAATCACGATCACACAATCACAATCACACAATCACAATCACACAATCACGACCACACAACCACCATTACACAATCACGATCACACAATCACAGTCACACAATCACAATCACACAATCACAATCACAATCACTATCACGCAATCGCTATCACACAATCACTAACACACAATCACGATCACACAATCGCGATCACACAATCACGATCGCACAATCACGATCACACAATCACGATCGCACAATCACGATCACACAATCACAATCACATAGTCACACAATCACAATCACAATCACACAATCACAATCACACAATCACAATCACACGAGCCCAATCACAATTACGATCACACAATCACAATCACACCATCACAAACACACAATCACAATCACACAATCACAATCACACAATCACAATCACACAATCGCCATCACACAATCACGCAATCACAATCACTCAATCACACAGTCACAATCCCATAATCAGAATCCCACAATCACGATCACACAATCACGATCACACAGTCACAATCCCACAATCACAGTCACACAATCACAGTCACACAATCACAATCACACAATCACAATCACACAATCACAATCACACAATCACACAGTCACAATCCCATAATCACAATCCCACAATCACGATTACACAATCACGATCACACAGTCACAATCCCACAATCACAGTCACACAATCACAAACACACAGTCACGATCACACAATCACGATCACACGATCACGATCACACAATCACAATCACACGATCACAAACACACAGTCACGATCACACAATTACGATCACACGATCACGATCACACAATCACAATCACACAATCACAATCACACAATCACGACCACACAACCACCATCACACAATCACAATCACACAATCACACAATCACGATCACAAAATCACGATCACGCAATCACGATCACACAATCACAATCACACAATCACAATCACACAATCACACTCACACAATCACAATCACACAATCACACACACACAATCACAATCGCACAATCACAATCACAATCCCACAATCACAATCACACAATCACAGTCACACAATCACAGTCACACAATCACAATCACACAATCACGACCACACAACCACCATCACACAATCACAATCACACAATCACACAATCACGATCACAAAATCACGATCACGCAATCACGATCACACAATCACAATCACACAATCACAATCACACAATCACACTCACACAATCACAATCACACAATCACACACACACAATCACAATCGCACAATCACAATCACAATCCCACAATCACAATCACACAATCACAGTCACACAATCACAATCACACAATCACAACCACTCAATCACACAGTCACAATCCCATAATCACAATCCCACAATCACGATCACACAATCACGATCACACAATCACAATCACACAATCACGACCACACAACCACCAACACACAATCAAAATCCCACAGTCACAATCACAATCACGATCACACAATCACGATCACACAGTCACTATCACACAATCACAATCACACAATCACAATCACAAAATCACAATAACACAATCACAATCACACAATCACACAATCACGATCACACAATCACGATCACACAAGCACAATCACACAATCACAATCACACAATCACACAATCACACTCACACAATCACAATCACACAATCACACTCACACAATCACAATCACAATCCCACAATCACAATCACACAATCACAGTCACACAATCACAATCACACAATCACAATCACACAATCACAATCACTCAATCACACAATCACAATCACACAATCACAATAACACAATCACACAATCACGATCACACAATCACGATCACGCAATCACGATAACACAATCACAATCACACAGTCACACAATCACAATCACAATCACACAACCACGATCACACAATCACCATCGCACAATCACGATCACACAATCACACAATCACAATCGCACAATCACAACCACACAACCACAGTCACACAATCACAATCACACAATCACACAGTCACAATCCCACAATCACGATCACACAATCACGATCACACAATCACGATCACACAATCACGATCACACAATCACGATCACACAATCACGATCACACAATCACGACCACACAATCACGATCACACAATCACAGTCACACAATCACAGTCACGCAATCACAATCACACAATCTCAATCACAATCACGATCACACAAACAGGATCACACAATTACGATCACACAATCACAACCACACAATCACGATCACACAATCACGATCACACAATCACGATCACACAATCACGATCGCACAATCACGATCACACAATCACAGTCACACAATCACAGTCACACAATCACAATCACACAATCACAATCACACAATCACACAGTCACAAACCCACAATCACGATCACACAAACACGATCACACAGTCACGATCACACAATCACAATCACACAACCAGAATCACACAATCAGAATCACACAATCACAATCACACAATCACAATCACACAATCACGATAACACAATCACAATCACACAATCACAATCACACAATCACAATCACTCAATCACAATCACACAATCACACAATTACACAATCACAATCACACAATCACAATCACACAATCACAATCACACAATCACAGTCACACAATCACAATAACACAATCACACAATCACGACCACACAATCACGATCACACAATCACAATCACATAGTCACACAATCACAATCACAATCACACAATCACAATCACACAAACACACAGTAACAATCGCACAATCACGATCACAAAATCACGATCACACAATCACGATCTCACAATCACAATCACACAGTCACACAATCACAATCACAATCACAATCACAATCACAAAATCACAATAACACAATCACAATCACACAATCACACAATCACGATCACACAATCACGATCACACAATCACAATCACACAATCACAATCACACAATCACACAATCACAGTCACACAATCACAATCACACAATCACACTCACACAATCACAATCACACAATCACAATCACAATCCCACAATCACAATCACACAATCACAGTCACACAATCACAATCACACAATCACAATCACTCAATCACGCAATCACAATCACACAATCACAATAACACAATCACACAATAACGATCACACAATCACGATCACGCAATCACGATCACACAATCACAATCACACAGTCACACAATAACAATCACAATGACACAATCACGATCACACAATCACGATCGCACAATCACGATCACACAATCACACAATCACAATCCCACAATCACAACCACACAACCACAGTCACACAATCACAATCACAATCCCACAATCACAATCACACAATCACAGTCACACAATCACAAACACATAGTCACGATCACACAATCACGATCACACAATCACAATCACACAATCACAATCACACAATCACGACCACACAACCACCATTACACAATCACGATCACACAATCACAGTCACACAATCACAATCACACAATCACAATCACAATCACTATCACGCAATCGCTATCACACAATCACTAACACACAATCACGATCACACAATCGCGATCACACAATCACGATCGCACAATCACGATCACACAATCACGATCGCACAATCACGATCACACAATCACAATCACATAGTCACACAATCACAATCACAATCACACAATCACAATCACACAATCACAATCACACGAGCCCAATCACAATTACGATCACACAATCACAATCACACCATCACAAACACACAATCACAATCACACAATCACAATCACACAATCACAATCACACAATCGCCATCACACAATCACGCAATCACAATCACTCAATCACACAGTCACAATCCCATAATCAGAATCCCACAATCACGATCACACAATCACGATCACACAGTCACAATCCCACAATCACAGTCACACAATCACAGTCACACAATCACAATCACACAATCACAATCACACAATCACACAGTCACAATCCCATAATCACAATCCCACAATCACGATTACACAATCACGATCACACAGTCACAATCCCACAATCACAGTCACACAATCACAAACACACAGTCACGATCACACAATCACGATCACACGATCACGATCACACAATCACAATCACACGATCACAAACACACAGTCACGATCACACAATTACGATCACACGATCACGATCACACAATCACAATCACACAATCACAATCACACAATCACGACCACACAACCACCATCACACAATCACAATCACACAATCACACAATCACGATCACAAAATCACGATCACGCAATCACGATCACACAATCACAATCACACAATCACAATCACACAATCACACTCACACAATCACAATCACACAATCACACACACACAATCACAATCGCACAATCACAATCACAATCCCACAATCACAATCACACAATCACAGTCACACAATCACAATCACACAATCACAACCACTCAATCACACAGTCACAATCCCATAATCACAATCCCACAATCACGATCACACAATCACAATCACACAATAACAATCACACAATCACGTTCACACAATCACGATCAGACAATCACGATCACACAATCACAGTCACACAATCACAATCACACAACCACAATCACAATCACAATCACACAATCGCTATCACAAAATCACTATCACACAATCACGATCACACAATCACGATCACACAATCACAATCACACAATCACAATCACACAATCACAATCACACAATCACAATCACACAATCACAATCACAATCACAATCACACAATCACAATCACAATCACAATCACACAATCACAATCACACAATCACAATCACACAATCACAATCACACAATCACACTCACACAATCACAATCACACAATCACACACACACAATCACAATCGCACAATCACAATCACAATCCCACAATCACAATCACACAATCACAGTCACACAATCACAATCACACAATCACAACCACTCAATCACACAGTCACAATCCCATAATCACAATCCCACAATCACGATCACACAATCACGATCACACAATCACAATCCCACAATCACGACCACACAACCACCAACACACAATCAAAATCCCACAGTCACAATCACAATCACGATCACACAATCACGATCACACAGTCACTATCACACAATCACAATCACACAATCACAATCACAAAATCACAATAACACAATCACAATCACACAATCACACAATCACGATCACACAATCACGATCACACAAGCACAATCACACAATCACAATCACACAATCACACAATCACACTCACACAATCACAATCACAAAATCACACTCACACAATCACAATCACAATCCCACAATCACGATCACACAATCACGATCACACAGTCACGATCACACAATCACAATCACACAATCAGAATCACACAATCACAATAACACAATCACACAATCACGATCACACAATCACGATCACACAATCAGAATCACACAATCACAATCACACAATCACAATCACACAATCACGATCACACGATCACGATCACACAATCACAATCACACGATCACAAACACACAGTCACGATCACACAATTACGATCACACGATCACGATCACACAATCACAATCACACAATCACAATCACACAATCACGACCACACAACCGCCATCACACAATCACAATCACACAATCACACAATCACGATCACAAAATCACGATCACGCAATCACGATCACACAATCACAATCACACAATCACAATCACACAATCACACTCACACAATCACAATCACACAATCACACACACACAATCACAATCGCACAATCACAATCACAATCCCACAATCACAATCACACAATCACAGTCACACAATCACAATCACACAATCACAACCACTCAATCACACAGTCACAATCCCATAATCACAATCCCACAATCACGATCACACAATCACGATCACACAATCACAATCACACAATCACGACCACACAACCACCAACACACAATCAAAATCCCACAGTCACAATCACAATCACGATCACACAATCACGATCACACAGTCACTATCACACAATCACAATCACACAATCACAATCACAAAATCACAATAACACAATCACAATCACACAATCACACAATCACGATCACACAATCACGATCACACAAGCACAATCACACAATCACAATCACACAATCACACAATCACACTCACACAATCACAATCACACAATCACACTCACACAATCACAATCACAATCCCACAATCACAATCACACAATCACAGTCACACAATCACAATCACACAATCACAATCACACAATCACAATCCCACAATCACAACCACACAACCACAGTCACACAATCACAATCACACAATCACACAGTCACAATCCCACAATCACGATCACACAATCACGATCACACAGTCACTATCACACAATCCCAATCACACAATCATAATCCCAAAATAACAGTCGCGAAATCACAGTCACACAATCACAATCACACAATCTCGATCACACAATCACGATCACACAATCGCGATCACACAATCACAATCACACAGTCACTCAATCACAATCACACAGTCACTCAACCACAATCACAATAACAATCACACAATCACAATCACACATTCACACAGTCACAATCCCATAATCACAATCCCACAATCACGATTACACAATCACGATCACACAGTCACAATCCCACAATCACAGTCACACAATCACAAACACATAGTCACGATCACACAATCACGATCACACAATCACAATCACACAATCACAATCGCACAATCACGTTCACACAATCACGATCAGACAATCACGATCACACAATCACAGTCACACAATCACAATCACACAATCACAATCACAATCACTATCACACAATCGCTATCACAAAATCACTATCACACAATCACGATCACACAATTACGATCACACAATCACAATCACACAATCACAATCACACAATCATAATCCCAAAATAACAGTCGCGAAATCACAGTCACACAATCACAATCACACAATCTCGATCACACAATCACGATCACACAATCGCGATCACACAATCACAATCACACAGTCACTCAATCACAATCACACAGTCACTCAACCACAATCACAATAACAATCACACAATCACAATCACACATTCACACAGTCACAATCCCATAATCACAATCCCACAATCACGATTACACAATCACGATCACACAGTCACAATCCCACAATCACAGTCACACAATCACAAACACATAGTCACGATCACACAATCACGATCACACAAGCACAATCACACAATCACAATCACACAATCACACAATCACACTCACACAATCACAATCACACAATCACACTCACACAATCACAATCACAATCCCACAATCACAATCACACAATCACAGTCACACAATCACAATCACACAATCACAATCACACAATCACAATCCCACAATCACAACCACACAACCACAGTCACACAATCACAATCACACAATCACACAGTCACAATCCCACAATCACGATCACACAATCACGATCACACAGTCACTATCACACAATCCCAATCACACAATCATAATCCCAAAATAACAGTCGCGAAATCACAGTCACACAATCACAATCACACAATCTCGATCACACAATCACGATCACACAATCGCGATCACACAATCACAATCACACAGTCACTCAATCACAATCACACAGTCACTCAACCACAATCACAATAACAATCACACAATCACAATCACACATTCACACAGTCACAATCCCATAATCACAATCCCACAATCACGATTACACAATCACGATCACACAGTCACAATCCCACAATCACAGTCACACAATCACAAACACATAGTCACGATCACACAATCACGATCACACAATCACAATCACACAATCACAATCACACAATCACGTTCACACAATCACGATCAGACAATCACGATCACACAATCACAGTCACACAATCACAATCACACAATCACAATCACAATCACTATCACACAATCGCTATCACAAAATCACTATCACACAATCACGATCACACAATTACGATCACACAATCACAATCACACAATCACAATCACACAATCATAATCCCAAAATAACAGTCGCGAAATCACAGTCACACAATCACAATCACACAATCTCGATCACACAATCACGATCACACAATCGCGATCACACAATCACAATCACACAGTCACTCAATCACAATCACACAGTCACTCAACCACAATCACAATAACAATCACACAATCACAATCACACATTCACACAGTCACAATCCCATAATCACAATCCCACAATCACGATTACACAATCACGATCACACAGTCACAATCCCACAATCACAGTCACACAATCACAAACACATAGTCACGATCACACAATCACGATCACACAATCACAATCACACAATCACAATCACACAATCACGTTCACACAATCACGATCAGACAATCACGATCACACAATCACAGTCACACAATCACAATCACACAATCACAATCACAATCACTATCACACAATCGCTATCACAAAATCACTATCACACAATCACGATCACACAATTACGATCACACAATCACAATCACACAATCACAATCACACAATCACAATCACACAATCACAATCACACAATCACAATCACACAATCACAATCACACAATCACAATCACACAATCACAATCACACAATCACAATCACACAATCACAATCACACAATCACAATCACAATCACACAATCACAATCACACAATCACAATCACACAATCACAATCACACAATCACAATCGCAAAATCACAATCACAATCACATAATCACCCTCACACAATCACAAAATCACAATCACGATCACACAATCACACAGTCACAATCCCACAATCACGATCACACAATCACGATCACACAGTCACGATCACACAATCACAATCACACAATCAGAATCACACAATCACACAATCACGATCACACAATCACGATCACACAATCACGATCACACAATCACGATCACACAATCACGATCACACAATCACGACCACACAATCACGATCACACAATCACAGTCACACAATCACAGTCACACAATCACAATCACACAATCTCAATCACAATCACGATCACACAAACAGGATCACACAATTACGATCACACAATCACAACCACACAATCACGATCACACAATCACGATCACACAATCACGATCACACAATCACGATCGCACAATCACGATCACACAATCACAGTCACACAATCACAGTCACACAATCACAATCACACAATCACAATCACACAATCACACAGTCACAAACCCACAATCACGATCACACAAACACGATCACACAGTCACGATCACACAATCACAATCACACAACCAGAATCACACAATCAGAATCACACAATCACAATCACACAATCACAATCACACAATCACGATCACACGATCACGATCACACAATCACAATCACACGATCACAAACACACAGTCACGATCACACAATTACGATCACACGATCACGATCACACAATCACAATCACACAATCACAATCACACAATCACGACCACACAACCACCATTACACAATCACAATCACACAATCACACAATCACGATCACAAAATCACGATCACGCAATCACGATCACACAATCACAATCACACAATCACAATCACACAATCACACTCACACAATCACAATCACACAATCACACACACACAATCACAATCGCACAATCACAATCACAATCCCACAATCACAATCACACAATCACAGTCACACAATCACAATCACACAATCACAACCACTCAATCACACAGTCACAATCCCATAATCACAATCCCACAATCACGATCACACAATCACGATCACACAATCACAATCACACAATCACGACCACACAACCACCAACACACAATCAAAATCCCACAGTCACAATCACAATCACGATCACACAATCACGATCACACAGTCACTATCACACAATCACAATCACACAATCAAAATCACAAAATCACAATAACACAATCACAATCACACAATCACAATCACACAATCACGACCACACAACCACCATCACACAATCACAATCACACAATCACACAATCACGATCACAAAATCACGATCACGCAATCACGATCACACAATCACAATCACACAATCACAATCACACAATCACACTCACACAATCACAATCACACAATCACACACACACAATCACAATCACAATCCCACAATCACGATCACACAATCACGATCACACAGTCACGATCACACAATCACAATCACACAATCAGAATCACACAATCACAATAACACAATCACACAATCACGATCACACAATCACGATCACACAATCACGATCACACAATCACGATCACACAATCACGATCACACAATCACGACCACACAATCACGATCACACAATCACAGTCACACAATCACAGTCACACAATCACAATCACACAATCTCAATCACAATCACGATCACACAAACAGGATCACACAATTACGATCACACAATCACAACCACACAATCACGATCACACAATCACGATCACACAATCACGATCACACAATCACGATCGCACAATCACGATCACACAATCACAGTCACACAATCACAGTCACACAATCACAATCACACAATCACAATCACACAATCACACAGTCACAAACCCACAATCACGATCACACAAACACGATCACACAGTCACGATCACACAATCACAATCACACAACCAGAATCACACAATCAGAATCACACAATCACAATCACACAATCACAATCACACAATCACGATCACACGATCACGATCACACAATCACAATCACACGATCACAAACACACAGTCACGATCACACAATTACGATCACACGATCACGATCACACAATCACAATCACACAATCACAATCACACAATCACGACCACACAACCACCATCACACAATCACAATCACACAATCACACAATCACGATCACAAAATCACGATCACGCAATCACAATCACACAATCACAATCACACAATCACAATCACACAATCACACAATCACACTCACACAATCACAATCACACAATCACACACACACAATCACAATCGCACAATCACAATCACAATCCCACAATCACAATCACACAATCACAGTCACACAATCACAATCACACAATCACAACCACTCAATCACACAGTCACAATCCCATAATCACAATCCCACAATCACGATCACACAATCACGATCACACAATCACAATCACACAATCACGACCACACAACCACCAACACACAATCAAAATCCCACAGTCACAATCACAATCACGATCACACAATCACGATCACACAGTCACTATGACACAATCACAATCACACAATCACAATCACAAAATCACAATAACACAATCACAATCACACAATCACACAATCACGATCACACAATCACGATCACACAAGCACAATCACACAATCACAATCACACAATCACACAATCACACTCACACAATCACAATCACACAATCACACTCACACAATCACAATCACAATCCCACAATCACAATCACACAATCACAGTCACACAATCACAATCACACAATCACAATCACACAATCACAATCACTCAATCACACAATCACAATCACACAATCACAATAACACAATCACACAATCACGATCACACAATCACGATCACGCAATCACGATCACACAATCACAATCACACAGTCACACAATCACAATCACAATCACACAACCACGATCGCACAATCACCATCGCACAATCACGATCACACAATCACACAATCACAATCCCACAATCACAACCACACAACCACAGTCACACAATCACAATCACACAATCACACAGTCACAATCCCACAATCACGATCACACAATCACGATCACACAATCACAATCACACAGTCACACAATCACAATCACAATCACACAATCACGATCACACAATCACGATCGCACAATCACGATCACACAATCACACAACCACAATCCCACAATCACAACCAGACAACCACAGTCACACAATCACAATCACACAATCACACAGTCACAATCCCACAATCACGATCACACAATCACGATCACACAGTCACTATCACACAATCCCAATCACACAATCATAATCCCAAAATAACAGTCGCGAAATCACAGTCACACAATCACAATCACACAATCACGATCACACAATCACAATCACACAGTCACTCAATCACAATCACACAGTCACTCAACCACAATCACAATAACAATCACACAATCACAATCACACATTCACACAGTCACAATCCCATAATCACAATCCCACAATCACGATTACACAATCACGATCACACAGTCACAATCCCACAATCACAGTCACACAATCACAAACACATAGTCACGATCACACAATCACGATCACACAATCACAATCACACAATCACGTTCACACAATCACGATCAGACAATCACGATCACACAATCACAGTCACACAATCACAATCACACAATCACAATCACAATCACTATCACACAATCGCTATCACAAAATCACTATCACACAATCACGATCACACAATTACGATCACACAATCACAATCACACAATCACAATCACACAATCACAATCACACAATCACAATCACACAATCACAATCACACAATCACAATCACACAATCACAATCACACAATCACAATCACACAATCACAATCACACAATCACAATCACAATCACACAATCACAATCACACAATCACAATCACACAATCACAATCACACAATCACAATCACACAATCACAATCGCACATTCACAATCACAATCACATAATCGCCCTCACACAATCACAAAATCACAATCACGATCACACAATCACACAGTCACAATCCCACAATCACGATCACACAATCACGATCACACAGTCACGATCACACAATCACAATCACACAATCAGAATCACACAATCACAATAACACAATCACACAATCACGATCACACAATCACGATCACACAATCACGATCACACAATCACGATCACACAATCACGATCACACAATCACGATCACACAATCACGATCACACAATCACGACCACACAATCACGATCACACAATCACAGTCACACAATCACAGTCACACAATCACAATCACACAATCTCAATCACAATCACGATCACACAAACAGGATCACACAATTACGATCACACAATCACAACCACACAATCACGATCACACAATCACGATCACACAATCACGATCACACAATCACGATGGCACAATCACGATCACACAATCACAGTCACACAATCACAGTCACACAATCACAATCACACAATCACAATCACACAATCACACAGTCACAAACCCACAATCACGATCACACAAACACGATCACACAGTCACGATCACACAATCACAATCACACAACCAGAATCACACAATCAGAATCACACAATCACAATCACACAATCACAATCACACAATCACAATCACACAATCACAATCACACAATCACAATCACACAATCACAATCACACAATCACAATCACACAATCACAATCACACAATCACAATCACACAATCGCCATCACACAATCACGCAATCACAATCACTCAATCACACAGTCACAATCCCATAATCAGAATCCCACAATCACGATCACACAATCACGATCACACAGTCACAATCCCACAATCACAGTCACACAATCACAGTCACACAATCACAATCACACAATCACAATCACACAATCACACAGTCACAATCCCATAATCACAATCCCACAATCACGATTACACAATCACGATCACACAGTCACAATCCCACAATCACAGTCACACAATCACAAACACACAGTCACGATCACACAATCACGATCACACGATCACGATCACACAATCACAATCACACGATCACAAACACACAGTCACGATCACACAATTACGATCACACGATCACGATCACACAATCACAATCACACAATCACAATCACACAATCACGACCACACAACCACCATCACACAATCACAATCACACAATCACACAATCACGATCACAAAATCACGATCACGCAATCACGATCACACAATCACAATCACACAATCACAATCACACAATCACACTCACACAATCACAATCACACAATCACACACACACAATCACAATCGCACAATCACAATCACAATCCCACAATCACAATCACACAATCACAGTCACACAATCACAATCACACAATCACAACCACTCAATCACACAGTCACAATCCCATAATCACAATCCCACAATCACGATCACACAATCACGATCACACAATCACAATCACACAATAACAATCACACAATCACGTTCACACAATCACGATCAGACAATCACGATCACACAATCACAGTCACACAATCACAATCACACAACCACAATCACAATCACTATCACACAATCGCTATCACAAAATCACTATCACACAATCACGATCACACAATCACGATCACACAATCACAATCACACAATCACAATCACACAATCACAATCACACAATCACAATCACAATCACACAATCACAATCACAATCACACAATCACAATCACACAATCACAATCACACAATCACAATCACACAATCACACTCACACAATCACAATCACACAATCACACACACACAATCACAATCGCACAATCACAATCACAATCCCACAATCACAATCACACAATCACAGTCACACAATCACAATCACACAATCACAACCACTCAATCACACAGTCACAATCCCATAATCACAATCCCACAATCACGATCACACAATCACGATCACACAATCACAATCACACAATCACGACCACACAACCACCAACACACAATCAAAATCCCACAGTCACAATCACAATCACGATCACACAATCACGATCACACAGTCACTATCACACAATCACAATCACACAATCACAATCACAAAATCACAATAACACAATCACAATCACACAATCACACAATCACGATCACACAATCACGATCACACAAGCACAATCACACAATCACAATCACACAATCACACAATCACACTCACACAATCACAATCACACAATCACACTCACACAATCACAATCACAATCCCACAATCACGATCACACAATCACGATCACACAGTCACGATCACACAATCACAATCACACAATCAGAATCACACAATCACAATAACACAATCACACAATCACGATCACACAATCACGATCACACAATCAGAATCACACAATCACAATCACACAATCACAATCACACAATCACGATCACACGATCACGATCACACAATCACAATCACACGATCACAAACACACAGTCACGATCACACAATTACGATCACACGATCACGATCACACAATCACAATCACACAATCACAATCACACAATCACGACCACACAACCACCATCACACAATCACAATCACACAATCACACAATCACGATCACAAAATCACGATCACGCAATCACGATCACACAATCACAATCACACAATCACAATCACACAATCACACTCACACAATCACAATCACACAATCACACACACACAATCACAATCGCACAATCACAATCACAATCCCACAATCACAATCACACAATCACAGTCACACAATCACAATCACACAATCACAACCACTCAATCACACAGTCACAATCCCATAATCACAATCCCACAATCACGATCACACAATCACGATCACACAAGCACAATCACACAATCACAATCACACAATCACACAATCACACTCACACAATCACAATCACACAATCACACTCACACAATCACAATCACAATCCCACAATCACAATCACACAATCACAGTCACACAATCACAATCACACAATCACATCACACAATCACAATCACTCAATCACACAATCACAATCACACAATCACAATAACACAATCACACAATCACGATCACACAATCACGATCACGCAATCACGATAACACAATCACAATCACACAGTCACACAATCACAATCACAATCACACAACCACGATCACACAATCACCATCGCACAATCACGATCACACAATCACACAATCACAATCGCACAATCACAACCACACAACCACAGTCACACAATCACAATCACACAATCACACAGTCACAATCCCACAATCACGATCACACAATCACGATCACACAATCACGATCACACAATCACGATCACACAATCACGATCACACAATCACGATCACACAATCACGACCACACAATCACGATCACACAATCACAGTCACACAATCACAGTCACGCAATCACAATCACACAATCTCAATCACAATCACGATCACACAAACAGGATCACACAATTACGATCACACAATCACAACCACACAATCACGATCGCACAATCACGATCACACAATCACAGTCACACAATCACAGTCACACAATCACAATCACACAATCACAATCACACAATCACACAGTCACAAACCCACAATCACGATCACACAAACACGATCACACAGTCACGATCACACAATCACAATCACACAACCAGAATCACACAATCAGAATCACACAATCACAATCACACAATCACAATCACACAATCACGATAACACAATCACAATCACACAATCACAATCACACAATCACAATCACTCAATCACAATCACACAATCACACAATTACACAATCACAATCACACAATCACAATCACACAATCACAATCACACAATCACAGTCACACAATCACAATAACACAATCACACAATCACGACCACACAATCACGATCACACAATCACAATCACATAGTCACACAATCACAATCACAATCACACAATCACAATCACACAAACACACAGTAACAATCGCACAATCACGATCACAAAATCACGATCACACAATCACGATCTCACAATCACAATCACACAGTCACACAATCACAATCACAATCACAATCACAATCACAAAATCACAATAACACAATCACGATCACACAATCACGATCACACAATCACAATCACACAATCACAATCACACAATCACACAATCACAGTCACACAATCACAATCACACAATCACACTCACACAATCACAATCACACAATCACAATCACAATCCCACAATCACAATCACACAATCACAGTCACACAATCACAATCACACAATCACAATCACACAATCACAATCACTCAATCACGCAATCACAATCACACAATCACAATAACACAATCACACAATAACGATCACACAATCACGATCACGCAATCACGATCACACAATCACAATCACACAGTCACACAATAACAATCACAATGACACAATCACGATCACACAATCACGATCGCACAATCACGATCACACAATCACACAATCACAATCCCACAATCACAACCACACAACCACAGTCACACAATCACAATCACAATCCCACAATCACAATCACACAATCACAGTCACACAATCACAAACACATAGTCACGATCACACAATCACGATCACACAATCACAATCACACAGTCACAATCACACAATCACGACCACACAACCACCATTACACAATCACGATCACACAATCACAGTCACACAATCACAATCACACAATCACAATCACAATCACTATCACGCAATCGCTATCACACAATCACTAACACACAATCACGATCACACAATCGCGATCACACAATCACGATCGCACAATCACGATCACACAATCACGATCGCACAATCACGATCACACAATCACAATCACATAGTCACACAATCACAATCACAATCACACAATCACAATCACACAATCACAATCACACGAGCCCAATCACAATTACGATCACACAATCACAATCACACCATCACAAACACACAATCACAATCACACAATCACAATCACACAATCACAATCACACAATCGCCATCACACAATCACGCAATCACAATCACTCAATCACACAGTCACAATCCCATAATCAGAATCCCACAATCACGATCACACAATCACGATCACACAGTCACAATCCCACAATCACAGTCACACAATCACAGTCACACAATCACAATCACACAATCACAATCACACAATCACACAGTCACAATCCCATAATCACAATCCCACAATCACGATTACACAATCACGATCACACAGTCACAATCCCACAATCACAGTCACACAATCACAAACACACAGTCACGATCACACAATCACGATCACACGATCACGATCACACAATCACAATCACACGATCACAAACACACAGTCACGATCACACAATTACGATCACACGATCACGATCACACAATCACAATCACACAATCACAATCACACAATCACGACCACACAACCACCATCACACAATCACAATCACACAATCACACAATCACGATCACAAAATCACGATCACGCAATCACGATCACACAATCACAATCACACAATCACAATCACACAATCACACTCACACAATCACAATCACACAATCACACACACACAATCACAATCGCACAATCACAATCACAATCCCACAATCACAATCACACAATCACAGTTACACAATCACAATCACACAATCACAACCACTCAATCACACAGTCACAATCCCATAATCACAATCCCACAATCACGATCACACAATCACGATCACACAATCACAATCACACAATAACAATCACACAATCACGTTCACACAATCACGATCAGACAATCACGATCACACAATCACAGTCACACAATCACAATCACACAACCACAATCACAATCACTATCACACAATCGCTATCACAAAATCACTATCACACAATCACGATCACACAATCACGATCACACAATCACAATCACACAATCACAATCACACAATCACAATCACACAATCACAATCACAATCACACAATCACAATCACAATCACACAATCACAATCACACAATCACAATCACACAATCACAATCACACAATCACACTCACACAATCACAATCACACAATCACACACACACAATCACAATCGCACAATCACAATCACAATCCCACAATCACAATCACACAATCACAGTCACACAATCACAATCACACAATCACAACCACTCAATCACACAGTCACAATCCCATAATCACAATCCCACAATCACGATCACACAATCACGATCACACAATCACAATCCCACAATCACGACCACACAACCACCAACACACAATCAAAATCCCACAGTCACAATCACAATCACGATCACACAATCACGATCACACAGTCACTATCACACAATCACAATCACACAATCACAATCACAAAATCACAATAACACAATCACAATCACACAATCACACAATCACGATCACACAATCACGATCACACAAGCACAATCACACAATCACAATCACACAATCACACAATCACACTCACACAATCACAATCACACAATCACACTCACACAATCACAATCACAATCCCACAATCACGATCACACAATCACGATCACACAGTCACGATCACACAATCACAATCACACAATCAGAATCACACAATCACAATAACACAATCACACAATCACGATCACACAATCACGATCACACAATCAGAATCACACAATCACAATCACACAATCACAATCACACAATCACGATCACACGATCACGATCACACAATCACAATCACACGATCACAAACACACAGTCACGATCACACAATTACGATCACACGATCACGATCACACAATCACAATCACACAATCACAATCACACAATCACGACCACACAACCACCATCACACAATCACAATCACACAATCACACAATCACGATCACAAAATCACGATCACGCAATCACGATCACACAATCACAATCACACAATCACAATCACACAATCACACTCACACAATCACAATCACACAATCACACACACACAATCACAATCGCACAATCACAATCACAATCCCACAATCACAATCACACAATCACAGTCACACAATCACAATCACACAATCACAACCACTCAATCACACAGTCACAATCCCATAATCACAATCCCACAATCACGATCACACAATCACGATCACACAATCACAATCACACAATCACGACCACACAACCACCAACACACAATCAAAATCCCACAGTCACAATCACAATCACGATCACACAATCACGATCACACAGTCACTATCACACAATCACAATCACACAATCACAATCACAAAATCACAATAACACAATCACAATCACACAATCACACAATCACGATCACACAATCACGATCACACAAGCACAATCACACAATCACAATCACACAATCACACAATCACACTCACACAATCACAATCACACAATCACACTCACACAATCACAATCACAATCCCACAATCACAATCACACAATCACAGTCACACAATCACAATCACACAATCACAATCACACAATCACAATCACTCAATCACACAATCACAATCACACAATCACAATAACACAATCACACAATCACGATCACACAATCACGATCACGCAATCACGATAACACAATCACAATCACACAGTCACACAATCACAATCACAATCACACAACCACGATCACACAATCACCATCGCACAATCACGATCACACAATCACACAATCACAATCGCACAATCACAACCACACAACCACAGTCACACAATCACAATCACACAATCACACAGTCACAATCCCACAATCACGATCACACAATCACGATCACACAATCACGATCACACAATCACGATCACACAATCACGATCACACAATCACGATCACACAATCACGACCACACAATCACGATCACACAATCACAGTCACACAATCACAGTCACGCAATCACAATCACACAATCTCAATCACAATCACGATCACACAAACAGGATCACACAATTACGATCACACAATCACAACCACACAATCACGATCACACAATCACGATCACACAATCACGATCACACAATCACGATCGCACAATCACGATCACACAATCACAGTCACACAATCACAGTCACACAATCACAATCACACAATCACAATCACACAATCACACAGTCACAAACCCACAATCACGATCACACAAACACGATCACACAGTCACGATCACACAATCACAATCACACAACCAGAATCACACAATCAGAATCACACAATCACAATCACACAATCACAATCACACAATCACGATAACACAATCACAATCACACAATCACAATCACACAATCACAATCACTCAATCACAATCACACAATCACACAATTACACAATCACAATCACACAATCACAATCACACAATCACAATCACACAATCACAGTCACACAATCACAATAACACAATCACACAATCACGACCACACAATCACGATCACACAATCACAATCACATAGTCACACAATCACAATCACAATCACACAATCACAATCACACAAACACACAGTAACAATCGCACAATCACGATCACAAAATCACGATCACACAATCACGATCTCACAATCACAATCACACAGTCACACAATCACAATCACAATCACAATCACAATCACAAAATCACAATAACACAATCACAATCACACAATCACACAATCACGATCACACAATCACGATCACACAATCACAATCACACAATCACAATCACACAATCACACAATCACAGTCACACAATCACAATCACACAATCACACTCACACAATCACAATCACACAATCACAATCACAATCCCACAATCACAATCACACAATCACAGTCACACAATCACAATCACACAATCACAATCACACAATCACAATCACTCAATCACGCAATCACAATCACACAATCACAATAACACAATCACACAATAACGATCACACAATCACGATCACGCAATCACGATCACACAATCACAATCACACAGTCACACAATAACAATCACAATGACACAATCACGATCACACAATCACGATCGCACAATCACGATCACACAATCACACAATCACAATCCCACAATCACAACCACACAACCACAGTCACACAATCACAATCACAATCCCACAATCACAATCACACAATCACAGTCACACAATCACAAACACATAGTCACGATCACACAATCACGATCACACAATCACAATCACACAATCACAATCACACAATCACGACCACACAACCACCATTACACAATCACGATCACACAATCACAGTCACACAATCACAATCACACAATCACAATCACAATCACTATCACGCAATCGCTATCACACAATCACTAACACACAATCACGATCACACAATCGCGATCACACAATCACGATCGCACAATCACGATCACACAATCACGATCGCACAATCACGATCACACAATCACAATCACATAGTCACACAATCACAATCACAATCACACAATCACAATCACACAATCACAATCACACGAGCCCAATCACAATTACGATCACACAATCACAATCACACCATCACAAACACACAATCACAATCACACAATCACAATCACACAATCACAATCACACAATCACAATCACACAATCACAATCACATAATCACAATCACACAATCACACAATCACAATCACAATCACACAATCACAATCACACAATCACAATCACACAATCACAATCACACAATCACAATCACACAATCACAATCACACAATCACAATCACACAATCACAATCACACAATCACAATCACACAATCACAATCACACAATCACAATCACACAATCACAATCACACAATCACAATCACACGAGCCCAATCACAATTACGATCACACAATCACAATCACACCATCACAAACACACAATCACAATCCCACAATCACGATCACACAATCACGGTCACACAGTCACGATCACACAATCACAATCACACAATCAGAATCACACAATCACAATAACACAATCACACAATCACGATCACACAATCACGATCACACAATCACGATCACACAATCACGATCACACAATCACGATCACACAATCACGATCCCACAATCACAGTCACACAATCACAGTCACACAATCACAGTCACACAATCACAGTCACACAATCACAATCACACAATCTCAATCACAATCACGATCACACAAACAGGATCACACAATTACGATCACACAATCACAACCACACAATCACGATCACACAATCACGATCACACAATCACGATCACACAATCACGATCACACAATCACGATCGCACAATCACGATCACACAATCACAGTCACACAATCACAATCACAATCACACAACCAAAATCACAATCACGATCACACAAACACGATCACACAATCACGATCACACAATCACAATCACACCATCACAATCACCCCATCACACAGTCACAATCCCACAATCACAATCCCACAATCACGGTCACACAATCACGATCACACAGTCACAATCCCACAATCACGATCACACAATTACGATCACACAGACACGATCACACAATCACAATCACACAATCACGATCACACAATCACTATCACACAATCACTATCACACAATCACTATCACACAATCACTATCACACAATCACGATCACACAATCACACAATCACAATCCCACAATCACAATCACACGATCACAGTCACACAATCACAATCACACAATCACAATCACACAATCACAATCACAATCACACAATCACAACCACACAATCACAATCACACAGTCACACAATCACAATCACAATCACAATCACAATCACAATCACAATCACAATCACAATCACACAATCACAATGATACAATCACAATGACACAATCACAATCACGATCACACAATCACAGTCACACAATCACAATCACACAACCAAAATCACAATCACGATCACACAAACACGATCGCACAATCACGATCACACAATCACGGCCACACAATCACGATCACACAATCACGATCACACAATCACGATCACACAATCACGATCACACAATCACGATCACACAATCACCATCACACAATCACACAATCACAATCACAATCACAATCACACAATCACAATAACACAATCACAATCACACAATTACAATCACACAATCACAATCACACAATCACAATAACACAATCACACAGTCACAATCCTCCAATCACGATCACACGATCACGGTCACACAATCATGTTCACACAATCACGATCACACAACCAGGTTCACACAATCACGATCACACAATCACGATCGCACAATCACGATCACACAATCACGATCGCACAATCACGATCACACAATCACAGTCACACAATCACAATCGCACAACCAAAATCACAATCACGATCACACAAGCACGATCGCACAATCACGATCACACAATCACGGCCACACAATCACGATCACACAGTCACAATCCCACAATCACAGTCACACAATCACAGTCACACAATCACAGTCACATAATCACAGTCACACAATCACAATCACACAATCACAATCACACAATCACAATCACACAATCACACAGTCACAAACCCACAATCACTATCACAGAAACACGATCACACAGTCACGATCACACAATCACAATCAAACAATCACAATCACACAATCACAATCACACAATCACAATCACACAATCACAATCACACAATCACAATCACACAATCACAATCACACAATCACAATCACACAATCACAATCACACAATCACAATAACACAATCACACAATCACGACCACACAATCACGATCACACAATCACAATCACATAGTCACACAGTCACAATCACAATCACACAAGCACAATCACACAATCACGATCACACAATCACAATCACATAGTCACACTATCACATATCACAATCACACAAACACACAGTCACAATCGCACAATCACGATCACAAAATCAGGATCACACAATCACGATCACACAATCACAATCACACAGTCACACAATCACAATCACAATCACAATCACACAATCACAGTCACTCAATCACAATCACACAATCACAATCACACAATCACAATCACACAATCACAATCACACAATCACAATCACACAATCACAATCACGATCGCACAGTCACGATCACACAATCACACAATCACACTCCCACAACCACAATCACACAATCACGATCACACAATCACAATCACACAGTCACACAGTCGCACAGTCACACAATCACACAATCACACAGTCACAATCGCACAATCACGATCACACAATCACGATCACACAGTCACAATCCCACAATCACGATCACACCATTACGATCACACAGTCACGATCACACAATCACAATCACACAATCAGAATCACACAATCACAATAACACAATCACAGTCACAGAGTCACAATCACACAATCACAATGACACAATCACAATCACACAATCACAGTCACACAATCACAGTCACACAATCACAATCACAAAATCACAATCACAAAATCACAATAACACAATCACAATCACACAATGACGATCACACAGTCACGATCACACAATCACAATCACACAATCACAATCACACAATCACAATCACACAATCACACAATTACAAAATCACAATCACACAATCACAATCACACAATCACAGTCACACAATCACAATAACACAATCACACAATCACGACCACACAATCACGATCACACAATCACAATCACATAGTCACACAATCACAATCACAATCACAATCACAATCACAAAATCACAATAACACAATCACAATCACACAATCACACAATCACGATCACACAATCACGATCACACAATCACAATCACATAGTCACACAATCACAATCACAATCACAATCACAATCACAAAATCACAATAACACAATCACAATCACACAATCACGATCACACAATCACGATCACACAATCACAATCACACAATCACAATCACACAATCACACAATCACACTCACACAATCACAATCACACAATCACACTCACACAATCACAATCACACAATCACACTCACACAATCACAATCACACAATCACAATCACAATCCCACAATCACAATCAGACAATCACAGTCACACAATCACAATCACACAATCACAATCACTCAATCACACAATCACAATCACACAATCACAATAACACAATCACACAATAACGATCACACAATCACGATCACGCAATCACGATCACACAATCACAATCACACAGTCACACAATCACAATCACAATCACACAATCACGATCACACAATCACGATCGCACAATCACGATCACACAATCACACAATCACAATCCCACAATCACAACCACACAACCACAGTCACACAATCACAATCACAATCCCACAATCACAATCACACAATCACAGTCACACAATCACAAACACATTGTCACGATCACACAATCACGATCACACAATCACAATCACACAATCACAATCACACAATCACGACCACACAACCACCATTACACAATCACGATCACACAATCACAGTCACACAATCACAATCACACAATCACAATCACAATCACACAATCACACTCACACAATCACAATCACACAATCACAATCACAATCCCACAATCACAATCACACAATCACAGTCACACAATCACAATCACACAATCACAATCACACAATCACAATCACGCAATCACAATCACTCAATCACACAGTCACAATCCCATAATCAGAATCCCACAATCACGATCACACAATCACGACCACACAGTCACAATCCCACAATCACAGTCACACAATCACAGTCACACAATCACAATCACACAATCACAATCACACAATCACACAGTCACAATCCCATAATCACAATCCCGCAATCACGATTACACAATCACGATCACACAGTAACAATCCCACAATCACAGTCACACAATCACAAACACACAGTCACGATCACACAATCACGATCACACGATCACGATCACACAATCACAATCACACAATCACAAACACACAGTCACGATCACACAATTACGATCACACGATCACGATCACACAATCACAATCACACAATCACAATCACATAATCACGACCACACAACCACCATCACACAATCACAATCACACAATCACACAATCACGATCACAAAATCACGATCACGCAATCACGATCACACAATCACAATCACACAATCACAATCACACAATCACACTCACACAATCACAATCACACAATCACACTCACACAATCACAATCACACAATCACAATCACAATCCCACAATCACAATCACACAATCACAGTCACACAATCACAATCACACAATCACAATCACACAATCACAATCACACAATCACACAGTCACAATCCCATAATCACAATCCCACAATCACGATCACAAAATCACGATCACGCAATCACGATCACACAATCACAATCACACAATCACAATCCCACAATCACAATCACACAATCACAGTCACACAATCACAATCACACAATCACAACCACTCAATCACACAGTCACAATCCCATAATCACAATCCCACAATCACGATCACACAATCACGATCACACAATCAAAATCCCACAGTCACAATCACACAATCACAATCACAATCACGATCACACAATCACGATCACACAGTCACTATCACACAATCCCAATCACACAATCACAATCACAAAATCACAATAACACAATCACAATCACACAATCGCAAAATCACGATCACACAATCACGATCACACAATCACGATCACACAATCACAATCACACAATCACAATCACACAATCACACAATGACACTCACATAATCACAATCACACAATCAGACTCACACAATCACAATCACAATCCCAAAATCACGATCACGCAATCACGATCACACAATCACAATCACACAGTCACACAATCACAATCACAATCACACAATCACGATCACACAATCACGATCGCACAATCACGATCACACAATCACACAATCACACAATCACAATCCCACAATCACAACCACACAACCACAGTCACACAATCACAATCACACAATCACACAGTCACAATCCCACAATCACGATCACACAATCACGATCACACATTCACTATCACACAATCCCAATCACACAATCATAATCCCAAAATAACAGTCGCGAAACACAGTCACACAATCACAATCACACAATCACGATCACACAATCACGATCACACAATCGCGATCGCACAATCACAATCACACAGTCACTCAATCACAATCACACTGTCACTCAATCACAATCACAATAACAATCACACAATAACAATCACACAATCACAATCACGATCACACAGTCACACAATCACAATCCCACAATCACAATCACACAATCACAGTCACACAATCACAATCACACAATCACAATCGCACATTCACACAGTCACAATCCCATAATCACAATCCCACAATCACGATTACACAATCACGATCACACAGTCACAATCCCACAATCACAGTCACACAATCACAAATACATAGTCACGATCACACAATCACGATCAGACAATCACAATCACACAATCACAATCACACAATCACGACCACACAACCACCATTACACAATCACAATCCCACAATCACAATCACACAATCACAATCACAATCACGATCACACAATCACGATCACACAATCACTGTCACACAATCACTATCACACTATCACGATCACACAATCACCATCACACAATCACACAATCACAATCACAATCACACAATCACAATAACACAATCACAACAACACAATCACAATCACACAATTACAATCACACAATCACAATCACACAATCACAATAACAAAATCACACAGTCACAATCCCACAATCACGATCACACGATCACGATCACACAATCATGTTCACACAATCACGATCACACAATCACGTTCACACAATCACGATCAGACAATCACGATCACACAATCACAGTCACACAATCACTATCACACAATCGCTATCACACAATCACTATCACACAATCACGATCACACAATCGCGATCACACAATCACGATCGCACAATCACGATCACACAATCACGATCGCACAATCACGATCACGCAATCACAGTCACATAATCACAATCACACAATCACAATAACACAATCACACAATCACGACCACACAATCACGATCACACAATCACAATCGCATAGTCACACAATCACAATCACAATCACACAATCACAATCACACAATCACAATCACACGAGCCCAATCACAATTACGATCACACAATCACAATCACACCATCACAAACACACAGTCGCTATCACACAATCACGATCACACGATCACGATCACACAGTCACGATCACACAATCACGATCACACAATCACGATCACACAATCACAGTCACACAATCACAGTCACACAATCACAATCACACAATCTCAATCACAATCACGATCACACAAACAGGATCACACAATTACGATCACACAATCCCAACCACACAATCACGATCACACAATCACGATCACACAATCACGATCACACAATCACGATCGCACAATCACGATCACACAATCACAGTCACACAATCACAATCACAATCACACAACCAAAATCACAATCACGATCACACAAACACGATCACACAATCACGATCACACAATCACAATCACACCATCACAATCACCCCATCACACAGTCACAATTCCACAATCACAATCCCACAATCACGATCACACAATCACGATCACACAGTCACAATCGCACAATCACAGTCACACAATCACAGTCACACAATCACAGTAACACAATCACAATCACACAATCACAATCACACAATCACACAGTCACAAACCCACAATCACGATCACACAAACACGATCACACAGTCACGATCACACAATCACAATCACACAACCACAATCACACAATCAGAATCACACAATCACAATCACACAATCACAATCACACAATCACAATAACACAATCACAATCACACAATCACAATCACACAATCACAATCACACAATCACACATTTACACAATCACAATCACACAATCACAATCACACAATCACAATCACATAATCACAATAACACAATCACACAATCACGACCACACAATCACGATCACACAATCACAATCACATAGTCACACAAAAACAATCACAATCACACAATCACAATCACACAATCACAATCACACAATCACAATCACACAAACACACAGTCACAATCGCGCAATCACGATCACAAAATCACGATCACACAATCACGATCTCACAATCACAATCACACAGTCACACAATCACAATCTCAATCACAATCACAATCACACAATCACAATCACACAATCACAATCACACAATCACAATCACACAATCACAATCACCATCCCACAATCACAATCACACAATCACAGTCACACAATCACAATCGCACAATCACAATCACAAAATCACAATAACACAATCACAATCACACAATCACACAATCACGATCACACAATCACGATCACACAATCACGATCACACAATCACAATCACACAATCACAATCACACAATCACACAATCACACTCACACAATCACAATCACACAATCACAATCACACAATCACACTCACACAATCACAATCACACAATCGCAATCACAATCCCACAATCACAATCACAATCACACAATCACAGTCACACAGTCACAATCACACAATCACAATCACTCAATCACACAATCACAATCACACAATCACAATAACACAATCACACAATAACGATCACACAATCACGATCACGCAATCACGATCACACAATCACAATCACACAGTCACACAATCACAATCACAATCACACAATCACGATCACACAATCACGATCGCACAATCACGATCACACAATCACAATCACACAATCACAATCACATAATCACAATAACACAATCACACAATCACGACCACACAATCACGATCACACAATCACAATCACATAGTCACACAAAAATAATCACAATCACACAATCACAATCACACAAACACACAGTCACAATCGCACAATCACGATCACAAAATCACGATCACACAATCACGATCTCACAATCACAATCACACAGTCACACAATCACAATCTCAATCACAATCACAATCACACAATCACAATCACAATCACACAATCACAATCACAATCCCACAATCACAATCACACAATCACAGTCACACAATCACAATCACACAATCACAACCACTCAGTCACACAGTCACAATCCCATAATCACAATCCCACAATCACGATCACACAATCACGATCACACAATCACAATCACACAATCACAATCACACAATCACGACCACACAACCACCAACACACAATCACAATCCCACAGTCACAATCACACAATCACAATCACACAATCACAATCACAATCCCACAATCACAATCACACAATCACAGTCACACAATCACGATCACACAATCACAATCACACAGTCACACAATCACAATCACAACCACACAATCACGATCACACAATCACGATCACACAGTCACTATCATACAATCACAATCGCACAATCACAATCACAAAATCACAATAACACAATCACAATCACACAATCACACAATCACGATCACACAATCACGATCACACAATCACAATCACACAATCACAATCACACAATCACACAATCACACTCACACAATCACAATCACACAATCACACTCACACAATCACAATCACACAAGCACAATCACAATCCCACAATCACAATCACACAATCACAGTCACACAATCACAATCACACAATCACAATCACTCAATCACACAATCACAATCACACAATCACAATAACACAATCACACAATAACGACCACACAATCACGATCACGCAATCACGATCACACAATCACAATCACACAGTCACACAATCACAATCACAATCACACAATCACGATCACACAATCACGATCGCACAATCACGATCACACAATCACACAATCACAATCCCACAATCACAACCACACAACCACAGTCACACAATCACAATCACAATCCCACAATCACAATCCCACAGTCACAATCACACAATCACAATCACACAATCACAATCACAATCCCACAATCACAATCACACAATCACAGTCACACAATCACGATCACACAATCACAATCACACAGTCACACAATCACAATCACAATCACACAATCACGATCACACAATCACGATCACACAATCACAATCACACAATCACAATCACACAATCACACAATCACACTCACACAATCACAATCACACAATCACACTCACACAATCACAATCACACAAGCACAATCACAATCCCACAATCACAATCACACAATCACAGTCACACAATCACAATCACACAATCACAATCACTCAATCACACAATCACAATCACACAATCACAATAACACAATCACACAATAACGATCACACAATCACGATCACGCAATCACGATCACACAATCACAATCACACAGTCACACAATCACAATCACAATCACACAATCACGATCACACAATCACGATCGGACAATCACGATCACACAATCACACAATCACAATCCCACAATCACAACCACACAACCACAGTCACACAATCACAATCACAATCCCACAATCACAATCACACAACCACCATCACACAATCACCATCACGTAATCACAATCACGCTACCACAATCACGCAATTACAATCACGCAATCACAATCACGCAATCACAATGCCACAATCACAGTCACACAATCACAATCACACAATCACAATCACACAATCACAATCACACAATCACAATCACACAATCACAATCACACAATCACAATCACACAATCACGACCACACAATCACGATCACACAATCACGATCACACAATCACGATCACACAATCACGATCGCACAATCACGATCGCACAATCACGATCACACAATCACAATCACACAATCACAATCACACAATCACAATCACACAATCACAATCACACAATCACAATCACACAATCACAATCACACAATCACAATCACACAATCACAATCACACAATCACAATCACACAATCAAACAATCACAATCACATAATCACACAATCACAAAATCACAATCACACAATCACAATGACACAATCACAATCACACAATCACAGTCACACAATCACGATCACACAATCACAATCACACAATCACACATTTACACAATCACAATCACACAATCACAATCACACAATCACAATCACACAATCACAATCACACAATCACAATCACATAATCACAATAACACAATCACACAATCACGACCACACAATCACGATCACACAATCACAATCACATAGTCACACAAAAACAATCACAATCACACAATCACAATCACACAATCACAATCACACAAACACACAGTCACAATCGCACAATCACGATCACAAAATCACGATCACACAATCACGATCTCACAATCACGATCACGCAATCACGATCGCACAATCACGATCACACAATCACGATCGCACAATCACGATCACGCAATCACAGTCACATAATCACAATCACACAATCACAATAACACAATCACACAATCACGACCACACAATCACGATCACACAATCACAATCACATAGTCACACAATCACAATCACAATCACACAATCACAATCACACAATCACAATCACACAATCACAATCACAATCCCACAATCACAATCACACAATCACAGTCACACAATCACAATCGCACAATCACAATCACAAAATCACAATAACACAATCACAATCACACAATCACACAATCACTATCACACAATCACGATCACACAATCGCGATCACACAATCACGATCGCACAATCACGATCACACAATCACGATCGCACAATCACGATCACGCAATCACAGTCACATAATCACAATCACACAATCACAATAACACAATCACACAATCACGACCACACAATCACGATCACACAATCACAATCACATAGTCACACAATCACAATCACAATCACACAATCACAATCACACAATCACAATCACACGAGCCCAATCACAATTACGATCACACAATCACAATCACACCATCACAAACACACAGTCGCTATCACACAATTACGATCACACGATCACGATCACACAGTCACGATCACACAATCACGATCACACAATCACGATCACACAATCACAGTCACACAATCACAGTCACACAATCACAATCACACAATCTCAATCACAATCACGATCACACAAACAGGATCACACAATTACGATCACACAATCCCAACCACACAATCACGATCACACAATCACGATCACACAATCACGATCACACAATCACGATCGCACAATCACGATCACACAATCACAGTCACACAATCACAATCACAATCACACAACCAAAATCACAATCACGATCACACAAACACGATCACACAATCACGATCACACAATCACAATCACACCATCACAATCACCCCATCACACAGTCACAATTCCACAATCACAATCCCACAATCACGATCACACAATCACGATCACACAGTCACAATCGCACAATCACAGTCACACAATCACAGTCACACAATCACAGTAACACAATCACAATCACACAATCACAATCACACAATCACACAGTCACAAACCCACAATCACGATCACACAAACACGATCACACAGTCACGATCACACAATCACAATCACACAACCACAATCACACAATCAGAATCACACAATCACAATCACACAATCACAATCACACAATCACAATCACACAATCACAATCACACAATCACAATCACACAACCACAATCACACAATCACAATCACACAATCACAATCACACAATCACAATCACACAATCACAATCACACAATCACAATCACGATCGCACAGTCACGATCACACAATCACACAATCACACTCCCACAACCACAATCACACAATCACGATCACACAATCACAATCACACAGTCACACAGTCGCACAGTCACACAATCACACAATCACACAGTCACAATCGCACAATCACGATCACACAATCACGATCACACAGTCACAATCCCACAATCACGATCACACCATTACGATCACACAGTCACGATCACACAATCACAATCACACAATCAGAATCACACAATCACAATAACACAATCACAGTCACAGAGTCACAATCACACAATCACAATGACACAATCACAATCACACAATCACAGTCACACAATCACAGTCACACAATCACAAACACATTGTCACGATCACACAATCACGATCACACAATCACAATCACACAATCACAATCACACAATCACGACCACACAACCACCATTACACAATCACGATCACACAATCACAGTCACACAATCACAATCACACAATCACAATCACAATCACACAATCACACTCACACAATCACAATCACACAATCACAATCACAATCCCACAATCACAATCACACAATCACAGTCACACAATCACAATCACACAATCACAATCACACAATCACAATCACGCAATCACAATCACTCAATCACACAGTCACAATCCCATAATCAGAATCCCACAATCACGATCACACAATCACGACCACACAGTCACAATCCCACAATCACAGTCACACAATCACAGTCACACAATCACAATCACACAATCACAATCACACAATCACACAGTCACAATCCCATAATCACAATCCCGCAATCACGATTACACAATCACGATCACACAGTAACAATCCCACAATCACAGTCACACAATCACAAACACACAGTCACGATCACACAATCACGATCACACGATCACGATCACACAATCACAATCACACAATCACAAACACACAGTCACGATCACACAATTACGATCACACGATCACGATCACACAATCACAATCACACAATCACAATCACATAATCACGACCACACAACCACCATCACACAATCACAATCACACAATCACACAATCACGATCACAAAATCACGATCACGCAATCACGATCACACAATCACAATCACACAATCACAATCACACAATCACACTCACACAATCACAATCACACAATCACACTCACACAATCACAATCACACAATCACAATCACAATCCCACAATCACAATCACACAATCACAGTCACACAATCACAATCACACAATCACAATCACACAATCACACAGTCACAATCCCATAATCACAATCCCACAATCACGATCACAAAATCACGATCACGCAATCACGATCACACAATCACAATCACACAATCACAATCCCACAATCACAATCACACAATCACAGTCACACAATCACAATCACACAATCACAACCACTCAATCACACAGTCACAATCCCATAATCACAATCCCACAATCACGATCACACAATCACGATCACACAATCAAAATCCCACAGTCACAATCACACAATCACAATCACAATCACGATCACACAATCACGATCACACAGTCACTATCACACAATCCCAATCACACAATCACAATCACAAAATCACAATAACACAATCACAATCACACAATCGCAAAATCACGATCACACAATCACGATCACACAATCACGATCACACAATCACAGTCACACAATCACAATCACACAATCACACAATGACACTCACATAATCACAATCACACAATCAGACTCACACAATCACAATCACAATCCCACAATCACGATCACGCAATCACGATCACACAATCACAATCACACAGTCACACAATCACAATCACAATCACACAATCACGATCACACAATCACGATCGCACAATCACGATCACACAATCACACAATCACACAATCACAATCCCACAATCACAACCACACAACCACAGTCACACAATCACAATCACACAATCACACAGTCACAATCCCACAATCACGATCACACAATCACGATCACACATTCACTATCACACAATCCCAATCACACAATCATAATCCCAAAATAACAGTCGCGAAACACAGTCACACAATCACAATCACACAATCACGATCACACAATCACGATCACACAATCGCGATCGCACAATCACAATCACACAGTCACTCAATCACAATCACACTGTCACTCAATCACAATCACAATAACAATCACACAATAACAATCACACAATCACAATCACGATCACACAGTCACACAATCACAATCCCACAATCACAATCACACAATCACAGTCACACAATCACAATCACACAATCACAATCGCACATTCACACAGTCACAATCCCATAATCACAATCCCACAATCACGATTACACAATCACGATCACACAGTCACAATCCCACAATCACAGTCACACAATCACAAATACATAGTCACGATCACACAATCACGATCAGACAATCACAATCACACAATCACAATCACACAATCACGACCACACAACCACCATTACACAATCACAATCCCACAATCACAATCACACAATCACAATCACAATCACGATCACACAATCACGATCACACAATCATGTTCACACAATCACGATCACACAATCACGTTCACACAATCACGATCAGACAATCACGATCACACAATCACAGTCACACAATCACTATCACACAATCGCTATCACACAATCACTATCACACAATCACGATCACACAATCGCGATCACACAATCACGATCGCACAATCACGATCACACAATCACGATCGCACAATCACGATCACGCAATCACAGTCACATAATCACAATCACACAATCACAATAACACAATCACACAATCACAACCACACAATCACGATCACACAATCACAATCGCATAGTCACACAATCACAATCACAATCACACAATCACAATCACACAATCACAATCACACGAGCCCAATCACAATTACGATCACACAATCACAATCACACCATCACAAACACACAGTCGCTATCACACAATCACGATCACACGATCACGATCACACAGTCACGATCACACAATCACGATCACACAATCACGATCACACAATCACAGTCACACAATCACAGTCACACAATCACAATCACACAATCTCAATCACAATCACGATCACACAAACAGGATCACACAATTACGATCACACAATCCCAACCACACAATCACGATCACACAATCACGATCACACAATCACGATCACACAATCACGATCGCACAATCACGATCACACAATCACAGTCACACAATCACAATCACAATCACACAACCAAAATCACAATCACGATCACACAAACACGATCACACAATCACGATCACACAATCACAATCACACCATCACAATCACCCCATCACACAGTCACAATTCCACAATCACAATCCCACAATCACGATCACACAATCACGATCACACAGTCACAATCGCACAATCACAGTCACACAATCACAGTCACACAATCACAGTAACACAATCACAATCACACAATCACAATCACACAATCACACAGTCACAAACCCACAATCACGATCACACAAACACGATCACACAGTCACGATCACACAATCACAATCACACAACCACAATCACACAATCAGAATCACACAATCACAATCACACAATCACAATCACACAATCACAATAACACAATCACAATCACACAATCACAATCACACAATCACAATCACACAATCACACATTTACACAATCACAATCACACAATCACAATCACACAATCACAATCACACAATCACAATCACACAATCACAATCACATAATCACAATAACACAATCACACAATCACGACCACACAATCACGATCACACAATCACAATCACATAGTCACACAAAAACAATCACAATCACACAATCACAATCACACAATCACAATCACACAATCACAATCACACAAACACACAGTCACAATCGCGCAATCACGATCACAAAATCACGATCACACAATCACGATCTCACAATCACAATCACACAGTCACACAATCACAATCTCAATCACAATCACAATCACACAATCACAATCACACAATCACAATCACACAATCACAATCACACAATCACAATCACACAATCACAATCACAATCCCACAATCACAATCACACAATCACAGTCACACAATCACAATCGCACAATCACAATCACAAAATCACAATAACACAATCACAATCACACAATCACACAATCACGATCACACAATCACGATCACACAATCACGATCACACAATCACAATCACACAATCACAATCACACAATCACACAATCACACTCACACAATCACAATCACACAATCACAATCACACAATCACACTCACACAATCACAATCACACAATCGCAATCACAATCCCACAATCACAATCACAATCACACAATCACAGTCACACAGTCACAATCACACAATCACAATCACTCAATCACACAATCACAATCACACGATCACAATAACACAATCACACAATAACGATCACACAATCACGATCACGCAATCACGATCACACAATCACAATCACACAGTCACACAATCACAATCACAATCACACAATCACGATCACACAATCACGATCGCACAATCACGATCACACAATCACAATCACACAATCACAATCACATAATCACAATAACACAATCACACAATCACGACCACACAATCACGATCACACAATCACAATCACATAGTCACACAAAAATAATCACAATCACACAATCACAATCACACAAACACACAGTCACAATCGCACAATCACGATCACAAAATCACGATCACACAATCACGATCTCACAATCACAATCACACAGTCACACAATCACAATCTCAATCACAATCACAATCACACAATCACAATCACACAATCACAATCACAATCCCACAATCACAATCACACAATCACAGTCACACAATCACAATCACACAATCACAACCACTCAGTCACACAGTCACAATCCCATAATCACAATCCCACAATCACGATCACACAATCACGATCACACAATCACAATCACACAATCACAATCACACAATCACGACCACACAACCACCAACACACAATCACAATCCCACAGTCACAATCACACAATCACAATCACACAATCACAATCACAATCCCACAATCACAATCACACAATCACAGTCACACAATCACGATCACACAATCACAATCACACAGTCACACAATCACAATCACAACCACACAATCACTATCACACAACCACGATCACACAGTCACTATCATACAATCACAATCGCACAATCACAATCACAAAATCACAATAACACAATCACAATCACACAATCACACAATCACGATCACACAATCACGATCACACAATCACAATCACACAATCACAATCACACAATCACACAATCACACTCACACAATCACAATCACACAAGCACAATCACAATCCCACAATCACAATCACACAATCACAGTCACACAATCACAATCACACAATCACAATCACTCAATCACACAATCACAATCACACAATCACAGTAACACAATCACACAATAACGACCACACAATCACGATCACGCAATCACGATCACACAATCACAATCACACAGTCACACAATCACAATCACAATCACACAATCACGATCACACAATCACGATCGCACAATCACGATCACACAATCACACAATCACAATCCCACAATCACAACCACACAACCACAGTCACACAATCACAATCACAATCCCACAATCACAATCACACAATCACAGTCACACAATCACAATCACAATCCCACAATCACAATCACACAATCACAGTCACACAATCACAATCACACAATCACAACCACTCAGTCACACAGTCACAATCCCATAATCACAATCCCACAATCACGATCACACAATCACGATCACACAATCACAATCACACAATCACAATCACACAGTCACGACCACACAACCACCAACACACAATCACAATCCCACAGTCACAATCACACAATCACAATCACACAATCACAATCACAATCCCACAATCACAATCACACAATCACAGTCACACAATCACGATCACACAATCACAATCACACAGTCACACAATCACAATCACAATCACACAATCACGATCACACAATCACGATCACACAGTCACTATCACACAATCACAATCGCACAATCACAATCACAAAATCACAATAACACAATCACAATCACACAATCACACAATCACGATCACACAATCACGATCACACAATCACAATCACACAATCACAATCACACAATCACACAATCACACTCACACAATCACAATCACACAATCACACTCACACAATCACAATCACACAAGCACAATCACAATCCCACAATCACAATCACACAATCACAGTCACACAATCACAATCACACAATCACAATCACTCAATCACACAATCACAATCACACAATCACAATAACACAATCACACAATAACGATCACACAATCACGATCACGCAATCACGATCACACAATCACAATCACACAGTCACACAATCACAATCACAATCACACAATCACGATCACACAATCACGATCGGACAATCACGATCACACAATCACACAATCACAATCCCACAATCACAACCACACAACCACAGTCACACAATCACAATCACAATCCCACAATCACAATCACACAATCACCATCACACAATCACCATCACGTAATCACAATCACGCTACCACAATCACGCAATTACAATCACGCAATCACAATCACGCAATCACAGTACAATCACGCAATCACAATGCCACAATCACAGTCACACAATCACAATCACACAATCACAATCACACAATCACAATCACACAATCACAATCACACAATCACGATCACACAATCACGATCACACAATCACGATCACACAATCACGATCACACAATCACGATCACACAATCACGATCGCACAATCACGATCGCACAATCACGATCGCACAATCACGATCACACAATCACAATCACACAATCACAATCACACAATCACAATCACACAATCACAATCACACAATCACAATCACACAATCACAATCACACAATCACAATCACACAATCACAATCACACAATCAAACAATCACAATCACATAATCACACAATCACAAAATCACAATCACACAATCACAATGACACAATCACAATCACACAATCACAGTCACACAATCACGATCACACAATCACAATCACACAATCACACATTTACACAATCACAATCACACAATCACAATCACACAATCACAATCACACAATCACAATCACATAATCACAATAACACAATCACACAATCACGACCACACAATCACGATCACACAATCACAATCACATAGTCACACAAAAACAATCACAATCACACAATCACAATCACACAATCACAATCACACAAACACACAGTCACAATCGCACAATCACGATCACAAAATCACGATCACACAATCACGATCTCACAATCACGATCACGCAATCACGATCGCACAATCACGATCACACAATCACGATCGCACAATCACGATCACGCAATCACAGTCACATAATCACAATCACACAATCACAATAACACAATCACACAATCACGACCACACAATCACGATCACACAATCACAATCACATAGTCACACAATCACAATCACAATCACACAATCACAATCACACAATCACAATCACACAATCACAATCACACAATCACAATCACAATCCCACAATCACAATCACACAATCACAGTCACACAATCACAATCGCACAATCACAATCACAAAATCACAATAACACAATCACAATCACACAATCACACAATCACTATCACACAATCACGATCACACAATCGCGATCACACAATCACGATCGCACAATCACGATCACACAATCACGATCGCACAATCACGATCACGCAATCACAGTCACATAATCACAATCACACAATCACAATAACACAATCACACAATCACGACCACACAATCACGATCACACAATCACAATCACATAGTCACACAATCACAATCACAATCACACAATCACAATCACACAATCACAATCACACGAGCCCAATCACAATTACGATCACACAATCACAATCACACCATCACAAACACACAGTCGCTATCACACAATCACGATCACACGATCACGATCACACAGTCACGATCACACAATCACGATCACACAATCACGATCACACAATCACAGTCACACAATCATAGTCACACAATCACAATCACACAATCTCAATCACAATCACGATCACACAAACAGGATCACACAATTACGATCACACAATCCCAACCACACAATCACGATCACACAATCACGATCACACAATCACGATCGCACAATCACGATCACACAATCACAGTCACACAATCACAATCACAATCACACAACCAAAATCACAATCACGATCACACAAACACGATCACACAATCACGATCACACAATCACAATCACACCATCACAATCACCCCATCACACAGTCACAATTCCACAATCACAATCCCACAATCACGATCACACAATCACGATCACACAGTCACAATCGCACAATCACAGTCACACAATCACAGTCACACAATCACAGTAACACAATCACAATCACACAATCACAATCACACAATCACACAGTCACAAACCCACAATCACGATCACACAAACACGATCACACAGTCACGATCACACAATCACAATCACACAACCACAATCACACAATCAGAATCACACAATCACAATCACACAATCACAATCACACAATCACAATCACACAATCACAATCACACAATCACAATCACACAATCACAATCACACAATCACAATCACACAATCACAATCACACAATCACAATCACACAATCACACATTTACACAATCACAATCACACAATCACAATCACACAATCACAATCACATAATCACAATAACACAATCACACAATCACGACCACACAATCACGATCACACAATCACAATCACATAGTCACACAAAAACAATCACAATCACACAATCACAATCACACAATCACAATCACACAAACACACAGTCACAATCGCACAATCACGATCACAAAATCACGATCACACAATCACGATCTCACAATCACAATCACACAGTCACACAATCACAATCTCAATCACAATCACAATCACACAATCACAATCACACAATCACAATCACACAATCACAATCACAATCCCACAATCACAATCACACAATCACAGTCACACAATCACAATCGCACAATCACAATCACAACATCACAATAACACAATCACAATCACACAATCACACAATCACGATCACACAATCACGATCACACAATCACGATCACACAATCACAATCACACAATCACAATCACACAATCACACAATCACACTCACACAATCACAATCACACAATCACAATCACACAATCACAATCACACAATCACACTCACACAATCACAATCACACAATCGCAATCACAATCCCACAATCACAATCACAATCACACAATCACAGTCACACAGTCACAATCACACAATCACAATCACTCAATCACACAATCACAATCACACAATCACAATAACACAATCACACAATAACGATCACACAATCACGATCACGCAATCACGATCACACAATCACAATCACACAGTCACACAATCACAATCACAATCACACAATCACGATCACACAATCACGATCGCACAATCACGATCACACAATCACAATCACACAATCACAATCACATAATCACAATAACACAATCACACAATCACGACCACACAATCACGATCACACAATCACAATCACATAGTCACACAAAAATAATCACAATCACACAATCACAATCACACAAACACACAGTCACAATCGCACAATCACGATCACAAAATCACGATCACACAATCACGATCTCACAATCACAATCACACAGTCACACAATCACAATCTCAATCACAATCACAATCACACAATCACAATCACACAATCACAATCACAATCCCACAATCACAATCACACAATCACAGTCACACAATCACAATCACACAATCACAACCACTCAGTCACACAGTCACAATCCCATAATCACAATCCCACAATCACGATCACACAATCACGATCACACAATCACAATCACACAATCACAATCCCACAATCACAACCACACAACCACAGTCACACAATCACAATCACAATCCCACAATCACAATCACACAATCACAGTCACACAATCACAATCACACAATCACAATCACACAATCACAATCACACAATCACAAAATCACAATCACAATCACAATCACAATCACAAACACAGTCGCACAATCACAATCACACAATCACAATCACACAATCACAATCACACAATCACAATCACACAATCACAATCACACAATCACGATCACACAATCACGATCACACAATCACGATCACACAATCACGATCGCACAATCACGATCGCACAATCACGATCGCACAATCACGATCGCACAATCACGATCACACAATCACAATCACACAATCACAATCACACAATCACAATCACACAATCACAATCACACAATCACAATCACACAATCACAATCACACAATCACAATCACACAATCACAATCACACAATCACAATCACACTATCAAACAATCACAATCACATAATCACACAATCACAAAATCACAATCACACAATCACAATGACACAATCACAATCACACAATCACAGTCACACAATCACGATCACACAATCACAATCACACAATCACAATCACACAATCACACTCACACAATCACAATCACACAATCACAATCACAATCCCACAATCACAATCACACAATCACAGTCACACAATCACAATCACACAATCACAATCACACAATCGCAATCACACAATCACAATCACGCAATCACAATCACTCAATCACACAGTCAAAATCCCATAATCAGAATCCCACAATCACGATCACACTATCACGATCACACAGTCACAATCCCACAATCACAGTCACACAATCACAGTCACACAATCACAATCACACAATCACAATCACACAATCACACAGTCACAATCCCATAATCACAATCCCACAATCACGATTACACAATCACGATCACACAGTCACAATCCCACAATCACAGTCACACAATCACAAACACACAGTCACGATCACTCAATCACGATCACACGATCACGATCAGACAATCACAATCACACAATCACAAACACACAGTCACGATCACACAATTACGATCACACGATCACGATCACACAATCACAATCACACAATCACAATCACACAATCACGACCACACAACCACCATCACACAATCACAATCACACAATCACACAATCACGATCACAAAATCACGATCACACAGTCACAATCCCACAATCACAGTCACACAATCACAGTCACACAATCACACTCACACAATCACAATCACAATCCCACAATCACAATCACACAATCACAGTCACACAATCACAATCACACAATCACAACAACTCAATCACACAATCACAATCCCATAATCACAATCCCACAATCACGATCACACAATCACGATCACACAATCACAATCACACAATCACGACCACACAACCACCAACACACAATCAAAATCCCACAGTCACAATCACACAATCACAATCACAATCACGATCACACAATCACGATCACACAGTCACTATCACACAATCACAATCACACAATCACAATTACAAAATCACAATAACACAATCACAATCACACAATCACACAATCACGATCACACAATCACGATCACACAAGCACAATCACACAATCACAATCACACAATCACACAATCACACTCACACAATCACAATCACACAATCACACTCACACAATCACAATCACACAATCACAATCACAATCCCACAATCACAATCACACAATCACAGTCACACAATCACAATCACACAATCACAATCACACAACCACAATCACTCAATCACACAATCACAATCACACAATCACAATAACACAATCACACAATCACGATCACACAATCACGATCACGCAATCACGATCACACAATCACAATCACACAGTCACACAATCACAATCACAATCACACAACCACGATCACACAATCACCATCGCACAATCACGATCACACAATCACACAATCACAATCCCACAATCACAACCACACAACCACAGTCACACAATCACAATCACACAATCTCACAGTCACAATCCCACAATCACGATCACACAATCACGATCACACAATCACAATCACACAGTCACACAATCACAATCACAATCACACAATCACGATCACACAATCACGATCGCACAATCACGATCACACAATCACACAACCACAATCCCACAATCACAACCACACAACCACAGTCACACAATCACAATCACACAATCACACAATCACAATCACACAATCACAATGTCACAATCCCACAATCACGATCACACAATCACGATCACACAGTCACTATCACACAATCCCAATCACACAATCATAATCCCAAAATAACAGTCGCGAAATCACAGTCACGCAATCACAATCACACAATCACGATCACACAATCACGATCACACAATCGCGATCACACAATCACAATCACACAGTCACTCAATCACAATCACACAGTCACAATCGCACAATCACAATCACAATCACATAATCACCCTCACACAATCACACAATCACAATCACGATCACACAATCACACAGTCACAATCCCACAATCACGATCACACAATCACGATCACACCGTCACGATCACACAATCACAATCACACAATCAGAATCACACAATCACAATAACACAATCACACAATCACGATCACACAATCACGATCACACAATTACGATCACACAATCACAACCACACAATCACGATCACACAATCACGATCACACAATCACGATCACACAATCACGATCGCACAATCACGATCACACAATCACAGTCACACAATCACAATCACAATCACACAACCAAAATCACAATCACGATCACACAAACACGATCACACAATCACGATCACACAATCACAATCACACCATCACAATCACCCCATCACACAGTCACAATCCCACAATCACAATCCCACAATCACGATCACACAATCACGATCACGCAGTCAGAATCGCACAATCACAGTCACACAATCACAGTCACACAATCACAGTCACACAATCACAATCACACAATCACAATCACACAATCACACAGTCACAAACCCACAATCACGATCACACAAACACGACCACACAATCACAATCACACAATCACAATCGCACAATCACACAGTCACAAACCCACAATCACGATCACACAAACACGATCACACAGTCACGATCACACAATCACAATCACACAATCACAATCACACAATCACAATCACACAATCACAATCACACAATCACAATCACACAATCACAATCACACAATCACAATCACACAATCACAATCACACAATCACAATCACACAATCACAATCACACAATCACAATCACACAATCACAATCACACAATCACAATCACACAATCACAATCACACAATCACACAATCACAATCACATAATCACACAATCACACAATCACAATCACACAATCACAATCACACAATCACAATCACACAATCACAATCACGCAGTCACAATCACTCAATCACACAGTCACAATCCCATAATCACAATCCCACAATCACGATCACACAATTACGATCACACAGTCACGATCACACAATCACAACCACACAATCAGAATCACACAATCACAATAACACAATCACAGTCACAGAGTCACAATCACACAATCACAATGGCACAATCACAATCACACAATCACAGTCACACAATCACGATCACACAATCACAATCACACAATCACAATCACACAATCACACTCACACAATCACAATCACACAATCACAATCACAATCCCACAATCACAATCACACAATCACAGTCACACAATCACAATCACACAATCACACAATCACAATCACACAATCGCAATCACACAATCACAATCACGCAATCACAATCACTCAATCACACAGTCACAATCCCATAATCAGAATCCCACAATCACGATCACACAATGACGATCACACAGTCACAATCCCATAATCACAGTCACACAATCACAGTCACACAATCACAATCACACAATCACAATCACACAATCACACAGTCACAATCCCATAATCACAATCCCACAATCACGATTACACAATCACGATCACACAGTCACAATCCCACAATCACAATCACACAATCATACTCACACAATCACAATCACACAATCACACACACACAATCACAATCACACAATCACACAATCACAATCACAATCCCACAATCACAATCACACAATCACAGTCACACAATCACAATCACACAATCACAACCACTCAATCACACAGTCACAATCCCATAATCACAATCCCACAATCACGATCACACAATCACGATCACACAATCACAATCACACAATCACGACCACACAACCACCAACACACAATCAAAATCCCACAGTCACAATCACAAAATCACAATCACAATCACGATCACACAATCACGATCACACAGTCACTATCACACAATCACAATCACACAATCACAATCACAAAATCACAATAACACAATCACAATCACACAATCACACAATCACGATCACACAAGCACAATCACACAATCACAATCACACAATCACACAATCACACTCACACAATCACAATCACACAATCACACTCACACAATCACAATCACACAATCACAATCACAATCCCACAATCACAATCACACAATCACAGTCACACAATCACAATCACACAATCACAATCACTCAATCACACAATCACAATCACACAATCACAATAACACAATCACACAATCACGATCACACAATCACGATCACGCAATCACGATCACACAATCACAATCACACAGTCACACAATCACAATCACAATCACACAACCACGATCACACAATCACCATCGCACAATCACGATCACACAATCACACAATCACAATCCCACAATCACAACCACACAACCACAGTCACACAATCACAATCACACAATCACACAGTCACAATCCCACAATCACGATCACACAATCACGATCACACAATCACAATCACACAGTCACACAATCACAATCACAATCACACAATCACGATCACACAATCACGATCGCACAATCACGATCACACAATCACACAACCACAATCCCACAATCACAACCACACAACCACAGTCACACAATCACAATCACACAATCACACAGTCACAATCCCACAATCACGATCACACAATCACGATCACACAGTCACTATCACACAATCCCAATCACACAATCATAATCCCAAAATAACAGTCGCGAAATCACAGTCACACAATCACAATCACACAATCACGATCACACAATCACGATCACACAATCGCGATCACACAATCACAATCACACAGTCACTCAATCACAATCACACAGTCACTCAACCACAATCACAATAACAATCACACAATCACAATCACACAATCACAATCACGATCACACAGTCACACAATCACAATCCCACAATCACAATCACACAATCACGATCGCACAATCACGATCACACAATCACAGTCACACAATCACAATCACAATCACACAACCAAAATCACAATCACGATCACACAAACACGATCACACAATCACGATCACACAATCACAATCACACCATCACACAGTCACAAACCCACAATCACGATCACACAAACACGGTCACACAATCACAATCACACAATCACAATCGCACAATCACACAGTCACAAACCCACAATCACGATCACACAAACACGATCACACAGTCACGATCACACAATCACAATCACACAATCACAATCACACAATCACAATCACACAATCACAATCACACAATCACAATCACACAATCACAATCACACAATCACAATCACACAATCACACAATCACAATCACATAATCACACAATCACACAATCACAATCACACAATCACAATCACACAGTCACAATCACACAATCACAATCACACAATCGCAATCACGCAATCACAATCACTCAATCACACAGTCACAATCCCATAATCACAATCCCACAATCACGATCACACAATTACGATCACACAGTCACAATCACACAATCACAACCACACAATCAGAATCACACAATCACAATAACACAATCACAGTCACAGAGTCACAATCACACAATCACAATGACACAATCACAATCACACAATCACAGTCACACAATCACGATCACACAATCACAATCACAATCACACAATCACAATCACACAATCACACTCACACAATCACAATCACACAATCACAATCGCAATCCCACAATCACAATCACACAATCACAGTCACACAATCACAATCACACAATCACAATCACACAATCGCAATCACACAATCACAATCACGCAATCACAATCACTCAATCACACAATCACACTCACACAATCACAATCACACAATCACAATCACAATCACAATCCCACAATCACAATCACACAATCACAGTCACACAATCACAATCACACAATCACAATCACTCAATCACACAATCACAATCACACAATAACGATCACACAATCACGATCACGCAATCACGATCACACAATCACAACCACACAGTCACACAATCACAATCACAATCACACAATCACGATCACACAATCACGATCGCACAATCACGATCACACAATCACACAATCACAATCCCACAATCACAACCACACAACCACAGTCACACAATCACAATCACAATCCCACAATCACAATCACACAATCACAGTCACACAATCACAAACACATAGTCACGATCACACAATCACGATCACACAATCACAATCACACAATCACAATCACACAATCACGACCACACAACCACCATTACACAATCACTATCACACAATCACGATCACACAATCGCGATCACACAATCACGATCGCACAATCACGATCACACAATCACGATCGCACAATCACGATCACACAATCACAATCACATAGTCACACAATCACAATCACAATCACACGAGCCCAATCACAATTACGATCACACAATCACAATCACACCATCACAAACACAAAATCACAATCACACAATCACAATCACACAATCACAATCACACAATCACAACCACACAATCACAATCACACAATCACAATCACACAATCACAATCACACAATCACAATCACACAATCACAATCACAATCACACAATCACAATCACACAATCACAATCACACAATCACAATCACACAATCACAATCACACAATCACAATCACACAATCACAGTCGCACAATCACAATCACAATCACATAATCACCCTCACACAATCACACAATCACAATCACGATCACACAATCACACAGTCACAATCCCACAATCACGATCACACAATCACGATCACACAGTCACGATCACACAATCACAATCACACAATCAGAATCACACAATCACAATAACACAATCACACAATCACGATCACACAATCACGATCACACAATCACGATCACACAATCACGATCACACAATCACGATCACACAATCACGATCACACAATCACGATCACACAATCACGATCACACAATCACAGTCACACAATCACAGTCACACAATCACAATCACACAATCTCAATCACAATCACGATCACACAAACAGGATCACACAATTACGATCACACAATCACAACCACACAATCACGATCACACAATCGCGATCACACAATCGCGATCACACAATCACGATCGCACAATCACGATCACACAATCACAGTCACACAATCACAATCACAATCACACAACCAAAATCACAATCACGATCACACAAACACGATCACACAATCACGATCACACAATCACAATCACACCATCACAATCACCCCATCACACAGTCACAATCCCACAATCACAATCCCACAATCACGGTCACACAATCACGATCACACAGTCACAATCCCACAATCACGATCACACAATTACGATCACACAGTCACGATCACACAATCACAAACACACAATCACGATCACACAATCACTATCACACAATCACTATCACACAATCACTATCACACAATCACTATCACACAATCACGATCACACAATCCCACAATCACAATCCCACAATCACAATCACACGATCACAGTCACACAATCACAATCACACAATCACAATCACACAATCACAATCACACAATCACAATCACACAATCACAATCACACAATCACGATCACACAATCACGATCACACAATCACGATCACACAATCTAAATCACACTAGCACAATCACAGTTACGATCACACAATCACAATCACACAATCACAATCACACAATCACAATCACACAATCACAATCACAATCCCACAATCACAATCACACAATCACAGTCACACAATCACAATCACACAATCACACAATCACAATCACACAATCGCAATCACACAATCACAATCACGCAATCACAATCACTCAATCACACAGTCACAATCCCATAATCAGAATCAAACAATCACGATCACACAATGACGATCACACAGTCACAATCCCATAATCACAGTCACACAATCACAGTCACACAATCACAATCACACAATCACAATCACACAATCACACAGTCACAATCCCATAATCACAATCCCACAATCACGATTACACAATCACGATCACACAGTCACAATCCCACAATCACAATCACACAATCACACTCACACAATCACAATCACACAATCACACACACACAATCACAATCACACAATCACACAATCACAATCACAATCCCACAATCACAATCACACAATCACAGTCACACAATCACAATCACACAATCACAACCACTCATCACACAGTCACAATCCCATAATCACAATCCCACAATCACGATCACACAATCACGATCACACAATCACAATCACACAATCACGACCACACAACCACAAACACACAATCAAAATCCCACAGTCACAATCACAAAATCACAATCACAATCACGATCACACAATCACGATCACACAGTCACTATCACACAATCACAATCACACAATCACAATCACAAAATCACAATAACACAATCACAATCACACAATCACACAATCACACAATCACGATCACACAAGCACAATCACACAATCACAATCACACAATCACACAATCACACTCACACAATCACAATCACACAATCACACTCACACAATCACAATCACACAATCACAATCACAATCCCACAATCACAATCACACAATCACAGTCACACAATCACAATCACACAATCACAATCACTCAATCACACAATCACAATCACACAATCACAATAACACAATCACACAATCACGATCACACAATCACGATCACGCAATCACGATCACACAATCACAATCACACAGTCACACAATCACAATCACAATCACACAACCACGATCACACAATCACCATCGCACAATCACGATCACACAATCACACAATCACAATCCCACAATCACAACCACACAACCACAGTCACACAATCACAATCACACAATCACACAGTCACAATCCCACAATCACGATCACACAATCACGATCACACAATCACAATCACACAGTCACACAATCACAATCACAATCACACAATCACGATCACACAATCACGATCGCACAATCACGATCACACAATCACACAACCACAATCCCACAATCACAACCACACAACCACAGTCACACAATCACAATCACACAATCACACAGTCACAATCCCACAATCACGATCACACAATCACGATCACACAGTCACTATCACACAATCCCAATCACACAATCATAATCCCAAAATAACAGTCGCGAAATCACAGTCACACAATCACAATCACACAATCACGATCACACAATCACGATCACACAATCGCGATCACACAATCACAATCACACAGTCACTCAATCACAATCACACAGTCACTCAACCACAATCACAATAACAATCACACAATCACAATCACACAATCACAATCACGATCACACAGTCACACAATCACAATCCCACAATCACAATCACACAATCACGATCGCACAATCACGATCACACAATCACAGTCACACAATCACAATCACAATCACACAACCAAAATCACAATCACGATCACACAAACACGATCACACAATCACGATCACACAATCACAATCACACCATCACAATCACCCCATCACACAGTCACAATCCCACAATCACAATCCCACAATCACGATCACACAATCACGATCACACAGTCACAATCGCACAATCACAGTCACATAATCACAGTCACACAATCACAGTCACACAATCACAATCACACAATCACAATCACACAATCACACAGTCACAAACCCACAATCACGATCACACAAACACGGTCACACAATCACAATCACACAATCACAATCGCACAATCACACAGTCACAAACCCACAATCACGATCACACAAACACGATCACACAGTCACGATCACACAATCACAATCACACAATCACAATCACACAATCACAATCACACAATCACAATCACACAATCACAATCACACAATCACAATCACACAATCACAATCACACAATCACAATCACACAATCACACAATCACAATCACATAATCACACAATCACACAATCACAATCACACAATCACAATCACACAGTCACAATCACACAATCACAATCACACAATCACAATCACGCAATCACAATCACTCAATCACACAGTCACAATCCCATAATCACAATCCCACAATCACGATCACACAATTACGATCACACAGTCACAATCACACAATCACAACCACACAATCAGAATCACACAATCACAATAACACAATCACAGTCACAGAGTCACAATCACACAATCACAATGACACAATCACAATCACACAATCACAGTCACACAATCACGATCACACAATCACAATCACAATCACACAATCACAATCACACAATCACACTCACACAATCACAATCACACAATCACAATCGCAATCCCACAATCACAATCACACAATCACAGTCACACAATCACAATCACACAATCACAATCACACAATCGCAATCACGCAATCACAATCACGCAATCACAATCACTCAATCACACAGTCACAATCCCATAATCAGAATCCCACAATCACGATCACACAATGACGATCACACAGTCACAATCCCACAATCACAGTCACACAATCACAGTCACACAATCACAATCACACAATCACAATCACACAATCACACAGTCACAATCCCATAATCACAATCCCACAATCACGATTACACAATCACGATCACACAGTCACAATCCCACAATCACAGTCACACAATCACAAACACACAGTCACGATCACACAATCACGATCACACTATCACGATCACACAATCACAATCACACAATCACAAACACACAGTCACGATCACACAATTACGATCACACGATCACGATCACACAATCACAATCACACAATCACGACCACACAATCACGATCACACAATCACAATCACATAGTCACACAATCACAATCACAATCACACAATCACAATCACACAAACACACAGTCACAATCGCACAATCACGATCACAAAATCACGATCACACAATCACGATCTCACAATCACAATCACACAGTCACACAATCACAATCACAATCACAATCACAAAATCACAATAACACAATCACAATCACACAATCACACAATCACGATCACACAATCACGATCACACAATCACGATCACACAATCACAATCACACAATCACAATCACACAATCACACAATCACACTCACACAATCACAGTCACACAATCACACTCACACAATCACAATCACACAATCACAATCACAATCCCACAATCACAATCACACAATCACAGTCACACAATCACAATCACACAATCACAATCACTCAATCACACAATCACAATCACACAATCACAATAACACAATCACACAATAACGATCACACAATCACGATCACGCAATCACGATCACACAATCACAATCACACAGTCACACAATCACAATCACAATCACACAATCACGATCACACAATCACGATCGCACAATCACGATCACACAATCACACAATCACAATCCCACAATCACAACCACACAACCACAGTCACACAATCACAATCACAATCCCACAATCACAATCACACAATCACAGTCACACAATCACAAACACATAGTCACGATCACACAATCACGATCACACAATCACAATCACACAATCACGACCACACAACCACCATTACACAATCACTATCACACAATCACGATCACACAATCGCGATCACACAATCACGATCGCACAATCACGATCACACAATCACGATCGCACAATCACGATCACACAATCACAATCACATAGTCACACAATCACAATCACAATCACACGAGCCCAATCACAATTACGATCACACAATCACAATCACACCATCACAAACACAAAATCACAATCACACAATCACAATCACACAATCACAATCACACAATCACAATCACACAATCACAATCACACAATCACAATCACACAATCACACAGTCACAATCCCATAATCACAATCCCACAATCACGATCACACAATTACGATCACACAGTCACAATCACACAATCACAACCACACAATCAGAATCACACAATCACAATAACACAATCACAGTCACAGAGTCACAATCACACAATCACAATGACACAATCACAATCACACAATCACAGTCACACAATCACGATCACACAATCACAATCACAATCACACAATCACAATCACACAATCACACTCACACAATCACAATCACACAACCACAATCGCAATCCCACAATCACAATCACACAATCACAGTCACACAATCACAATCACACAATCACAATCACACAATCGCAATCACACAATCACAATCACGCAATCACAATCACTCAATCACACAGTCACAATCCCATAATCAGAATCCCACAATCACGATCACACAATGACGATCACACAGTCACAATCCCACAATCACAGTCACACAATCACTATCACACAATCCCAATCACACAATCATAATCCCAAAATAACAGTCGCGAAATCACAGTCACACAATCACAATCACACAATCACGATCACACAATCACGATCACACAATCGCGATCACACAATCACAATCACACAGTCACTCAATCACAATCACACAGTCACTCAACCACAATCACAATAACAATCACACAATCACAATCACACAATCACAATCACGATCACACAGTCACACAATCACAATCCCACAATCACAATCACACAATCACAGTCACACAATCACAATCACACAATCACAATCACACATTCACACAGTCACAATCCCATAATCACAATCCCACAATCACGATTACACAATCACGATCACACAGTCACAATCCCACAATCACAGTCACACAATCACAAACACATAGTCACGATCACACAATCACGATCACACAATCACAATCACACAATCACAATCACACAATCACGTTCACACAATCACGATCAGACAATCACGATCACACAATCACAGTCACACAATCACAATCACACAATCACAATCACAATCACTATCACACAATCGCTATCACAAAATCACTATCACACAATCACGATCACACAATTACGATCACACAATCACAATCACACAATCACAATCACACAATCACAATCACACAATCACAATCACACAATCACAATCACACAATCACAATCACACAATCACAATCACACAATCACAATCACACAATCACAATCACACAATCACAATCACACAATCACAATCACACAATCACAATCACAATCACACAATCACAATCACACAATCACAATCACACAATCACAATCACACAATCACAATCACACAATCACAATCACACAATCACAATCACACAATCACAATCGCACAATCACAATCACAATCACATAATCACCCTCACACAATCACACAATCACAATCACGATCACACAATCACACAGTCACAATCCCACAATCACGATCACACAATCACGATCACACAGTCACGATCACACAATCACAATCACACAATCAGAATCACACAATCACAATAACACAATCACACAATCACGATCACACAATCACGATCACACAATCATGATCACACAATCACGATCACACAATCACGATCACACAATCACGATCACACAATCACGATCACACAATCACGATCACACAATCACAGTCACACAATCACAGTCACACAATCACAATCACACAATCTCAATCACAATCACGATCACACAAACAGGATCACACAATTACGATCACACAATCACAACCACACAATCACGATCACACAATCACGATCACACAATCACGATCGCACAATCACGATCACACAATCACAGTCACACAATCACAATCACAATCACACATCCAAAATCACAATCACGATCACACAAACACGATCACACAATCACGATCACACAATCACAATCACACCATCACAATCACCCCATCACACAGTCACAATCCCACAATCACAATCCCACAATCACGATCACACAATCACGATCACACAGTCACAATCGCACAATCACAGTCACACAATCACAGTCACACAATCACAGTCACACAATCACAATCACACAATCACAATCACACAATCACACAGTCACAAACCCACAATCACGATCACACAAACACGATCACACAGTCACGATCACACAATCACAATCACACAACCAGAATCACACAATCAGAATCACACAATCACAATCACACAATCACAATCACACAATCACGATCACACAATCACAATCACACAATCACAATAACACAATCACACAATCACGACCACACAATCACGATCACACAATCACAATCACATAGTCACACAATCACAATCACAATCACACAATCACAATCACACAAACACACAGTCACAATCGCACAATCACGATCACAAAATCACGATCACACAATCACGATCTCACAATCACAATCACACAGTCACACAATCACAATCACAATCACAATCACAAAATCACAATAACACAATCACAATCACACAATCACACAATCACGATCACACAATCACGATCACACAATCACAATCACACAATCACAATCACACAATCACAATCACACAATCACACTCACACAATCACAATCACACAATCACAATCACAATCCCACAATCACAATCACACAATCACAGTCACACAATCACAATCACACAATCACAATCACTCAATCACACAATCACAATCACACAATCACAATAACACAATCACACAATAACGATCACACAATCACGATCACGCAATCACGATCACACAATCACAATCACTCAGTCACACAATCACAATCACAATCACACAATCACGATCACACAATCACGATCGCACAATCACGATCACACAATCACACAATCACAATCCCACAATCACAACCACACAACCACAGTCACACAATCACAATCACAATCCCACAATCACAATCACACAATCACAGTCACACAATCACAAACACATAGTCACGATCACACAATCACGATCACACAATCACAATCACACAATCACAATCACGCAATCACAATCACTCAATCACACAGTCACAATCCCATAATCACAATCCCACAATCACGATCACACAATTACGATCACACAGTCACAATCACACAATCACAACCACACAATCAGAATCACACAATCACAATAACACAATCACAGTCACAGAGTCACAATCACACAATCACAATGACACAATCACAATCACACAATCACAGTCACACAATCACGATCACACAATCACAATCACAATCACACAATCACAATCACACAATCACACTCACACAATCACAATCACACAATCACAATCGCAATCCCACAATCACAATCACACAATCACAGTCACACAATCACAATCACACAATCACAATCACACAATCGCAATCACACAATCACAATCACGCAATCACAATCACTCAATCACACAGTCACAATCCCATAATCAGAATCCCACAATCACGATCACACAATGACGATCACACAGTCACAATCCCACAATCACAGTCACACAATCACTATCACACAATCCCAATCACACAATCATAATCCCAAAATAACAGTCGCGAAATCACAGTCACACAATCACAATCACACAATCACGATCACACAATCACGATCACACAATCGCGATCACACAATCACAATCACACAGTCACTCAATCACAATCACACAGTCACTCAACCACAATCACAATAACAATCACACAATCACAATCACACAATCACAATCACGATCACACAGTCACACAATCACAATCCCACAATCACAATCACACAATCACAGTCACACAATCACAATCGCACAATCACAATCACACATTCACACAGTCACAATCCCATAATCACAATCCCACAATCACGATTACACAATCACGATCACACAGTCACAATCCCACAATCACAGTCACACAATCACAAACACATAGTCACGATCACACAATCACGATCACACAATCACAATCACACAATCACAATCACACAATCACGTTCACACAATCACGATCAGACAATCACGATCACACAATCACAGTCACACAATCACAATCACACAATCACAATCACAATCACTATCACACAATCGCTATCACAAAATCACTATCACACAATCACGATCACACAATTACGATCACACAATCACAATCACACAATCACAATCACACAATCACAATCACACAATCACAATCACACAATCACAATCACACAATCACAATCACACAATCACAATCACACAATCACAATCACACAATCACAATCACACAATCACAATCACACAATCACAATCACACAATCACAATCACAATCACACAATCACAATCACACAATCACAATCACACAATCACAATCACACAATCACAATCAGACAATCACAATCACACAATCACAATCGCACAATCACAATCACAATCACATAATCACCCTCACACAATCACACAATCACAATCACGATCACACAATCACACAGTCACAATCCCACAATCACGATCACACAATCACGATCACACAGTCACGATCACACAATCACAATCACACAATCAGAATCACACAATCACAATAACACAATCACACAATCACGATCACACAATCACGATCACACAATCACGATCACACAATCACGATCACACAATCACGATCACACAATCACGATCACACAATCACGATCACACAATCACGATCACACAATCACAGTCACACAATCACAGTCACACAATCACAATCACACAATCTCAATCACAATCACGATCACACAAACAGGATCACACAATTACGATCACACAATCACAACCACACAATCACGATCACACAATCACGATCACACAATCACGATCGCACAATCACGATCACACAATCACAGTCACACAATCACAATCACAATCACACAACCAAAATCACAATCACGATCACACAAACACGATCACACAATCACGATCACACAATCACAATCACACCATCACAATCACCCCATCACACAGTCACAATCCCACAATCACAATCCCACAATCACGATCACACAATCACACAGTCACAAACCCACAATCACGATCACACAAACACGATCACACAGTCACGATCACACAATCACAATCACACAACCAGAATCACACAATCAGAATCACACAATCACAATCACACAATCACAATCACACAATCACGATCACACAATCACAATCACACAATCACAATAACACAATCACACAATCACGACCACACAATCACGATCACACAATCACAATCACATAGTCACACAATCCCAATCACAATCACACAATCACAATCACACAAACACACAGTCACAATCGCACAATCACGATCACAAAATCACGATCACACAATCACGATCTCACAATCACAATCACACAGTCACACAATCACAATCACAATCACAATCACAAAATCACAATAACACAATCACAATCACACAATCACACAATCACGATCACACAATTACGATCACACAATCACAATCACACAATCACAATCACACAATCACAATCACACAATCACACTCACACAATCACAATCACACAATCACAATCACAATCCCACAATCACAATCACACAATCACAGTCACACAATCACAATCACACAATCACAATCACTCAATCACACAATCACAATCACACAATCACAATAACACAATCACACAATAACGATCACACAATCACGATCACGCAATCACGATCACACAATCACAATCACTCGGTCACACAATCACAATCACAATCACACAATCACGATCACACAATCACGATCGCACAATCACGATCACACAATCACACAATCACAATCCCACAATCACAACCACACAACCACAGTCACACAATCACAATCACAATCCCACAATCACAATCACACAATCACAGTCACACAATCACAAACACATAGTCACGATCACACAATCACGATCACACAATCACAATCACACAATCACAATCACACAATCACGACCACACAACCACCATTACACAATCACTATCACACAATCACGATCACACAATCGCGATCACACAATCACGATCGCACAATCACGATCACACAATCACGATCGCACAATCACGATCACACAATCACAATCACATAGTCACACAATCACAATCACAATCACACGAGCCCAATCACAATTACGATCACACAATCACAATCACACCATCACAAATACAAAATCACAATCACACAATCACAATCACACAATCACAATCACACAATCACAATCACACAATCACAATCACACAATCACAATCACACAATCACAATCACACAATCACAATCACACAATCACAATCACACAATCACAATCACACAATCACAATCACACAATCACAATCACACAATCACAATCACAATCACACAATCACAATCACACAATCACAATCACACAATCACAATCACACAATCACAATCACACAATCACAATCACACAATCACAATCACACAATCACAATCGCACAATCACAATCACAATCACATAATCACCCTCACACAATCACACAATCACAATCACGATCACACAATCACACAGTCACAATCCCACAATCACGATCACACAATCACGATCACACAGTCACGATCACACAATCACAATCACACAATCAGAATCACACAATCACAATAACACAATCACACAATCACGATCACACAATCACGATCACACAATCACGATCACACAATCACGATCACACAATCACGATCACACAATCACGATCACACAATCACGATCACACAATCACAGTCACACAATCACAGTCACACAATCACAATCACACAATCTCAATCACAATCACGATCACACAAACAGGATCACACAATTACGATCACACAATCACAACCACACAATCACGATCACACAATCGCGATCACACAATCGCGATCACACAATCACGATCGCACAATCACGATCACACAATCACAGTCACACAATCACAATCACAATCACACAACCAAAATCACAATCACGATCACACAAACACGATCACACAATCACGATCACACAATCACAATCACACCATCACCATCACCCCATCACACAGTCACAATCCCACAATCACAATCCCACAATCACGGTCACACAATCACGATCACACAGTCACAATCCCACAATCACGATCACACAATTACGATCACACAGTCACGATCACACAATCACAATCACACAATCACGATCACACAATCACTATCACACAATCACTATCACACAATCACTATCACACAATCACTATGACACAATCACGATCACACAGTCACACAATCACAATCCCACAATCACAATCACACGATCACAGTCACACAATCACAATCACACAATCACAATCACGCAATCACAATCACACAATCACAATCACACAATCACAATCACACAGTCACACAATCACAATCACAATCACAATCACAATCACAATCACAATCACAATCACAATCACAATCACACAATCACAATAACACAATCACACAATCACGACCACACAATCACGATCACACAATCACATTCACATAGTCACACAATCACAATCACAATCACACAATCACAATAACACAATCACACAATCACGACCACACAATCACGATCACACAATCACAACCACATAGTCACACAATCACAATCACGATCACACAATCACAATCACACAGTCACACAATCACAATCACAATCACACAATCACAATAACACAATCACAATCACACAATCACAATCACACAATCACAATCACACAATCACAATCACGATCACACAATCACGATCACACAATCACGATCACACAATCACGATCACACAATCACGATCACACAATCTAAATCACACTAGCACAATCACAGTTACGATCACACAATCACAATCACACAATCACAATCACACAATCACAATCACGCATTCACACAGTCACAATCCCATAATCACAATCCCACGATCACGATTACACAATCACGATCACACAGTCACAATCCCACAATCACAGTCACACAATCACAAGCACACAGTCACGATCACACAATCACGACCACACGATCACGATCACACAATCACAATCACACAATCACAATCACACAATCACGACCACACAACCACCATTACACAATCACAATCCCACAATCACAATCACACAATCACAATCACAATCACGATCACACAATCACGATCACACAATCACGACCACACAATCACGATCACACTATCACGATCACACAATCACCATTACACAATCACACAATCACAATCACAATCACAATCACAATCACAATCACACAATCACAACAACACAATCACAATCACACAATCACAATCACAATCACACAATCACACAATCACGATCACACAATCACGATCACACAATCACAATCACACAATCACAATCACACAATCACAATCACACAATCACACTCACACAATCACAATCACACAATCACAATCACAATCCCACAATCACAATCACACAATCACAGTCACACAATCACAATCACACAATCACAATCACTCAATCACACAATCACAATCACACAATCACAATAACACAATCACACAATAACGATCACACAATCACGATCACGCAATCACGATCACACAATCACAATCACTCAGTCACACAATCACAATCACAATCACACAATCACGATCACACAATCACGATCGCACAATCACGATCACACAATCACACAATCACAATCCCACAATCACAACCACACAACCACAGTCACACAATCACAATCACAATCCCACAATCACAATCACACAATCACAGTCACACAATCACAAACACATAGTCACGATCACACAATCACGATCACACAATCACAATCACACAATCACAATCACGCAATCACAATCACTCAATCACACAGTCACAATCCCATAATCACAATCCCACAATCACGATCACACAATTACGATCACACAGTCACAATCACACAATCACAACCACACAATCAGAATCACACAATCACAATAACACAATCACAGTCACAGAGTCACAATCACACAATCACAATGACACAATCACAATCACACAATCACAGTCACACAATCACGATCACACAATCACAATCACAATCACACAATCACAATCACACAATCACACTCACACAATCACAATCACACAATCACAATCGCAATCCCACAATCACAATCACACAATCACAGTCACACAATCACAATCACACAATCACAATCACACAATCGCAATCACACAATCACAATCACGCAATCACAATCACTCAATCACACAGTCACAATCCCATAATCAGAATCCCACAATCACGATCACACAATGACGATCACACAGTCACAATCCCACAATCACAGTCACACAATCACTATCACACAATCCCAATCACACAATCATAATCCCAAAATAACAGTCGCGAAATCACAGTCACACAATCACAATCACACAATCACGATCACACAATCACGATCACACAATCGCGATCACACAATCACAATCACACAGTCACTCAATCACAATCACACAGTCACTCAACCACAATCACAATAACAATCACACAATCACAATCACACAATCACAATCACGATCACACAGTCACACAATCACAATCCCACAATCACAATCACACAATCACAGTCACACAATCACAATCGCACAATCACAATCACACATTCACACAGTCACAATCCCATAATCACAATCCCACAATCACGATTACACAATCACGATCACACAGTCACAATCCCACAATCACAGTCACACAATCACAAACACATAGTCACGATCACACAATCACGATCACACAATCACAATCACACAATCACAATCACACAATCACGTTCACACAATCACGATCAGACAATCACGATCACACAATCACAGTCACACAATCACAATCACACAATCACAATCACAATCACTATCACACAATCGCTATCACAAAATCACTATCACACAATCACGATCACACAATTACGATCACACAATCACAATCACACAATCACAATCACACAATCACAATCACACAATCACAATCACACAATCACAATCACACAATCACAATCACACAATCACAATCACACAATCACAATCACACAATCACAATCACACAATCACAATCACACAATCACAATCACACAATCACAATCACAATCACACAATCACAATCACACAATCACAATCACACAATCACAATCACACAATCACAATCAGACAATCACAATCACACAATCACAATCGCACAATCACAATCACAATCACATAATCACCCTCACACAATCACACAATCACAATCACGATCACACAATCACACAGTCACAATCCCACAATCACGATCACACAATCACGATCACACAATCACGATCACACAATCACAATCACACAATCACAATCACACAATCACGTTCACACAATCACGATCAGACAATCACGATCACACAATCACAGTCACACAATCACAATCACACAATCACAATCACAATCACTATCACACAATCGCTATCACAAAATCACTATCACACAATCACGATCACACAATTACGATCACACAATCACAATCACACAATCACAATCACACAATCACAATCACACAATCACAATCACACAATCACAATCACACAATCACAATCACACAATCACAATCACACAATCACAATCACACAATCACAATCACACAATCACAATCACACAATCACAATCACACAATCACAATCACAATCACACAATCACAATCACACAATCACAATCACACAATCACAATCACACAATCACAATCAGACAATCACAATCACACAATCACAATCGCACAATCACAATCACAATCACATAATCACCCTCACACAATCACACAATCACAATCACGATCACACAATCACACAGTCACAATCCCACAATCACGATCACACAATCACGATCACACAGTCACGATCACACAATCACAATCACACAATCAGAATCACACAATCACAATAACACAATCACACAATCACGATCACACAATCACGATCACACAATCACGATCACACAATCACGATCACACAATCACGATCACACAATCACGATCACACAATCACGATCACACAATCACGATCACACAATCACAGTCACACAATCACAGTCACACAATCACAATCACACAATCTCAATCACAATCACGATCACACAAACAGGATCACACAATTACGATCACACAATCACAACCACACAATCACGATCACACAATCACGATCACACAATCACGATCGCACAATCACGATCACACAATCACAGTCACACAATCACAATCACAATCACACAACCAAAATCACACTCACGATCACACAAACACGATCACACAATCACGATCACACAATCACAATCACACCATCACAATCACCCCATCACACAGTCACAATCCCACAATCACAATCCCACAATCACGATCACACAATCACACAGTCACAAACCCACAATCACGATCACACAAACACGATCACACAGTCACGATCACACAATCACAATCACACAACCAGAATCACACAATCAGAATCACACAATCACAATCACACAATCACAATCACACAATCACGATCACACAATCACAATCACACAATCACAATAACACAATCACACAATCACGACCACACAATCACGATCACACAATCACAATCACATAGTCACACAATCACAATCACAATCACACAATCACAATCACACAAACACACAGTCACAATCGCACAATCACGATCACAAAATCACGATCACACAATCACGATCTCACAATCACAATCACACAGTCACACAATCACAATCACAATCACAATCACAAAATCACAATAACACAATCACAATCACACAATCACACAATCACGATCACACAATCACGATCACACAATCACAATCACACAATCACAATCACACAATCACAATCACACAATCACACTCACACAATCACAATCACACAATCACAATCACAATCCCACAATCACAATCACACAATCACAGTCACACAATCACAATCACACAATCACAATCACTCAATCACACAATCACAATCACACAATCACAATAACACAATCACACAATAACGATCACACAATCACGATCACGCAATCACGATCACACAATCACAATCACTCGGTCACACAATCACAATCACAATCACACAATCACGATCACACAATCACGATCGCACAATCACGATCACACAATCGCACAATCACAATCCCACAATCACAACCACACAACCACAGTCACACAATCACAATCACAATCCCACAATCACAATCACACAATCACAGTCACACAATCACAAACACATAGTCACGATCACACAATCACGATCACACAATCACAATCACACAATCACAATCACACAATCACAATCACACAATCACAATCACACAATCACAATCACACAATCACAATCACACAATCACAATCACACAATCACAATCACACAATCACAATCACAATCACACAATCACAATCACACAATCACAATCACACAATCACAATCACACAATCACAATCACACAATCACAATCACACAATCACAATCGCACAATCACAATCACAATCACATAATCACCCTCACACAATCACACAATCACAATCACGATCACACAATCACACAGTCACAATCCCACAATCACGATCACACAATCACGATCACACAGTCACGATCACACAATCACAATCACACAATCAGAATCACACAATCACAATAACACAATCACACAATCACGATCACACAATCACGATCACACAATCACGATCACACAATCACGATCACACAATCACGATCACACAATCACGATCACACAATCACGATCACACAATCACAGTCACACAATCACAGTCACACAATCACAATCACACAATCTCAATCACAATCACGATCACACAAACAGGATCACACAATTACGATCACACAATCACAACCACACAATCACGATCACACAATCGCGATCACACAATCGCGATCACACAATCACGATCGCACAATCACGATCACACAATCACAGTCACACAATCACAATCACAATCACACAACCAAAATCACAATCACGATCACACAAACACGATCACACAATCACGATCACACAATCACAATCACACCATCACCATCACCCCATCACACAGTCACAATCCCACAATCACAATCCCACAATCACGGTCACACAATCACGATCACACAGTCACAATCCCACAATCACGATCACACAATTACGATCACACAGTCACGATCACACAATCACAATCACACAATCACGATCACACAATCACTATCACACAATCACTATCACACAATCACTATCACACAATCACTATCACACAATCACGATCACACAGTCACACAATCACAATCCCACAATCACAATCACACGATCACAGTCACACAATCACAATCACACAATCACAATCACGCAATCACAATCACACAATCACAATCACACAATCACAATCACACAGTCACACAATCACAATCACAATCACAATCACAATCACAATCACAATCACAATCACACAATCACAATAACACAATCACACAATCACGACCACACAATCACGATCACACAATCACATTCACATAGTCACACAATCACAATCACAATCACACAATCACAATAACACAATCACACAATCACGACCACACAATCACGATCACACAATCACAACCACATAGTCACACAATCACAATCACGATCACACAATCACAATCACACAGTCACACAATCACAATCACAATCACACAATCACAATAACACAATCACAATCACACAATCACAATCACACAATCACAATCACGATCACACAATCACGATCACACAATCACGATCACACAATCACGATCACACAATCACGATCACACAATCTAAATCACACTAGCACAATCACAGTTACGATCACACAATCACAATCACACAATCACAATCACACAATCACAATCACGCATTCACACAGTCACAATCCCATAATCACAATCCCACGATCACGATTACACAATCACGATCACACAGTCACAATCCCACAATCACAGTCACACAATCACAAGCACACAGTCACGATCACACAATCACGACCACACGATCACGATCACACAATCACAATCACACAATCACAATCACACAATCACGACCACACAACCACCATTACACAATCACAATCCCACAATCACAATCACACAATCACAATCACAATCACAATCACACAATCACGATCACACAATCACGACCACACAATCACGATCACACTATCACGATCACACAATCACCATTACACAATCACACAATCACAATCACAATCACAATCACAATCACAATCACACAATCACAACAACACAATCACAATCACACAATCACAATCACACAATCACAATCACACAATCACAATCACACAATCACAATCACACAATCACAATCACACAATCACAATCACACAATCACAATCACACAATCACAATCACACAATCACAATCACACAATCACAATCACACAATCACAGTCACACAATCACAGTCACACAATCACAGTCACACAATCACAATCACACAATCGCAATCACACAATCGCAATCACACAATCACAATCACACAATCACAATCACACAATCACAATCACACAATCACAATCACACAATCACAATCACACAATCACAATCACACAATCACAATCACGCAATCACAATCACGCAATCACAATCACACAATCACAATCACGCAATCACAATCACGCAATCACAATCACACAATCACAATCACACAATCACAATCACACAATCACAATCACACAATCACAATCACACAATCACAATCACACAATCACAATCACACAATCACAATAACACAATCACACAATCACGATAACACAATCACGATCACGCAATCACGATCACACAATCACAATCACACAATCACACAATCACAATCACAATCACGCAATCACGATCACACAATCACGACCGCACAATCACGATCACACAATCACACAATCACAATCTCACAATCACAATCACACAATCACAGTAACACAATTACAATCACACAATCAGAATCACACAATCACACAGTCACAATCTCACAATCACGATCACACAGTCACTGTCACACAATCCCAATCACACAATCACAATCCCACAATCACAGTCACAAAATAACAGTAACACAATCACAATCACACAATCACAATCACACAATCACACAGTCACAAACCCACAATCACGATCACACAAACTCGATCACACAGTCACGATCACACAATCACAATCACACAGTCACAATCCCACAATCACGATCACACAATCACGATCACACAATCACGATCACACAGTCACGATCACACAATCACAATCACACAATCAGAATCACACAATCACAATCACACAGTCACTCAATCACAATCACAATAACAATCACACAATCACAATTCCACAGTCACAATCCCACAATCACAGTCACACAATCACAATCACACAATCACAATCACACAATCACAATCACACAATCACAATCACACAATCACAATCACACAATCACAATCACACAATCACAATCACACAATCACAATCACAATCACAATCACATAATCACAATCACAATCACACAATCACAATAACACAATCACACAATCACGATCACACAATCACGATCACGCAATCACGATCACACAATCACAATCACACAATCACACAATCACAATCACAATCACGCAATCACGATCACACAATCACGATCGCACAATCACGATCACACAATCACACAATCACACAATCACGATCACACAATCACGATCACACAATCACTGTCACACAATCACTATCACACTATCACGATCACACAATCACCATCACACAATCACACAATCACAATCACAATCACAATCACACAATCACAATAACACAATCACAATCACACAATTACAATCACACAATCACAATCGCGCAATCACAATCGCGCAGTCACAATCGCGCAGTGACAATCGCGCAGTCACCATCGCGCAATCACAATCGCGCAATCACAATCGCGCAATCACAATCGCACAATCACAATCACAATAGAATAACGTATTATTAGAACGTTTATACAATTTTGGCACGTTCGGATTCATAAATAACAAAATTATTGAGAATTATTCGTTCGGCATAGTCGGTTCGGTGAAGCGATGACTGACAACCTATATTAAAAACGATTAAAACCTATAGAATAACGTATTACTAGAACATTTATACCATTTTGGCACGTTCGGATTCATGATTAACGAAATTATTGAAAATTTTTCGTTCCGCATAGTCGGTTCGGTAAACCGATGATTGACAACCTGTATAAAAATTGTTCATAACCGATAAAGTAACGTATTTCTAGCACCGATATACCGTTTCGGCACTTTCGGATACATAATTAACGAAATTATCGAAAATTTTTCATTCCGGCATAGTCGGTTCGGTGAAACGATGACTCACAACATATATAAAAAACGATCAAAACCTATAGAATAACGTATTGCTAGAACATTTATACCACTTTGGCACGTTCGGATTCATTATTAACGTAATTATCGAAATTTTTTCATTCCGCATAGTCGGTTCGGTGAAACGATGATTGACAACCTATATAAAAATTGCTCAAAACCAATAAAGTAACGTATATCTAGCAACGCTATACCGTTTCGGCACGTTCGGATTCATAAATGACGAAATTAACGGAGAAACATCGTTCCGCATAGTCGGTTCGGTGAACAGATGACTGACAACGCATATAAAAAACACTTAGAATCGATGCCGTAGCCGATTTCTATTGCCGCTACAACGTTTTGGTACGTCCGAATTCAATATCGTAGAAATTATCCACGAAAATCTGTTCCGCATAGTCGGTTCGGTGGACCGTCCGAGTGCGACCAAGTCCCTCCGGCATAGTCGGTTCGGTGGATCGGCTACTGACAACCTAATGAATTATTGCTTAGAATAGATAAAGTAACGTATTTCTAGTATCCCTATACCGTTTTGGCACGTTCGGATGCACTATTGTAGATATTATCGATAAAACTCCGTTCCGCTTGGTCGGTTCGGTACGGAGCGCATGTGACGTCGGGCCTCCGACGTTGACATAGAATATAAGACACGTATAATAGAATATAAGACACGTATATAGCCATAGAACGTAAGATATGAATATATGAGTACGTAACCATAGAGCATAAGATATGAACATAAGATACGCATGTAACCATAGAGTATAAGACCTGTATGTAATCTTAGCCGTAAGATATTATTCACGCCATGTTTAATCATAGTTAATCATATAGAGATAGGGAACAATATGTAAGCAAGTAGCGTAGGAACCGCTCGACATTCCTTTCCCACAGGATAAGTCCCTTCCTCGAACTCAATCTCATAAACATCCTCCCGATAATCCAACTCATAAACATCCTCTAACCAAATTAATCATGATACCCTTATCGACAACAGACCATAACATCCTCTCACGACAACTCCTATATCTCGTCTTACAAACACCCTTCAAGATAAACTAATCAGAATATCCTTATCGACACCCAGCCATAACATCCTCTTACATCAGCCAGAACCTTCTAGAGTATCCTTATCGACACCTAGCCATAACATCCTCTTACATCAGCCAGAACCTTCTAGAATGATTTCCTTTGTCCTCAACCACTATAAATCCCAGCTCATTCCTTACCACTCAGAGTCAGTTGGCGCCAGTCCGCCCTAGTCTGCATACCGGTAACCTCAGTGCTAGGTAATCCTGCCTGAGGCCCGTCCAGTCATCCAGTATCACATCAGCCCAGCCTGATTCCTAGGGAGTCGTAATCGACTACCCATTTCGTCGAGCGGATAAGCGTAAGAGTATACCATAAAGGAACATTGTCCATATCTACACATACATATATAATCAAGGATTTATTGGAGAATATATCATTATATAATTATAATTGTTGTCCACTATCTTCAAATACCTGCACGATTCGTATCATACTATTGCAACCTCCGAACTTGCGTGATAAATCACACAAGACGAGCTTAATAGCCACGACGAGGACATAGAGATACTTCAACGACAGCTGTTTCCACGGGACCCAGGGCCACGACGTAAGCCAGCGAGCTACGCTAACCCGAAAGCTGAGCGAAATAATTAGAAGTTATAGTCAGCGAGGCGAGTGAAACCGTACGTTATTTCACTGAACACCCCTGGCCGTAACAAATTGGTGACAGCGGTGGGATTGACTCAGCACCGTGGAGAGATAGCTGCCTACGTGACATTCAGCGAGTCAAGATTACGAAGCGTGTGAAAGAACAAAGCGGACAAGGAGGTCTCGAGATAAGGAGCGCGCCAGACGTAAGACGACACCGGCCGGACGCTCGACCGTACCGAGCGGGAGATAAGCGCGCCGCATTCCTGAGCGCGCCCGTTCCCACGACGCGCCGGGTCTCACGCCAGCGCGGGTGACGCATCCACTGCCGCCGCAGTAACGCGCTCATTCAGTCACGCTCCTTGCTTCAGTGAAGACGTCGAGTTCGCGCTACAGAGTTTTTCGACAAGAGCAGATCTCTAACGTTCTTGACCTTGCAAGCAGTACGTGCGCTTCAAGAGCTGTACTACCTCTTGCCTGGAAGAGGCTTAGGGCATTCTGTCTACAAGATTCGCTAGTTTTCCGTAGATATTTGTGTCACACTTGCGCGTAAAAGCGAAGGTGTTGCCACAGTATCGAAAGAGACTGCGAATTCTTCGCGCACAGTATAGTGAATAGCTCAATTACGAGCCGACGATCGCTGTTGGTAAACCGATTTTTGCGCGTCCACGAACGCTGCGGAATACGCGAGCCAACAGCATGCCGGTAAGTCATTGAGACTGAGTACAGGAATTGTACTTTTCTTTCGTAAGTAATAAATTTTAGTAATCGTCACTTGGAAATAGGGGAAAAGGAAGCGTGGCTGCCGTGCGGGCCGGCGAGAAAAGGCGAGGAAGCTCAAGCTCCTCGAAGAGAAGTTTCTACGACAAGTGTTTGAACCGGAAATTGTGACTTTGGATAGTGAATCGGACACTGGGACGTCATCACGCGAAGTGCCGTTATTCAGCTACGACATTTTGGACACAAGAAGTGCCATAAAAGTGTATAACCACAGGGAAGTGCCAGACAAAGTATTGGTGGACTTTTTCCGGGCGTTTCGCGGAAACGAGTGGTCGTGTCCGCCTTCGATAGACGAATTCTGCCGCCAACATGCCGTCGCAACCGGCTGGGACGCAGAAGACGACGTCAATGGAACTCCGTTCGGGGCAGACGGAACCAATGAGTGAGGACGAAATGGCCATGGTGCAGAAGCAACAAATCGAAAAAGAAAGGCGCCTTCGAGAGGAGGCCCGAATGCTTGACAGCGAGAGACGAGAGCTGGAGGAAGCTCGCCTGCGGAACGAAGCAGTGTTAGCAAGAATCCGGAAAGCCGAACAGAGCCAAGGGGCGATACCGAGGAAAAGGGACATTCCCGAAGAATTACCCACGGAGATGGAGGTGCCAAGTGTTGCCGTTGTCGGTGAATCCATCGGTTACACTCTTAACGAAGCGGTAAAAATGGTGCCCGTTTTCAATGGTTCCTCACCGACTTTATTAACGTTTACACGGGCGTGTAAAAGAGCCAGGCAGTTAATTCCCGCGCACGCCGTGGGAACACTGGTTAAACTCATTATTGGACACTTGAGTCGGCACGCCGCTGCCGCCGTGGAGGACGAAGAGATCTACACCGTCGCTGAGCTGTGCAACACCCTAAAGGACATCTTCGGACCACAACGCACCGTCGACTACTACCGCGGCGAATTAGCGAGTATCTACATGAAGAACGGTGAGCACGTTCTAGATTTTATAACCCGAGTAAAAGACTTGCGTGACGCGATCCTCGATTGCGACCGAGGCGCGCCTAATATTGACGAAATCAACAATTTCGCGAAAGGGTGTTTTATTGATGGGTTGACGTCACCCATGCGTTTGGAAGTGAAAGCGGTCGCGGCCGAACCTTTAAAATGCGTATTTCGAGAAGCCATCTCGGCGTTCAAGAGATTAGAGTTAGAAAAGTCGAGACAGGGCCGTACCGAAGTGCGCCGTGTGAATTTCGAACAGCGTGACGGAACTCCCGACTGGCGATCAAGTAGGGACTTTAGGAGAAACGAATCTCCGCGTCGCGTTGATTTCGGAAGGCGTGACCAAAACTCGGAATGGCGCGAACGCCGTTTTAGCAGTCCGCCGCGTCGCGACTCGTGGAAACCAACGTCGCCCGTTCCGCCGCGGAACTACCAGGCAAATCGGGGATACACGCGATACCCCCGCGGAGATGATAGGAGAGATCCGCCACCGCCCGATAGATTCTGCCGATACTGCAACATTCGGGGTCACGATCTGCACGAATGCAGAAAGCGTCGATACAACGAACAAATGCGAAATTCGGGAAACGAGCAAGCCCTCCCGCCCGTGGCGACCAGGAGACGGGAGGGCCCAAGCGCGAAAGCAATACACACAGTAACGTTAGAACAGCCCGAATTAATTATAACAACGGACGGGGAGTAATGATTCCGCAGATAAGCGTCACTGCGCCAGAACTCAAGGCCAAATCAGCCCTCATGATTGATACGGGCGCGGAGCCAAATTTGATCAAAATAGGAGCATTAAGACCTGAAATGGTCATAAATTTGGACGACCGTATGTCAATATCGGGCATTTCAGCTCAGGCCGTGCTCACTATAGGGGCAACGAATGTCACATTGTTCGGTGAAAAATTCAAATTTTACGTCGTGCAAAATTCCTTCCCGATACCGACGCAGGGAATACTCGGGAACCCGTTCCTGACGGACGCGGAGATTTCAATGCGGGACCAATGTGTCCGTCGGAAGGACGTAGTAATACCGTTCGATACTGGAAACCCCATTAGGATAAAGGCTCGAACTATCATGAACGTAAAAATACGCGCGATAGGGCCCGACACGGGCTACGTCGCCCGAAGGGAATTGGCACCGGACGTGATATTGGGAGATGCTCTAGTTAAAATAAGGCAAGGCAGGGCCATCGTAAGAATAGCCAACTTTTCCAACAAGGACGTAGAATTAGAGGAGCCTTTTGTACAGGTGGAAGATGTTGATGAGATCTCGCGGATTCCGTCGTTTGGGGAACCGCATGCGAGTGTAAACACGGTCGTATCCCAACATTTACCCGACCACGACCGCGCAAATAAAGTTTTAGAGCTGATCGACTTGGCACATCTGAATACGGAGGAAAAAGAGCACGTTAGAGAATTGATCCGCGAGCACCACGACATCTTCCATCTCCCGGGCGAATATCTGGGAAAAACGCATGTCCTGGAACACAGAATTCCAACCACCGACAACGTCCCGGTGCACGTGAAGCAGTACAGGTACCCCCCTATTCACAAGCAAGAGATCGATAACCAAATGCGCGAACTATTAGAGAGTGATATTGTACGACCATCGACATCCCCATATAACTCGCCCTTGTGGGTAGTCCCTAAGAAACCCGATGCTCAGGGAAACAAGAGGTGGAGAATGGTTATTGATTTCAGAGCATTAAATGAGAAATCTGTGGCAGACGCGCACCCAATCCCCAATATCGTAGAAATTTTAGACCAGCTGGGAAGCGCTAAGTACTTTAGCGTGTTTGATTGTAAGAGCGGGTTTCATCAGGTGGGGATGGCCAAGGAAGACGCCGAGAAAACTGCTTTCTCGACCCCCTTCGGCCACTACGAGTTTGCTCGCATGCCCTTTGGTCTAAAGAATGCACCGGCAACGTTCCAGAGGCTTATGAACGTGGTGCTCACGGGATTGCAGGGGTCCGAACTATTCGTCTACGTGGATGACATTGTAAACTACGCTAGCTCGCTACAGGAGCACCGGGATAAATTTAACAAATTAGCAAAGCGCCTTAGGCAAGCTAACCTAAAACTAGAACCTACAAAATGTAACTTCTTGCGCCGCGAAGTCGCGTACTTAGGGCACGTCATAGGCAAAGACGGAGTTAAACCGTGCCAAGAAAAAGTAAGGGCGGTTCGAGATTTTCCCGCGCCTACGTCGGTCAAAAATGTAAGGGAGTTTTCGGGTCTCGCCGGGTATTATCGCCGATTTATTGACGGGTTTTCGCGAATCGCACGGCCCCTCACGATCTTGCTAAAGAAAACCAGCAAATTCGCCTGGGGACCCGAGCAGGTACAGGCATTTAATGCCCTGAAGGAGGCATTGTCCACGGAACCGATACTTAGATACCCGGATTTCAGCCAATCGTTTCACATAACGACAGACGCGTCCGGATACGCAATCGGGGCAATTCTGAGCCAGGGCGAGATCGGTCAGGATCGACCAATAGCCTACACATCCCGATTATTGCAGGGGGCAGAATTAAATTACTCCACTATCGAAAAGGAGTGTCTAGCCATTGTCCACGCGGTCCGGCATTTCAGGCCTTACGTGTACGGGAGGAAATTCGATCTTATTACCGACCATAGGCCGTTGGTATGGATGACGTCAGTGAAGGATCCCACCTCGAGACTCCTTCGCTGGCGGTTGAAACTGGACGAATATGATTATAAAGTGGTATACAAAGCGGGAAAGTATAACGTTAACGCCGATGCATTATCACGAAACCCGGCACCAGTCCTTCCCATCCACTCCGACCCGCCAACACCCGACATGGGGGAACAGACGTCATTTCGACCACCTGCACCGACTGTAGATAGCGAGACCGACGAAACAGACACCGATACACCCGACCCGAGCGACGACGACGATGACGATAATCGTACTCGACAGGCAACGCCGACAATAGTAAACATCCGGGATCGGTTGATTACGAGACGGGATAACTTAGCGGTATTCGTTACGGTAGACCAGCACCCGCTGGATCAGGGAGGTGTAGACCTGATAAATGAGAACAAACTTCAGATACCCAACGATCTAGAATGCACGATCCCCCGTGTTGTCAGGAGAGCCGCGGGTAACATCATCTTATTACCCGTCACATTAAAGGCGACACAGGAACCGTCTCCTGACGGCGTTCTAGCTTGCATGCAATCACTGAGTAACGTCTCAGACGAATTAAAATTATCTTCTATTAGCATATCGCGCACTAGTTTTGCAGTAGTCCCTTGGACCTATACAGCACAAGTAATCGCAAATTTATTTGACGAAACGGGAACGACGATATTTGCATGCTCGCACGAGGTCCGTATACCCGCGCAGGATAGGCGACAAGAACTACTAACCGAGAGTCACGTTTCGTCCTCCAGACAACATAGGGGATTCGAAGAAACGTACCGCGAAATAAAAGGGAAATACTACTGGCCGACGCTAAGAAACGACATACGGACGTTATTGAACACATGTGCAAGTCGTCAGCTGCGAAAATTAACGCGAAGTGGAAACCGACAGACACTAACACTAACGGACACGGCGGGTAAAGCCTTCGACAAAGTCTCCTTCGATACCATTGGTCCTCTCCCTTGCACGGATATAGGGAACAGATACATCCTAATTATTCAAGACCTACTCACGAAGTATTCACTTGCTATCCCTCTCCGGGAAACATCAGCAGCTGAAACAGCCGACGCGTTCGTGAATAATTTCATCTGTCGTTTCGGGGCACCCAAAGCGATCATTACCGACCAAAGTACAAACTTTACAAACGCACTGGTAAAAGCGGTCGCGAGGAGATTCAAGATAGCCCACTTTCAAACCACTATTTTCCTTCCTCAAGGGAACGGACCCGTCGAACGATCGCACCTGTTGCTAACAGAATATTTAAAGCCATACTTACAAAAAGAAAACTGGGACGAATGGCTGAACCTGGCAATGCTCGGCTTTAATACTAATGTTCATGAAGAAACCCAATACTCTCCGCACGAGTTGGTTTTTGGAAGGCCTGCTCGGACCCCCGCGGCATGTGAAACCCTAACAATGACCACAGATAGGACATACGATGAATTTCTGAAAAACTTAGACGCAAAAATCTCCCAGGCAGTAGTAGACGCGCGGGAGAACTTGACAAGGGCACGGGCAAGAGCTCGTCAATATCGGAACAATCAGGCGCGCACACCCGGTTTTAAAGTAGGCGATCGCGTAGTAATTGTAAACACACCGGGACGCGAAAGGAAACACGTCGGCCCCTATAAGGTTGCCGAAGTGTTAGCAAGCGATATTATTAAGATAAGTGTGAATGGAAAGATGAGAGCGGTGCGAACGGATAGCGTAAGACTGTTTGAAGGGACAACCACGATGGGAGTCCATATCATAAGCAAAACACCCTCGGTCGAGACACCCCCACTTAAAACAATAACAAAAACTGCCAATATAAACGCGGACGAGGCAGAACCTCGACACTCGAGTACCGGACAGCACATACGTAACACAGCAGTATTTCTCGTGCTCTTACTTATAACGATAACAACGATGGGGAAACACAGCATACTACAGCCTACCTTCCCAAAGTGGGCAAACTGGAATCATTCAGAACAAGAATGTCTATTAGCCAGAGCACTCACACCCAAAGGATTCTACCTGCAATGCACCCAGTGCATCAGGAATACCCAGGAGGAAAGAAGACTCAACAGGGAACGATTAGGATGGCTTTGGGACGAAAAGACGCCTCTGGGATGGACCAGACCGAATGTACTGGGCCTGTGGGAACTGTTTGGAGTAACAAAGGAATTCAATGGATTCGGCAAATCAAGCTGGGTCCACGACACGGAAATGGCAGCACTAACCAAAAACATGGTTTTCGCGGGATACGGAGCCAAGCAAGGAGAAAACACCCCGAGAGACCACCTCACCCCATCATCCGAAAATAAGACTCTAAGCAAGCAACCCGGCAAGAAGCCAGGCCGGCACATGCAGGAAACAGACGTTGGACGAACTTGTTGGCCATGGAGGAAGAACAACAAACAACAGCCACCCCGACTGCCCGAACAACCAGGATCAACAACTGGCAGAGACGACACCCTGAAATATACGGCCAGAAGAAGCTATCGTCGTACCAAATCCCCAGTGCAAAAATAAGTGACAAGTGCTCCCCTCTGCCCCTCCTTAATAGAGACATATAAACTCAAATAAGTGAAGTCCCCAAAAGCCACAACAAACTCTGCGAGTGCGAGAAACACCAGGGAAGCCAATTTTTCCTCCATAAAAATTGACTTTTCCTAGGGGGGGAGGTGTGACGTCGGGCCTCCGACGTTGACATAGAATATAAGACACGTATAATAGAATATAAGACACGTATATAGCCATAGAACGTAAGATATGAATATATGAGTACGTAACCATAGAGCATAAGATATGAACATAAGATACGCATGTAACCATAGAGTATAAGACCTGTATGTAATCTTAGCCGTAAGATATTATTCACGCCATGTTTAATCATAGTTAATCATATAGAGATAGGGAACAATATGTAAGCAAGTAGCGTAGGAACCGCTCGACATTCCTTTCCCACAAGATAAGTCCCTTCCTCGAACTCAATCTCATAAACATCCTCCCGATAATCCAACTCATAAACATCCTCTAACCAAATTAATCATGATACCCTTATCGACAACAGACCATAACATCCTCTCACGACAACTCCTATATCTCGTCTTACAAACACCCTTCAAGATAAACTAATCAGAATATCCTTATCGACACCCAGCCATAACATCCTCTTACATCAGCCAGAACCTTCTAGAGTATCCTTATCGACACCTAGCCATAACATCCTCTTACATCAGCCAGAACCTTCTAGAATGATTTCCTTTGTCCTCAACCACTATAAATCCCAGCTCATTCCTTACCACTCAGAGTCAGTTGGCGCCAGTCCGCCCTAGTCTGCATACCGGTAACCTCAGTGCTAGGTAATCCTGCCTGAGGCCCGTCCAGTCATCCAGTATCACATCAGCCCAGCCTGATTCCTAGGGAGTCGTAATCGACTACCCATTTCGTCGAGCGGATAAGCGTAAGAGTATACCATAAAGGAACATTGTCCATATCTACACATACATATATAATCAAGGATTTATTGGAGAATATATCATTATATAATTATAATTGTTGTCCACTATCTTCAAATACCTGCACGATTCGTATCATACTATTGCAACCTCCGAACTTGCGTGATAAATCACACAAGACGAGCTTAATAGCCACGACGAGGACATAGAGATACTTCAACGACAGCTGTTTCCACGGGACCCAGGGCCACGACGTAAGCCAGCGAGCTACGCTAACCCGAAAGCTGAGCGAAATAATTAGAAGTTATAGTCAGCGAGGCGAGTGAAACCGTACGTTATTTCACTGAACACCCCTGGCCGTAACACGCAACCGCGACTGTCCCCCCGGCATAGTCGGTTTGGTGGATCGGCTACTGACAACCTATTGAATTAATGCTCAGAATCGATGCAGTAACGTATTTCTAGCATTCCTATACCGTTTTGGCACGTTCGGATCCACTATTGTACATATTATCGACAAAACTCCGTTCCGCTTAGTCGGTTCGGTGAACCGATGACCGACAACGCATAGAAAAATCACTCAGTATCGATACTGTAACGGATTTCTATTACCGCCATAACGTTTTTGTACGTTCGAATTCAAAATGGTAGAAGTTATCGACGAAACTCCGTCCCGCTCAGTCGGTTCGGTACGGAGCGCAACCGCGACTATGTCCCCCGGGCATAGTCGGTTCGGTGGATCGGCTACTGACAACCTATTGAATTAATGCTTAGAATAGATAAAGTAACGTATTTCTAGCATTCCTGTACCATTTTGGCACTTTCGGGTGCGCAATTGTTCGAGTTATCGACGAAACTCCGTTCCGCATAGTCGGTTCGGTGCGTCGTTTACATTTTCTAAGTCCTAGCCGCGTAATGCTTTCTCATTTTCAAAGTCCTGGCCGCGTATTGCTTTCTCATTTCCAAAGTCCTGGCCGCGTATTGCTTTCTCATTTTCAAAGTCCTGGCCGCGTATTGCTTTCTCATTTTCAAAGTCCTGGCCGCGTATTGCTTTCCCGTCTTTCTAACATCCGACCGTGTAGTACTTAGCATTTTCGAAGTCTCAGCCGCATTATGAGATTTATTTTTTTAAGTCCGCCGGCGTTCATGGCTTTTTTTTTTCTCTACGCGCGCGCGCGTGCCTTTCTATTTTTTTTCTAAGTCCAACGGCGTATTGCTTTTAAAAAATTTTCTTCGCGCTTCGCGCGAACGAGGAACAAAAAAAAAATTTTTTTTTCCTCTCCTCTCACTTACTTTCCTTGCCTTTCCCCCCTTCTTTCACCCTTTCTTCACACTTTCCGCTTCTCTATATAATATATATTATTATGTCTAATAATATAATCAACTATTATTTATTATATTGTATTATAATATAATTTATAAGTGTGATGTTAAAACCTCATTCACACTCTCAAACTTATAATTAATTTGATCTCTCCAACACTTTTATTAGGGGCCTTTCTCCTCAAATCGTAATGTTCCACTGTAACATCGTGGACATAGATACTGAGGATAGACCACGGAGAGATCATATATTTCTGACACTTCTTGTATTAGAAACTTTGCGTTTCGTTGCTTTTGCAGATGTTCGTCCACATCTTGTTGTGCGAAGTCGCATATCTCAGCCTTCGTTCTTTAATTCTCACCCCAAGTTGTACGAAGTCGCGAAATAAACATGTATCTCGCATTCGTACGAGAGGTGTCTGGCCTTCCTCAGAACACCTCTCTCTTTATTAGTACGATCTAAGTATATATCTCGTGTGTCTCGTGCCGAAGTCCAGAAAAATTTCTATAAACTTTGCCTTTCCATACGGCAGACACATTTTTGCTTAGGACACCTCTATTTTGCTTTGCAAAATTTTATATAACTTTATTTTGGGGACGTAATTTTAGCATGTATTATTCGATGCATTTTAACATCAGTTACTTCTCGTCATTCGCCACAGTTCTGCTTTTTACCACACTTTGGGTCCTTTTCAACCCGCGGTAACATTTGGCGGAGAGCGACGCTGCCCCATCGTCCGGCATGTTCGGACCGTCGTCTCCCATATAGATACCGAACGGCCGTCCAAATGGTCGGCGACGCCGGCTCTTACGCACTGAACCATATAGTGAAAAAGTGCGATTTTTGCTCAACTTTTCAAAAGTCGATTTTTACTTTAAAAATTTTACGAACTTCCCAACTTACGTTGTCGTTCGTCATATTTCCATGCACCACCAATTGCCATTTCATATCATTTCTCATGGTACGAAAGTATCGAAGTAAAAATACTTAGTCTTTCGTACGAGAGAAATTTTGCCTTAGGACACCTTCAGTTCGTGTAAAATTTCATTAATTTTACTTTGAACATAATTCTAGTTTATGTCAGATCGATGCATTTTAGCAACGATTATTCGTACTTGCCAAAGTTCCGCTTATACGTATATTGGGTCTTTTTGACCCGCGGTAACTTTTGGCGGAGAACAACGCTGCCCCATCGTCCGGTATGTTCGGACCGTCGTCTCCCATACAGGTACCGAACGGCCGGCCGGATGGTCGGCGACGCCGGCCGTTACGCACGGGCGCTTACGATGCTAACGCGCGATCCGAACGTGCCAATTCGAGAGTGCGGTGAAACTTAGCGTGAAAAAATCGATTTTCCAAAAAGTTGTAAAACACGTTTAAAATGATGATAAATGAATTCGTGTATAAAAAATTTTTTTTTTTCGGTAGAAATTGAGAATAAACCGCTCCGCATAGTCGGTTCGGTCAAACTATGACTGACAACCCATTCCAAAAACGATTGGACTCGTTAGAGCAGTGTATTCTTAGTACTCCTATATGGTTTTGGCACGTTCGGATTCATAAATGAGGAAGTTATTAATAATAAATCGTTCCGCATAGTCGGTTCAGCGGTGAGTTCGTGTGACGTCGGGCCTCCGACGTTGACATAGAATATAAGACATGTATGTAGCCATAGAATATAAGATATGAATGTAACCATAGAATATAAGACACGTAGGTAGCCATAGAATATAAGATATGAATGTAACCCTAGAGTGTAAGACATGTATGTAATCTTAGCCGTAAGATATTATTCACGCCATAGTTAATCACATAGAGATAAGGAAGCAAGTAGCGTAGGAACCGCTCGACATTCCTTTCCCACAAGATAAGTCCTTTCCTCGAACTCAACCCCATAAACATCCTCCCGATAATCCAACTCATAAATATCCTCTAACTAAATTAATCATGATATCCTTATCGACAACAGACCATAACATCCTCTCACGACAACTCCTACATCTCGTCTTACAAACACCCTTCAAGATAAACTAATCCTTATCGACACCTAGCCATAACATTCTCTTACATCAGCCAGAACCTTCTAGAATGATTTCCTTTGTCCTCAACCACTATAAAACCCAGCTCCTTCCTTACCACCCAGAGTCAGTTGGCGCCAGTCCGCCCTAGTCTGCATACCGGTAACCTCAGTGCTAGGTAATCCTGCCTGAGGCCCGTCCAGTCATCCAGTATCACATCAGCCCAGCCTGATTCCTCGGGAGTCGTAATCGACTACCCATTTCGTCGAGCGGATAAGCGTAAGAGTATACCATAAAGGAACATTGTCCATATCTACATATACATATATAATCAAGGATTTATTGGAGAATATATCATTATATAATTATAATTGTTGTCCTCTATCTTCAAATACCTGCACGACTTGAATCATACCATCACAACCTCCGAGCTTGCGTGATAAATCACGCAAGACGAGCCTAACAGCTACGACGAGGACATAGACGTCTCCAACGACAGCTGCTTCCACGGGACCCAGGGCCACGACGTAAGCCGACGAGCTACGCTAACCCGAAAGCTGAGCAAAATAATCAAAGGATACGGTCAGCGAGGCGAGTGAAATAGCACATTATTTCACTGGACGCCCCTGGCCGTAACATCCGATGCGAGACAATGTCCCACCGGCATAGTCGGTTCGGTGAATCGACGACTGACAACCTATATAAAAAACGATTAAAACCTATAGAATAACGTATCACTAGAACATTTATACCATTTTGGCACGTTCGGATTCATAATTGACGAAATTATCGAAAATTTTTCATTCCGCATAGTCGGTTCGGTGAATCGATGACTGACAACCTATATAAAAAACGATTAAAACCTATAGAATAACGTATTACCAGAACATTTATACAATTTTGGCACGTTCGGATACATAAATAACAAGATTATTGAAAATTTATCGTTCCGCATTGTCGGTTCGGTGGACCGTCCGATGCGAGACAATGTCCCACCGGCACAGTCGGTTCGGTGAATCGACGACTGATAACCTATATAAAAAACGATTAAAACCTATAGAATAACGTATCACTAGAACATTTATACCATTTTGGCACGTTCGGATTCATAATTAACGAAATTATCGAAAATTTTTCATTGCGCATAGTCGGTTCGGTGAAACGGTGACTGACAACCTATATTAAAAATGATTAAAACGTATAGAATAACGCATTACTAGAACATTTATACCATTTTGGCACGTTCGGATTCATAATTGACGAAATTATCGAAAATTTTTCATTCCGCATAGTCGGTTCGGTGAATCGATGACTGACAACCTATATAAAAAACGATTAAAACCAATAGAATAAAGTACTACTAGAACATTTATACAATTTTGGCACGTTCGGATTCATAAATAACAAAATTATTGAAAATTTTTCGTTCCGCATAGTCGGTTCGGTGGACCGTCCGATACGAGACAATGTCCCACCGGCATAGTCGGTTCGGTGAATCGACGACTGACAACCTATATAAAAAACGATTAAAACCTATGGAATAACGTATCACTAGAACATTTACACCATTTTGGCACGTTCGGATTCATAATTGACGAAATTATCGAAAATTTTTCATTCCGCATAGTCGGTTCGGTGAATCGATGACTGACAACCTATATAAAAAACGATTAAAACCTATAGAATAACGTATTACAAGAACATTTATACAATTTTGGCACGTTCGGATACATAAATAACAAGATTATTGAAAATTTTTCGTTCCGCATAGTCGGTTCGGTGGACCATCCGTGTGACGTCGGGCCTCCGACGTTGACATAGAACACAAGACATGTATGTAGCCATAGAATATAAGATATGAATGTAACCGTAGAATATAAGACACGTATGTAGCCATAGACTATAAGATACGAATGTAACCCTAGAGTGTAAGACATGTATGTAATCTTAGTCGTAAGATATTATTCACGCCATAGTTAATCACATAGAGATAAGGAAGCAAGTAGCGTAGGAACCGCTCGACATTCCTTTCCCACAAGATAAGTCCCTTCCTCGAACTCAATCTCATAAACATCCTCCCGATAATCCAACTCATAAACATCCTCCAGCCAAATTAATCATGATACCCTTATCGACAGCAAACCACAACATCCTCTCACGACAACTCCCGTATCTCGTCTTACAAATATCCTTCAAGATAAACTAACCATAACATCCTCTTACATCAGCCAGAACCTTCTAGAACATCCTTATCGACACCTAGCCATAACATCCTCTTACATCAGCCAGAACCTTCTAGAACGATTTCCTTTGTCCTCAACCACTATAAAACCCAGCCCATTCCTTACCACTCAGAACCAGTCGGCGCCAGGCCGCCCTAGTCTGCATACCGGTAACCTCAGTGCTAGGTAATCCTGCCTGAGGCCCGTCCAGTCATCCAGTATCACATCAGCCCAGCCTGATTCCTCGGGAGTCGTAATCGACTACCCATTTCGTCGAGCGGATAAGCGTAAGAGTATACCATAAAGGAACATTGTCCATATCTACATATACATATATAATCAAGGATTTATTGGAGAATATATCATTATATAATTATAATTGTTGTCCACTATCTTCAAATACCTGCACGATTCGTATCATACTATTGCAACCTCCGAACTCGCGTGATAAATCACACGAGACGAGCTTAATAGCCACGACGAGGACATAGAGATACTTCAACGACAGCTGCTTCCACGGGACCCAGGGCCACGACGTAAGCCAGCGAGCTACGCTAACCCGAAAGCTGAGCAAAATAATTAAAAGTTATAGTCAGCGAGGCGAGTGAAACCGTACGTTATTTCACTGAACACCCCTGGCCGTAACAAAATTGGTGACAGCGGTGGGATTGACTCAGCACCGTGGAGAGATAGCTGCCTACGTGACATTCAGCGAGTCAAGATTACGAAGCGTGTGAAAGAACAAAGCGGACAAGGAGGTCTCGAGATAAGGAGCGCGCCAGACGTAAGACGACACCGGCCGGACGCTCGACCGTACCGAGCGGGAGATAAGCGCGCCGCATTCCTGAGCGCGCCCGTTCCCACGACGCGCCGGGTCTCACGCCAGCGCGGGTGACGCATCCACCGCCGCCGCAGTAACGCGCTCATTCAGTCACGCTCCTTCGTACAGTTAAGACGTCGAGTTCGCGCTACAGAGTTTTTCGACAAGAGCAGATCTCTAACGTTCTTGACCTTGCAAGCGGTACGTGCGCTTCAAGAGCTGTACTACCTCTTGCCTGGAAGAGGCTTAGGGCATTCTGTCTACAAGATTCACTAGTTTTCCGTAGATATTTGTGTCACACTTGCGCGTAAAAGCGAAGGTGTTGCCACAGTATCGAAAGAGACTGCGAATTCTTCGCGCACAGTATAGTGAATAGCTCAATTACGAGCCGACGATCGCTGTTGGTAAACCGATTTTTGCGCGTTCAAACGCTGCGGAATACGCTAGCCAACAGCATGCCGGTAAGTCATTGAGACTGGGTACAGGAATTGTACTTTTCTTTCGTAAGTAATAAATTTTAGTAATCGTCACTTGGAAATAGGGGAAAAGGAAGCGTGGCTGCCGTGCGGGCCGGCGAGAAAAGGCGAGGAAGCTCAAGCTCCTCGAAGAGAAGTTTCTACGACAAGTGTTTAAACCGGAAATTGTGACTTTGGATAGTGAATCGGACACTGGGACGTCATTACGCGAAGTGCCGTTATTCAGCTTCGACATTTTGGACACAAGAAGTGCCATAAAAGTGTATAACCACAGGGAAGTGCCAGACAAAGTATTGGTGGACTTTTTCCGGGCGTTTCGCGGAAACGAGTGGTCGTGTCCGCCTTCGGTAGACGAATTCTGCCGCCAACATGCCGTCGCAACCGGCTGGGACGCAGAAGACGACGCCGATGGAACTCCGTTCGAGGCAAACGGAACCAATGAGTGAGGACGAAATGGCCATGGTACAGAAGCAACAAATTGAAAAAGAGAGGCGCCTTCGAGAGGAGGACCGAATGCTTGACAGCGAGAGACGAGAATTGGAGGAAGCTCGCCTGCGGAACGAAGCACTGTTAGCCAGAATCCGGAAAGCTGAACAGAGCCAAGGGGCAATACCGAGGAAAAGAGACATTCCCGAGGAACTACCTATGGAGATGGAGGTGCCAAGTGTTGCCGTTGTCAGTGAATCCATCGGTTACACTCTTAACGAAGCGGTAAAAATGGTGCCCGTCTTCAATGGTTCCTCGCCGACGTTATTAACATTCACACGGGCGTGTAAAAGAGCCAGGCAGTTAATTCCCGCTCGCGCCGAGGGAACACTGGTTAAACTCATTATTGGACACTTGAGTCGGCACGCCGCTGCCGCCGTGGAGGACGAAGAGATCTACACCGTCGCTGAGCTGTGCAACACCCTAAAGGACATCTTCGGACCACAACGCACCGTCGACTACTACCGCGGCGAATTAGCGAGTATCTACATGAAGAACGGTGAGCACGTTCTAGATTTTATAACCCGAGTAAAAGACTTGCGTGACGCGATCCTCGATTGCGACCGAGGCGCGCCTAATATTGACGAAATCAACAATTTCGCGAAAGGGTGTTTTATTGATGGGTTGACGTCACCCATGCGTTTGGAAGTGAAAGCGGTCGCGGCCGAACCTTTAAAATGCGTATTTCGAGAAGCCATCTCGGCGTTCAAGAGATTAGAGTTAGAAAAGTCGAGACAGGGCCGTACCGAAGTGCGCCGGGTGAATTTCGAACAGCGTGACGGAACTCCCGACTGGCGATCAAGTAGGGACTTTAGGAGAAACGAATTCCCGCGTCGCGTTGATTTCGGAAGGCGTGATCAAAACTCAGAATGGCGCGAACGCCGTTTTAGCAGTCCACCGCGTCGCGACTCGTGGAAACCAACATCGCCCGTTCCGCCACGGAACTACCAGGCGAATCGGGGATTCACGCGATATCCCCGCGGAGATGACAGAAGAGACCCGCCGTTGCCTGATAGATTCTGCCGATACTGCAATGTTCCGGGTCACGATCTGCACGAATGCAGAAAACGTCGATACAACGAACAAATGCGAAATTCGGGAAACGAGCAAGCCCTCCCGCCCGCGACGAACAAAGGACGGGAGGGCCCAAGCACGAAAACAGTGCACGCGGTCACGTTGGATCGCGCCGAATCAACTGTGTCGATTGCTGGGGAGGAACAACAGTCCCCCAAATCAGAGTAAGCGCGCCGGAGTTAAAATCAGTATCAGTCATGATGGTCGACACTGGTGCCGAACCGAATTTAATAAAACTCGGCGCCCTGAAACCTCACACGCAAATAAACGCCAAGGAGGAAACAAAATTTTCGGGAGTCACATCGCACACTATCACGACCCTTGGCACAACAAACGTTACGTTATTCGGGGAACGATTCGAATTCTACGTGGTCCCCGATTCCTTCCCTATACCCACGCGCGGAATACTGGGACGCCCTTTCCTAGAAAACGCCGATGTTTTGATGAGGAGCCGATGCGTCCGGTGGAGGAACTTAATCCTGCCATTCGACCGGACCAAACCCGATTCTAGGCCAGCACGCCTAAGGGAGATGTTCGGTAAAGTAGAGTTAGATGAAACGTTTGAGCTGGCCGCCGAGCACGACGGTAGCCACACTCGAGAAATCGGTCGTACTCTCCCCATACATTCAGACGCGACGGAACTAGGCGCAAAAAGTTCACGCGATCAGTCCCCATTGCCAACAACGGCCGCCCAAATACCGGATCGGGATGATGGAACGAACGACTCCGACACGGACTCATCGGAGTCCGGGACCGAGCAGAATAATAACCACGCTACGCGAGAAGGACCGACTATGGTTAACACCCGAGATCGGTTAACCATGAGACGAGATAATCTGGTTTGCTTTGTCTCCGTGGATCAGCATCCGTTGGATCAAGGGGGACGGGATCTAGTGGACGAAGGAAAGCTGGAGATCCCGGATGATCTCGAAACAACCGTCCCACGGGTTATCAGGGGCGCGACTTATAGTACCATCCTTCTGCCAATCACCACCTACGTAACACAAAAACCCTCCGCGGACGGTGTATTAGCATGTATACAGTCTCTTTGCAACACTGCAGAAGAGTTAGGATTAAGCTCATTCAGTATATCAAAAATCGATTTCGAGAGAGCGCCGTGGGCGTACGTGAACCAGGTATTGTTAGACCTGTTTAGCGAGACAAGGGTTAAGATCTTTGTCTGCGCACACAAAGTTCGGATACCATCAGAGGGCGAGCGTCGGGGCATACTTATCGAGAACCACGCCTCGGCTTTCGCTGGGCATAAAGGGATAAACAAAACCTACCGAAGGATCAGGGAGAAATATTATTGGCCGACGTTAAAGAGTAACGTGCGGGACTTAGTGAATTCTTGTGTTAGTTGCCAGAAAAAGAAACTAACAAGAGTAAAAACGCGACAACCTATGACGATAACCGACACTCCAGGACAGGTTTTCGATAAGATATCGCTCGACCTCGTTGGCCCTCTACCCTGCACGGAGGCAGGAAACAAATATATTCTCACCATTCAGGACCTGCTCTCAAAATATTCGTTAGCCATACCATTGCAAGACGCGTCAGCCACCGAAACGGCGGATGCATTTATAAATCATTTCGTCTCGCGATTCGGAACACCCAAAGCAATGCTGACCGACCAGGGGGCGAACTTCATTAGCTCCCTGATGAAAGCCATCGCGACAAAACTCAAAATTACGAAATTTCGAACAACAGCGTTTCACCCCCAAAGCAATGGATCCCTCGAACGCTCCCATCACGTACTCACCGAATACTTGAAACAGTATATAGAAAAGAGCGACCGGGACAAGTGGTTAGATTTGGCAATGTTTAGTTATAATACGAGTGTCCATGAGGGCACCCAGTACACCCCACACGAGTTAGTATTTGGCGACCCCGCGCGCGTCCCTACGGCAGATACAATGTTGGTCGAGACAACTAACGAGTCGTACAATCAATACCTGCGAGATTTACAAACTAAGGTGACACAGGTTGTGAGTGATGCGCGTAGGAACCTTATGGATGCAAAAGAAAAATCCAAACGACACTACGATCGTCATGTGCATATAGAAAGCTTTAAGGTTGGAGAACGGGTTATGCTGTTGAATGAATTGCGCCGCGATAAATTCGACGATGAGTATCTTGGACCGTATGAAATCCGGTGGGTGTTCCCAAACGGAAATGTAAAAATAGTTGTGAAGGGACGAATGAAAATTGTGCATGCGAACCGCTTGAAGAAGTTCAAACCCGCCCCCATCGCGTCGGTATTCACGGCTCGCACGTCACCCCCACTCCCAACGACGAACGACAGGGGGAAAAACCCCAGGTCTACAAGGAGTCACTCGTCGCTAATCCAGCGAACAAAACACTTCATCATGTGGGCTCTAATACTGCTAGTCACCATTCACCAAGCATCAGGATTGATTGGCTATGATTGCAGCGGACCAACACTCAACATCTCCACCTTCTCCATCGTCGATCAACTGGACTGTTCTCCCCAAAGCATCGAGCCATTAACGGAATTAAAGGACATACAATTACTACAATTGGGCGACTTCAACGAGACTCCGGTCATCCAATGCCGATTGGAAATAGACAGGACCATTTATTACTGTGGAATGCATTCGCACGTATCAGTGGTACATAACGGACGGCAGCAATACATATTCTCTACGACACACGAGACCTGTCGAAACCTACAAGTAACCGGAACCATAGCAATCACGCCATCAGTACAAGTCACAGGAATTCAGCCGAATTCAACTAGCCACGTTAGCCTGACAATCGCCGGGAGGATTGACACCCAAGGAACCTGTTCTGGGACAACATATGCAGACCCGTACGGATCTTGGACAGACGTGGTAGTTCAGGCATCAGTTACAGTGTCCATCAAAAACTACGTGACACCAGTTAAACTGGATACAAACCAGGTGATTCTTCGATCGGGACAACGCTGCTCGCTGCAGGCGGGAAGCTGCTTGGATGCCGAAGACGGCTACACCTACTGGGAACCAGTGCCCAGCGATTCCTGCCATTTCAACCACTATGATGTCCTCTACGAAGGGCGAGCAGACAAGATAACATCCCGAGAGCAGCAAACACCCACTGTTTATGTGGTTACAGCAGAGGACACAACGTTCGCGCTAACCAAAAACATGGTTTTCGCGGGATACGGAGCCAAGCAAGGGGAAAACACCCCGAGAGACCACCTCACCCCATCATCCGAAAATAAGACTCTAAGCAAGCAACCCGGCAAGAAGCCAGGCCGGCACATGCAGGAAACAGACGTTGGACGAACTTGTTGGCCATGGAGGAAGAACAACAAACAACAGCCACCCCGACTGCCCGAACAACCAGGATCAGCAACTGGCAGAGACGGCACCCTGAAATATACGGCCAGAAGAAGCTATCGTCGTACCAAATCCCCAGTGCAAAAATAAGTGACAAGTGCTCCCCTCTCCCCCTCCTTAATAGAGACATATAAACTCAAATAAGTGAAGTCCCCAAAAGCCCCAACAAACTCTGCGAGTGCGAGAAACACCAGGGAAGCCAATTTTTCCTCCATAAAAATTGACTTTTCCTAGGGGGGGAGGTGTGACGTCGGGCCTCCGACGTTGATATAGAATATAGGACACGTATATAGCCATAGATCGTAAGATATGAATATATGAGTATATAGCCATAGAACGTAAGATATGAATATAAGAGTATGTAGCCATAGAACGTAAGGTATGAATATAACATACGCATGTAACCATAGAGTATAAGACCCGTATGTAATCTTAGCCGTAAGACATTATTCACGCCATGTTTAATCATAGTTAATCATATAGAGATAGGGAACAATATGTAAGCAAGTAGCGTAGGAACCGCTCGACATTCCTTTCCCACAAGATAAGTCCTTTCCTCGAACCCAATCTCATAAACATCCTCCCGATAATCCAACTCATAAACATCCTCTAACCAAATTAATCATGATACCCTTATCGACAACAGACCATAACATCCTCTCACGACAACTCCTATATCTCGTCTTACAAACATCCTTCAAGATAAACTAACCATAACATCCTCTTACATCAGCCAGAACCTTCTAGAACATCCTTATCGACACCTAGCCATAACATCCTCTTACATCAGCCAGAACCTTCTAGAACGATTTCCTTTGTCCTCAACCACTATAAAACCCAGCTCATTCCTTACCACTCAGAACCAGTCGGCGCCAGTCCGCCCTAGTCTGCATACCGGTAACCTCAGTGCTAGGTAATCCTGCCTGAGGCCCGTCCAGTCATCCAGTATCACATCAGCCCAGCCTGATTCCTCGGGAGTCGTAATCGACTACCCATTTCGTCGAGCGGATAAGCGTAAGAGTGTATCATAAAGGAACATTACCCATATCTACATATACATATATAATCAAGGATTTATTGGAGAATATATCATTATATAATTATAATTGTTGTCCTCTATCTTCAAATACCTGCACGACTTGAATCATACCATCACAACCTCCGAGCTTGCGTGATAAATCACGCAAGACGAGCCTAACAGCTACGACGAGGACATAGACGTCTCCAACGACAGCTGTTTCCACGGGACCCAGGGCCACGACGTAAGCCGACGAGCTACGCTAACCCGAAAGCTGAGCAAAATAATCAAAGGATACGGTCAGCGAGGCGAGTGAAATAGCACATTATTTCACTGGACGCCCCTGGCCGTAACATCCGATGCGAGACAATGTCCCACCGGCATAGTCGGTTCGGTGAATCGACGACTGACAACCTATATAAAAAACGATTAAAACCTATAGAATAACGTATCACTAGAACATTTATACCATTTTGGCACGTTCGGATTCATAATTGACGAAATTATCGAAAATTTTTCATTCCGCATAGTCGGTTCGGTGAATCGATGACTGACAACCTATATAAAAAACGATTAAGACTAATAGAATAACGTACTACTAGAACATTTATACAATTTTAGCACGTTCGGATTCATAAATAACAAAATTATTGAAAATTTTTCGTTCCGCATAGTCGGTTCGGTGTACCGTCCGTGTGACGTCGGGCCTCCGACGTTGACATAGAATATAAGACACGTATAATAGAATATAAGACACGTATATAGCCATAGAACGTAAGATATGAATATACGAGTACGTAACCATAGAACATAAGATATGAACATAAGATACGCATGTAACCATAGAGTATAAGACCCGTATGTAATCTTAGCTGTAAGACATTATTCACGCCATGTTTAATCATAGTTAATCATATAGAGATAGGGAACAATATGTAAGCAAGTAGCGTAGGAACCGCTCGACATTCCTTTCCCACAAGATAAGTCCCTTCCTCGAACTCAATCTCATAAACATCCTCCCGATAATCCAACTCATAAACATCCTCCAGCCAAATTAATCATGATACCCTTATCGACAGCAAACGACAACATCCTCTCACGACAACTCCCGTATCTCGTCTTACAAACATCCTCCAAGATAAACTAACCATAACATCCTCTTACATCAGCCAGAACCTTCTAGAACATCCTTATCGACACCTAGCCATAACATCCTCTTACATCAGCCAGAACCTTCTAGAACGATTTCATTTGTCCTCAACCACTATAAAACCCAGATCATTCCTTACCACCCAGAATCAGTCGGCGCCAGTCCGCCCTAGTCTGCATACCGGTAACCTCAGTGCTAGGTAATCCTGCCTGAGGCCCGTCCAATTATCCAGTATAGAGCCAGTTGGCGCTAGTCCGCCCTAGTCTGCATACCGGTAACCTCAGTGCTAGGTAACCCTGCCTGAGGCCCATCCAGTCATCCAGTATCACATCAGCCCAGCCTGATCCCTAGGGAGTCGTAAACGACTACCCATTTCGTCGAGCGAGTAAGCATAAGAATATATATATTATAAAGGAGCAATACGCGTATCTACTTATATGCACATATTGAGGATCTATCATTGAAGAATATACAATTATATAACTATACTGTTGTCTTTAATCCGTACCACCTGCACGATTTGAATTATACTATTGCAACCTCCGAACTCGCGTGATAAATCACACGAGACGAGCTTAATAGCCACGACGAGGACATAGAGATACTTCAACGACAGCTGCTTCCACGGGACCCAGGGCCACGACGTAAGCCAGCGAGCTACGCTAACCCGAAAGCTGAGCAAAATAATTAGAAGTTATAGCCAGCGAGGCGAGTGAAGCCGTACATTATTTCACTGGACACCCCTGGCCGTAACATCCGATGCGAGACAATGTCCCACCGGCATAGTCGGTTCGGTGAATCGACGACTGACAACCTATATAAAAAACGATTAAAACCTATAGAATAACGTATCACTAGAACATTTATACCATTTTGGCACGTTCGGATTCATAATTGACGAAATTATCGAAAATTTTTCATTCCGCATAGTCGGTTCGGTGAAACGATGATTGACAACCTATATAAAAATTGCTCAAAACCAATAAAGTAACGTATATCTAGCACCGCTATACCGTTTCGGCACGTTCGGATTCATAAATGACGAAATTAACGGAGAAACATCGTTCCGCATAGTCGGTTCGGTGAACCGATGACTGACAACGCATATAAAAAACACTTAGAATCGATGCCGTAGCCGATTTCTATTGCCGCTACAACGTTTTGGTACGTCCGAATTCAATATCGTAGAAATTATCCACGAAACTCTGTTCCGCATGGTCGGTTCGGTGGACCGTCCGAGTGCGACCAAGTCCCTCTGGCATAGTCGGTTCGGTGGATCGGCTACTGACAACCTATTGAATTAATGCTCAGAATCGATGCAGTAACATATTTCTAGCATTCCTATACCGTTTTGGCACGTTCGGATCCACTATTTTTAGATATTATCGATAAAACTCCGTTCCGCTTAGTCGGTTCGGTGAACCGATGACTGACAACGCATAGAAGAAACACTTAGAATCGATACTGTAACGGATTTCTATTTCCTCCCATAACGTTTTTGTACGTTCGAATTCAAAATGGTAGAAATTATCGACGAAACTCCGTTCCGCTTAGTCGGTTCGGTACGGAGCGCAACCGCGACTATGTCCCCCGGGCATAGTCGGTTCGGTGGATCGGCTACTGACAACCTATTGAATCAATGCTTAGAATAGATAAAGTAACGTATTTCTAGCATTCCTGTACCATTTTGGCACGTTCGGGTGCGCAATTGTTCGAGTTATCGACGAAACTCCGTTTCGCATAGTCGGTTCGGTGCGTCGTTTACATTTTCAAAGTCCTGGCCGCGTATTGCTTTCTCATTTTCAAAGTCCTGGCCGCGTATTGCTTTCTCATTTTCAAAGTCCTGGCCGCGTATAGCTTTCTCATTTTCAAAGTCCTGGCCGCGTATTGCTTTCTCATTTTCAAAGTCCTGGCCGCGTATTGCTTTCTCATTTTCAAAGTCCTGGCCGCGTATTGCTTTCTCATTTTCAAAGTCCTGGCCGCGTATTGCTTTCTCATTTTCAAAGTCCTGGCCGCGTATTGCTTTCTCATTTTCAAAGTCCTGGCCGCGTATTGCTTTCCCGTCTTTCTAACATCCGACCGTGTAGTACTTAGCATTTTCGAAGTCTCAGCCGCGTTATGAGATTTATTTTTTTAAGTCCGCCGGCGCTCATGGCTTTATTTTTTTCTCTACGCGCGCGCGCGTGCCTTTCTATTTTTTTTCTAAGTCCAACGGCGTATTGCTTTTAAAAAATTTTCTTCGCGCTTCGCGCGAACGAGGAACAAAGAAAAAATTTTTTTTTCCTCTCCTCTCACTTACTTTCCTTGCCTTTCCCCCCTTCTTTCACCCTTCTTCACACTTTCGCTCTCTATATAATATATATATTATTATGTCTAATAATATAATCAACTATTATTTATTATATTATATTATAATATAATATAATTTATAAGTGTGATGTTAAAACCTCATTCACACTCTCAAACTTATAATTAATTTGATCTCTCCAACACTTTTATTAGGGGCCTTTCTCCTCAAATCGTAATGTTCCACTGTAACATCGTGGACATAGATACTGAGGATAGACCACGGAGAGATCATATATTTCTGACACTTCTTGTATTAGAAACTTTGCGTTTCGTTGCGTTTGCAGATGTTCGTCCACATCTTATTGTGCGAGTCGCATATCTCAACCTTCGTTCTTTAATTCTCACCAAGTTGTACGAAGTCGCGAAATGAACATGTATCTCGCATTCGTACGAGAGGTGTCTGGCCTTCCTCAGAACAGCTCTCTCTTTATTAGTACGATCTAAGTATATATCTCGTGTGTCTCGTGCCGAAGTCCAGAAAAATTTCTATAAACTTTGCCTTTCCATACGGCAGACACATTTTTGCTTAGGACACCTCTATTTTGCTTTGCAAAATTTTATATAACTTTATTTTGGGGACGTAATTTTAGCATGTATTATTCGATGCATTTTAACATCAGTTACTTCTCGTCATTCGCCACAGTTCTGCTTTTTACCACACTTTGGGTCCTTTTCAACCCGCGGTAACATTTGGCGGAGAGCGACGCTGCCCCATCGTCCGGCATGTTCGGACCGTCGTATCACATATAGATACCGAACGGCCGTCCAAATGGTCGGCGACGCCGGCTCTTACGCACTGAACCTTATAGTGAAAAAGTGCGATTTTTGCTCAACTTTTCAAAAGTCGATTTTTACTTTAAAAATTTTACGAACTTCCCAACTTACGTTGTCGTTCGTCATATTTCCATGCACCACCAATTGCCATTTCATATCATTTCTCATGGTACGAAAGTATCGAAGTAAAAATACTTAGTCTTTCGTACGAGAGAAATTTTGCCTTAGGACACCTTCAGTTCGTGTAAAATTTCATTAATTTTACTTTGAACATAATTCTAGTTTATGTCAGATCGATGCATTTGAGCAACGATTATTCGTACTTGCCAAAGTTCCGCTTATACGTATATTGGGTCTTTTTGACCCGCGGTAACTTTTGGCGGAGAACGACGCTGCCCCATCGTCCGGTATGTTCGGACCGTCGTCTCCCATATAGGTACCGAACGGCCGGCCGGATGGTCGGCGACGCCGGCCGTTACGCACGGGCGCTTACGATGCTAACGCGCGATCCGAACGTGCCAATTCGAGAGTGCGGTAAAACTTAGCGCGAAAAAATCGATTTCCCAAAAAGTTGTAAAACACGTTTAAAATGATGATAAATGAATTCGTGTATAAAAAATTTTTTTTTTCGGTAGAAATTGAGAATAAATCGCTCCGCATAGTCGGTTCGGTGAAACGATGACTGATAACCCATTAAAATAATGACCAGACCTGTTAGAGCATTGTATTCTTAGTACTCCTATATGATTTTGGTACGTTCGGATTCATAAATGAGGAAGTTATTAATAATAAATCGTTCCGCATAGTCGGTTCAGCGGTGAGTTCGTGCGCGACTAAGTCCCACCGGCATAGTCGGTTCGGTCAAACTATGACTGACAACCCATTCCAAAAACGATTGGACTCGTTAGAGTAGTGTATTTTTAGTACTCCTATATGATTTTGGCACGTTCGGATTCATAAATGTGGAAGTTATTAATAATAAATCGTTCCGCATAGTCGATTCGGTGAAACGATGACTGATAACCCATATCTACCGGTAACCCCATGAAATCATGATCACGACGTATGAGCGGAGTAGGGATACCCCATACCGCGGCAATACATGAACTGATATATAATGTGTTCTTATATTATGTAACCAGCACGGTTACAGTACTTATTTATTTTGTCGGCAAATGCGTTTAGAAGGTTATTTCTATCTTCGTATCTGACTGTCACGTCCGCAACTATTAGCCGTTCTTGGTTTTTAATCACCAAATCAGGCTTTTTAAGTTCTCCTAAAACGTTCATTGTAGGCACTGAGAAGACTATGCATCGTTTTGAGACTTTATTTTCGATCAAATTCTTAATTTCGTCATGACGCCTTATTCTCGCGTTTATAATGTGTATGCACATCCCCAGGATGTGTCCTAAAGTTTCGGCTTGCATTTTACATCTTCTACACGCGATATCCTGTTCTTTATTTGCTCTTCTTAATACAACTTTTGTGCCAAAAGTATTGAGGACTCGCGACCA